>NC_089868.1:9764519-10087519 GCF_036373705.1 Amia ocellicauda | reverse complement strand
AATTACTTTGTAATTAAATGAGGAAATGTAGCATACATATCAAAATGTAAAGATTGTTACCATTAGTCAAATCTGGAACTATTCATAAACCTGTTTATTTATTATTTTTTTCCTAAACAAGTTTCGTGCTACAGTATATTTCAAGAATAAAAATACCATTAACTGCTTTTACTTGTAATTCTATATTATTGCTTTAAGTAAAACTTAAGCATAGATGCAAGATTTGTATTCTGCCATGCCTTCATGTTTAAATATTGTTTGTTTAATATTTTTTTATACATTTAAAAATACGAGAATACATGTCACAACAGATATTTCATAGGAAGATCCCAATACATATTGTAATGCATCACACTAGTAAATCAATTATGCATTATATATACAATTGACAGGCTGACTGCAAATTAGATTTGTGTTGGAATTCAGTTGCTCAGAGCTTAATTTATATGGCAGAATTTATATGTTCATTCATTATACATATCTGATGTAAACTCAGATTGCTGAGGTGTGATGTTTTTTATTTGCCCCAAAGCAGGTGTTTTTGCAACCATTAAGGAAAGAGAAAATTAAGTCTTTGTAGTGTCTTTTCATGATCTCCAAGGTTTCAAATGATGCAGTTTGCTATGAGAAGATTTGATCTTGTCACAAGTGGTGCATGACGGGCCTTGAATTCACTAATTATATTATTATTACCTGACGGTTTCATTTGACTTTTTCCTTAGATGTGTACACATTGTTTTTTCATCACTGGTAGTCTATTTATTATGGCAAGGCTTGCTTTTCTCCTCTCTTTTGGTGTGTTTTCATTATGATTCCTTTTGATTATTTGATTGATTGGTTTCACATGTGTAATTATTGTTCTTTTTTGCCACGCACATGCCACCGACTTGCATTCTCACCTGAACTTACCCGCACTCTCTCCTCTAATTGCCTCGACCTGTGTCCCTGACTCTCTGCCTGACCATTTAAGCTGGGAGCTTCTTACATTCAACAGAGAGACAGACCTGACGGAGCGGGTATTTCCAATCCCTTTATGCAGGCCCACTGACAGCAGAAGACAACCAACAATGTTGTCCCGGGCCCTGGGCCTGGCCTGGCCTGGCCTGGTGCCCCACCTCGCAAAATGAGAACCATGTATTTCCAGTAATTTATCTTGCATAGAAATTGTAATGGGATGTGTGGTGTACATAAGTTTCACTTATTTTGTAAAATGGTTTGATCTGCTGACCACTGCTACCTGCACCTTCTTCCTTTTGCTAAGTAACTTCCAAGGCATGCTTATGGCAAGCCACATATTAATTATCTTCAGATAATTCCAGATATCTTCAAATATTTATACAAAACAATTAGCATTCATGATCAAACATGTGACTGATCAAGGCATTGATCCAGAGACCTGGCTTTGCAACGTGATCAAGATTGAAAGTTAGAAACTTGCCGAGTCGATCAGGACAGGCAGATGAGAGCTATATTAGGTGCGAATCTGCTAATAAAATGGCTTTCAGGGGAAGTCTCTCTGATGTTCGTGTGCAGTCATACCTACCTACGGTGGTTGGTTGTGTCGTACTCCATCTGAAATGCAAAAAACAGAAATTGCTCTAGCAGTTGGGAATTTAGTTTTATATTGTATATATATTTTATAATTGGCTCATTCTTTATTATTTTCCGGTGCTATATTTGGTTAGGGGTAAAGGCTAGTTTTATTATTCCCCATGTTATTGTGTTGCCAATGAAGTCTTCGTGCCCTGACTTGGTATCCCAGTTGTCAAAATAAACACTTTTGTTAAATATTACACGTGCGTGTGGTGGTGTCTCGGGGTCCTGTTGAGCTTGCCCGGGGAGAGAGTGAGTGGGTGTAACGAGTTCTCTTGTAATAAAAATAGGTGACATAGTCGCTTAGAGTGTCACCCCGAGCCCTAGGGGGTGACGCTTCCTCTGTGTTTACATTATATGTGTTTAGCATTCCAGATGCAAGTACTCCACAAAAGGAGTACTCTTTGCATATTGCACTGTTTATGTAACAGTTAAAGCCTGTGGCAGATACCGCTGACTCGACCAACAGGGTGCCAACTGCAGTCTAGGCACTGAATTAGTGGGTTTACATATTGGTGCCGATCAAGATGCTCAGCAAGGAGATACACAGGTCCTCCCACATGGCATATGGCTTTAATAAGTAAAAACACAGCAATGATAACTGATCATCAGGCAATTAATTGGTCCAAAGTGATGTGCCAAGGAAAATAAAAATGAATCCAACATTGCTTTAACTTTAGATCAGTATTTCAGAACATATTACTTATAAAACATTATATTTTTGGTCAAAATACCATCTTTGTTTGCCCCGTGAAGGTCCCATAGTGTCTGTATGTGTTAGCATAGTGATATCATTTCTCTTGCACATTTTTACACTTTAAGTAGTTTTAAATGGGCTGGAGTCATCACAATCACCTCTTAATGACTAGGACTCAAATCGGTATGCTAAAAAGGCATCTCTGCTGAAATGGTTACTTTACAAAACACTGGTCTGGGTGCAATGTCCATTTTGCTGGAAATGACAGTTCAGCCTCCTTTACAAAACTTTATACCAGGTTTATACTCATGTTAGAATAATGACTAGCACATTGCAACATTGGTATTGTTTTGTTCGCTACTCAGTTCTAGTGTAGAGAAGGTGGGCTGGTGTGATTTTGCCCTGTGGTGTAGGAGTTTGAAAGAGGAGGTAAGAGTGGGAACAAGTTGGAAAAAAGCTGCATTTTGTGACGAAGAACCACTCTCAGCAGTGTCATTATCACAGTGGTGTTAGTTTGAGCAAGCACAAAGTGGGTTGCCAGTGCCGAGAGTTATGTCCCCTGCCTCCACTCGCTTCTCTCTTTCTCCTCACCCTCCCCTAAGCCAATGGTAAGAAGTGGATGGCTTCCAATAAATTATATTGTGTCTAATGGAAAACCTTAGGCAGCACTGAACTGTCAAAGCTAGAACACTATTTTCTCTCTGTTCTATTTGTACAATGAAACCAAGCAGTTCATAATCTACTAAATAACAAGAAGTTAGAAACAGGGATTATTAGGTTTGCTTTTTGAGGCCAACTGCATTAAAATAGACTAAATGCACGTTCAGATTCTACGATTGACTGTCCTTTACGGTTCAGTAGGTAGCTCAATATTATAATTAATATGGTAACAAACTCAGTTGTTCCTTTTCATAACCAAGGTTATGAGAGAAAATGTGGGGGGTTTCAACAGTCAAGGTAATATTTTCTAAATAAATGAAACCCCTTTATGTACTACATGAAGACTACAGCTGCTAAACTTTGAATGCTTAGAAATTGTACAGATTTTAGGAGAAGGCAATGTCCAAGTTCAGTAAAATGCATGTGATGGATTTTACTGTCTATGGTGATGCACTTTTTCACCAACACTCTAAAACCAGAATATAATAAGACAAAAAATACAAGGAAACTGAAAACATTAAAATGAAAAAAGGCAATAGAAGCAATGAAGTGTGGACTTCAAGGTCAAAACTATTTAAATACACAGTTAATTTCAATATTGTAAAGTAGTTGATATTTTAGTTTAAAGTGTATCTGTAACACACTCTGAAGCTAAATTTTAGATGTATATATATATATATATATATACACATGTACATTCAATTGATTGATGTTAGAAGCATAACTCCAAAATTTGAATCTGTAAATAAACTTTGTAATTGAAAGTGAAATCCAAATCCCCAAATCTGTTTGCATTTCCACAATCAATTTATTTTATACAGGACCAACTCTCCACCAGATGTCATGCAAATGAAAGAGAAAGGGGTTAACTTCACAGGAAGGTCCAGAAAATGTGATTTCCATACGCAGAGCACATTTAGAAAAGCAAATCATGGTAGGAAATGCATGATGCTCAGGTGATATCTTTGTGAAAAATGTTTAAAAGCACAGAACTGTAAACTGATCTTCTAAAGCTGTAATTTGTAAATGTCTTGTGGCTAGTTGCATAGTTTGGGGAACTTAAATGGTGGGGGTGGCATGTTAGTAATGATCAACTAATTTATCTTGCTACCCATTAATTGAAGGTACAGCAAACCACCATGGCTGAAAACAAGGGGAGAAGTAGGATTTTAGATCTGAACCTGATACCTTGGTATGCTCCCAAGTCTGGACTGGGAACAGAATGGTGGATGATGGAATCTATAATATTCTCTGTAAAAGAGGCTTATAAACGGTCATGTGAAATGAAGGGTTACATGTGAAAATGAACATGGCTTCCCAACTGTGTATGAGATTTAACCTATATTTGTCCGTCTGACATGGTCTATTAATTTTAGTATGCTATGTGTGTTTTTAACAAATAAGTATGAGTAGTTATTTTTTAACTATTATTATTATTATTATTATTATTATTATTATTATTATTATTATTATTATTTTAATTTAAACCTTTTGAAATATTGTTTACACAGGTGGGTGAGAGTGGGGTTATTTTTTATTGTCCATTTATTTTCCAGTGACCCTCCATGTATTTCTTGTTAACTTTGTTGGAACTTAACCAGTTAATGTCTGTTAATCAGAATGTCAGTTTTCAAATTGACAAATATACTGTGTTGTCACAGTGAATTGTTATAATGTAATTATGATGGGGACACGGCATAGTTTATATTTAATGACTTGCTTATTTCAAAATTAATGACAGTGAAAGCTCTGGAGAATACTTGGCATTTACCTAGTAAGACTGGAATATTACTATTATATTAAAAAGTCAGTAAATCTGTGCACAGTATTCTAAAGCACTTGTAATTTTTACTATCCCAGAGAGTACATATCTGGGATGATACATAATCACCTCAAGTATATTTACAACAAAAGCATTTACTACTGACCCCAAGCTCATAGTTTGTCTCACCACTGATGCAACCAATTGTGCTCGATTTAAGGGTGAGATTTCTCAAAATGTATGTGGTGTATGGAACCAACTGCTTTCCTACCAAAGTAGTAGTTAGCTTGGTAAAACATTTTGTAGATCTCCTAACAGTTACTTTGGCGAAGTCACGTCACAAGCTATTGCTATGCATTGAGCTCTTACAAACATTCATATGCTCTTTAAAAGCAAGCACTTTCTACTTATAGCTCCGAGTGGGAGACAACTCCAAGCATCATCTTCTCGCTCTCTTTAGCAGCTCATTATTCGCATCCTCCATCACTGGGTCTGTGACCATACGATCTTAGTGAAACATAATCTTCGCACTGGTGTGGGATTTACCATTCTTTTGTTGGCACCTGTCTTTTCATACAGACAAATGCCCCCACAGCAATACAAACAAAACAAATTCCACTGTATACAATTAAGGCATCTGCAGGAGAGTGTAATTACACTGAGAACAGCATCCAGTCCCTACCCCCCCACACACAAAGGGTTTAATTGAAATAACTGAGCAAAAGGTGCGATTTCTGATTTCTTCTTCGAATGAGTTGCTAGAAAACTGTAGGTAGGTCATAAAACATGCCCGATAATATTATTACTAGGCGCACTACCGCTGGGCATTACGACTTGTCACCAGTGTGAACATGAGGGCAGTGAAGCCATTATGACATATAAAATGAACATCTGACTGGGCATCAGCATTATATAACATACATTAAACCTGCATGAAGAAAGGTACCAAAGTTGGTGGCATTTTCTGACTGAATCTTCCTTGCTTTGCCTACATCTTTCATTTGCTTCCTCTGAATGTTTTTAAGCACTTAAGCTATTTATATACAACTCATTCAATTTGAAAACAATTAACTCCAGTTTTGACTCATCTACCTTTGCAGTAACCCTTCATCTACATCTTGGAATTGTGTTTGAATTCTCCAATATAATAAATGTGTACAATCCACACATATTGCATGTGTCTACCATTGTTCACATAATTAATTGTTTATGAGATATGAAGAATAGGCACTTCATCCACACTTAGTCACAGTGAAAGTCACATATTAAAGGCACATACGGTCTTTAAGTTAAACAGGAATGCACAGAACAAAGTACATTTACATAAAAAATAAATCTGTAACACAAATAAATAACATCAAGTCATCACTTTTAATTAAATGTCAAGGCTACCACCTCGTTTACATTTGAATATAACAAATTTAAATATTTTACTTACCAGAGTACATTGCATCTACATTTTCTGGGAAGCGGAGTAGGGGGAGGCAGGGCAAAGTGGAAAGATATGGAATCAATTAAATTATGAAAACATTTCTCTCTATATCTTAATAAAAATAGCACCTATAATAAAATGCTCACAATAATGGGGGAAATAAACAGGGACCAGAAACAAAACGGATCTGAAAATATACATTAGCATACCTAAACAACTTTGGAGAACTGCTAAAGCTTAGCTAAGTTCCTCCCCCCAGCAAAACAACACCTCAGCTTCTTTGTTTTTCTCGTTAAAGTGCCTACACCTGATGATTAAGTGAAGGAATTACTCTTTCGGATGTATCTGCCCACTGGACTTAATCAGAGGGTTAGGGTCTGGGTTACAACCTGCAAGGCTGTAAACTCAATGCATTATATTTATATTGTTGTGCACACACTGTCTGTGCAGGGACTGTACTCTATATAATCAAAATAATATAGCCCCTAGGAAGAAGAAAAAAAAAGAAAGATTAATAATATATCTAAACTACATTTAACTTAATTTGCTAGGTAATTTAACTGAGGTAATGTGGCACAATTTAAGGTGACCCAATTAAAGATCACAATTGTGAATGTAATGTCCTTATGTAGGATATTAATTTAACACATGCCCTATTGATCTACATATTTAAGGCGGTGCTACTTGGAAACATTTTAGAATTTGTCATGCGCATTTTGGAAAAAAGGGGTTTGTTTGTAACTTTGTAAAGTTTAGGTAATTTATTAATTAATTTATATTAGTTTATTGGAATGATCTATAATAATCTAGTTTATTGAGCAGATACTGCATGTAATAATCAATAACACAGTTAGATCTTAGCTCTTAATATAGCTTATTTGTTTGTTAATTTGTTTATTTTGGTCAATATTTCTTGCAAACATAAGGGATGCTTTAATTTAGGAGTCTAATCAGAACAGCTTGTTTTGTTGCCATGAGCTAATCAATCCCAAAGTCTCGTTCCACCTTTTCTTTAGGGCCCCATACTAAATTATAACAAAATGAAGTGGAAAAATAATTTCTTACATATGTTCTGAGAAGTAACTTTTTTAGTAAAGTAAAGAAGTAAAGATTTTTCATGAATTTATGTGTTTTATTAATTATACAGGTGAACAGTACTTGCTTAATTACATTCCAATATTACTGTTTGTATCATTAAATAAGCATGCTGTAAAGTGTTCTGTATATTGAATTATACTCCACTAAACCACGGTGACTACAAAATAAATCAATAATATTTGTCAGTAATTTTCATCAGTCTACAAAGCATTATAAGTCTTAACCAGTCTCATCAAATTTAATTAGTTCTGCTCAGTCTTAACTAATTGATCGAATCACATTTTTAATCTTGTGAAACCAAACAAAAGATAATTAAGTCACAACAATAGCCCTTTTTCCTCCACAGTTACAGTTACAGTCATTGTATTAACCCATAATACTGGATGATATTGATGAGGAGCAGGGTGTCAGATTAGCATATTAAAGAAAGTGTTTTCCATTTATCTGGGCATTATTTTTCACTCTCATATCCAAAATATAATAGAACATAAGAACAAGTTCAGAACAAGAATGAATTCTACCAGTACAGAAAAATACAATCCAAAAAATGAATAGTCCTCAGAAATACTTAATTTTGTTTAAAATGTTACTGGCTGAGTCCTAATATAATGCAATATTTTCTTTGGCTATATTGCAGAGACTGACTGTGAGCTTTAGAGATATTTTTAAGATTCTGCTGTTAACTTAAATGGTTACACACCTCCATACTTGTATAAACTTGTATGGTTGTTTTACTCTCCTACTGTTCTCGCTTATAGCTCAGCTGATGCAGGTACACTGCGTATCCCGAGTCGAGATTGGAAACTGTGGGAGACAGAGTGTTCTCTGTTTACACTCTTAAGCTGCGCAACTATGGGAAGCCAAATGATCATTTAGAGATATTTCTAAATCATTTAAAGATATCTTAGAATATTTCAAGATAGCTCTAAATCATTTAAAGATATCTGCAAATCAATTAGAGATAACTGCAAATCATTTAATGATATATCATTTAAAAGTACATTTAGAGCTATCTCTAAATGATTTGCAGATATCTTTAAATGATTTAGAGATATCTTGAAATCATGTGTGTGTGTGTGTGTGTGTATATATATATATATATATATATATATATATATATATATCTGCAAATCATTTAGAGATATCTGCAAATGATTTCCTGTTTATTTAGAGATATATCTAAATCATTTTGAGATATCTTCAAATCACTTCCTGTATGTAGCCCAAGATTATCACTTCCTGTTAACTTGTTAATTCATTTCTATGTAACTGAATGATGAAACAGGAAGTGATAATCTCAGCCAAAATACAGGAAGTCATTTGGAGATATCTTAAAATTATTTGCAGATATCTCTAAATGAACAGGAAGTAATTTGCAGATATCTCTAAATCATTTAAATATATCTTTAAATGATTTAGAGATATCGCAAAATAGTTGAAGATATCCTGAAATGCATTTAGAGATCTCTCTAAATTATAATTTGGCTTGCCATACACAACACACTGCTTCAATTTACCAAGCATCCGGATTCAGTGAAGCCTTTTAAAACTTGGCTCAAGGCTCATCTTTTCAACTTGGCATTAGTTATTATTTGTGGGGAAACTGAATTGTGCTTGGTTGTGATTTCAGTTTTTGTATTTTATGTAATTTTCCTGTACTACTTCTCTCTCTTTTGTTTTTATTGGAAAGCAAAATGCTGATGTTTGATCAATTTAATCTTATAAATAACAGCACCGACCAATTGACTGACAGACAGTTCCACAATGACACACTTCTGTGTTTATATCTAGTTTCTCAGCCCAAGCCCAATCTATTATCACAATGGGGGAGTTGGTTCATTCGACAAGTGTACCATGAATTTTTTTTTTTTACTCAAATGCTCAAATGGAGGCTAACTCTATCCCAGTTTTTTGTCCTGGAGCTAAAGCAATGCAGGCGTAGTTCCTTTTCACTCAAAAGCTGTATTTCTCAGTTCATTAGAGCAAAGCTGTACAAATATTGAAATATACAGTTGTAGTATGACTGCATTAAGTGACAGTGTCCCATAGCGTCAAGGAAATTGCCCAATACATTACCAGTATGGTATATCCTGTCATGCTCAAACATGATTATGTGGAAATAATATCCAATATTATGATTAACATCAACCACTCAGGTGGGGGGAAAAGGAAAATAAAACAGGTAGCACTGAAAACTGTGGTGTGCACTGTAGGTAATACTTTAATAATACAGGGCAGAAGCTGTTGAAACATGCATATTTGGTGGTTCTAAAATCTAACTGTCATGACCAGAGCTCTCAGAATAATTTTTAGCGTCCTGAGTACTTTAAGTGCTGCGGAGAGAAAGACAAAAGGTTAAGTACTAAGGGTTTTCTCCACTGAATGTAAATGTTCTCTGTTTCTGTGACATCCCCCACACAACAAAATGCAAATATTAAAATAAATATATTTTTTTCTGTCTAACACAACTGAATATTCTCTCTAATTCCCTTTTATAATATTAAATGACAACCTTTGCTGTAGTGGGTGAGGTCATTCCCCTAGTTAAGTGTTTGCTTTGTTTAATTGCTACTAAGTAGACAAGGAATCTGACAAAGCACACACACTATTGCACTCTCAACGCCCCTGTTAAAAGATACATATTCATACTGGGCTGTAGTTGTGGGTGACCATTAATCAGTTGGTTTCATACAGTTTTTGCGTGACCCCCTTATGGTTTAATCTCACACAGATTGAAAACACGTATTTGAATCTAATCAAAATAGGTATATTCTTTAATGATGCTAGGAAACTAATTTCGCCAGATTTCTAAAGCAAGAGTAATAAGACACCATTTTCAATTTGGTAGAAATATATGTCTGTTCACTGTTTAAGATACATTTAAACAGGTCACAGGAACCTGTACTCAAAATCACCTCAATCATTTTCACACCAGCTTCTTTTAAAAAAAAAATGCATCAGTCAACACTGATACAAAACAAAAACAATAATAATAAAAAAATCTGGAAATGCAGACCGTAGCAATTTCTTTGTTTCACTGTTGTCTCATCAAGCTTAATTCTTCTAAACGTGTAATTGTACACCAAAAACTCTTCTGAAGCCAGCGGGATCTCTGCTGTTTATTAACTGCATATTTTGGGTGAATTCTGAGGTGTAGAGCAACGCATATTATTGGAGACACACATTTCTGATAATCCTTCAGCTTCCATGAATATTTAACATGGCTCGAAACACAGCACACTGACAGAGCTCACTCATGGCACGGTGACACAAACATCAGGTCGTCAAGTCTTCTGGCATTCCTTTTATTGAGTCAACAAGATTGAAAAGCAGTAGCAGGTGATATATGAGAGTCGGTCGGTAGCAAGCATCCAGAATTTGCAAGCAATAAAATGACCAAATCAATTAATTCTTTGTAGCTGCTGTAAAGCCCTGAGAAGTATGAACCTCATGTAAGTTGATGATGAGAACTTATGCCATATTTCCTAGGCTGACAGGCAGAAGTGTGTGTGTGCAGTGATGCAAGGCAAAGCGGCAATTGCGCTACTTCTCACAAAAACTGAAAATACGAAATCAGCAGATTTAAGGAGAGGATGTATTCAAGGTACAATCTAAGTGCACCGGCACAATCACTTAGAAAATGGACAAGAAGAAGAAGAAGAAGAAGAAGAAAAAAGCAAGAGTAGGCATCTTCTTTTCTGTTCTTCATGTCCTTTTTCTATTCCTCTCTCTTGGCAAAAGTCATTTTGACTCGAATAAGGTAAAGACTGGAAAGTACCAATAATTCTGTTAAAGAACATTGATGTATACAATTCAAAGATGTCAGTGAGCTAAAGACATTTAAACAGTTTAAACACACAATAAAATCAGCAAGGAGAAGAACACAGAATGTAGCAAAAATTGCAAGGTGTTATAACATCAGTATAAAAAGATACATTTAGCCAAACAGTGAACAACTACTTTAAATCATATACAGTGCCTATAGAAAGTCTACACCCCTCTGAACTTTTTTCACATTGTGTTGTGTCAGTGCCTCAGAGTTTCATGCATTTCAATTAGGAGTTTTTCCACTTATCTACACACCATGCTCCACAATGTTAAGGGGAAAATCTATTTTTTTTGCAAATATTATATAAAAAATACAACACTGAAATATGGATAAGTCTCCACCCCCCTCAGTTAATACTTGGTGGAAGAACCATTGGAAGCAATTACAGCTGGGAGTCTGTTGGGATAGGTCTCTACCAACCTAGATTTGGCAAGTTCCTTGGGGAGTGTTGATGGCATCAATGAAGTCAAGCCACACATCTTCGATTGGATTTAAGTTGGGGCTCTGACCTTTTTTCCTTTGTCACAACAGTGTAGTTTTGACTGTGCACTTTCGGTTGTTGTTGTGCTGAAAGGTGAACTTCCATCCCAGTTTAGGTTTTTTGCAAAGGGCAGAAGGTTTTCATCAAGGACTTTGCTCCATTCATTTTCTCTTCTTATATGACAAGTGCCTCAGGACTTGCTGATGAGAAACATTCCCATAAGAGGATGCTGATCTCTTTCTTGCTTGGGCATCCAGTTTGGTGGGACGACCTGGTTTTGTCAGGGTGGTGCCATACACCTTCCACTTCCATTATCGTGACCATGCTCCAATGGATATTCAAGGTCTTTGATCTTTTTAACATCCACCTCCCTGACCTGTGCCTTTCAACAATTTTATCCTGAGTTCTTTTGACAGCTCCTTGGTACTCATGGTTGAGTGCTTTGAAATGCACTACAATTTAAGACAGGTGGAGGCCACTTAACTTGGTGTGTGATTGTGAAGGCGATTGCTTACACCTGACCTAATTTAGGATTGCTATTACAAGGGGGGTGGGCACTTATCCAACAAAGCTATTGCAGTTTGTTTTTTTGTATTATTTTTTTATATACACTGTATAGCAGCATCCTATGATGGGAACTTAGTTGGCAAACAAATAAGGAAGTTACACCAAACAAATTAGAAAACAGCACAGAATGTGAACAGAAAGGTTTGGGAGGCAGAATCTTAGAAATGTATGTAGGTTAGAACAGGAGATATAAGACAGCAGAAAGTAGGTATACTAGTCTTAATGTTCTAGTTTGTAATTGACAAATGAGCAATGAATAAGTCTTGGCATCATTTGCAAGTGAGTAGATTCTTCCTAATTCATTGTGAACTCTAGATTTCTTGTTTTTTACTGTTATTTCTCTTGATAGACAGGAGCTACAGTCATATCCCTTGAAAAACAACTGGGTTAAATCTGAGTTTCACAAACAACTTGAATTTCCACTTTAAAAAAAGTAATTATAACTCCTCTGGGAATGAATACGACTAGAGTACATGATTGTAAATGGATGCCGTTTCCCTTCCAGAACATGTACATCTGATGTTGGAAGCCAAAGTATTTTTGATGACACATTATGAAGTACAATATTCCCAAACTACTTTTGGCAGATTTTAGCGCTGGCTGCAAAGAATCATGAATTAAATGTGCACCTGCCTCGAGTGCAAGCTTTACCAGCTTATGCTTTTAGAAAACATGAACCTTCTCCAAGCACTGTGTCACAGAGATGCTATCACTGAGCAACCTCTCTATAGCAACAGTGAGCCCTGACCTAAAGAACAATCTGAACAATGTCTGTCTCAAGCTTTAAAACATCTCCCGAGCGAGATGAAAAAAAAATAACCTCCATCTTCAAATACAGACAAACTGTCCACTTGAGAATTTCACCCTTTGGTTGTAAACACCACGGAAATGCCTGTTATTTTGATTTGTTTGAATAAACACCTTGCTTTTTCCATTAACTGGACCGTACACAGGCAAATGCATTTTAATCTATTTGTCTTGGTATTAATAAATGGAAACAGAGGTTGCCCATGCTGAATACAAAACAAGTCATGCTGAGGCTCACATGTAATGGCTTTAAACCACATAAAACTAAACCTGCCATAGGGCTGTTTAATGCACCAAGCTGATGAAGTGAGACTATTAAACCATTCAGCCATGAAGAAGGCTTTGATTATCAAGTATGTTAGCAAAGCTTGTGGATGTTAGTCGTGAAAAGGAGAGCAACAAAAGAGAAAATGAAATGTGATTAGTTTCTAAAGAGCTAGAAATTATGGAGACAAAGATCCCGGAATATGAATAAAATGTGTAGTACTGGGGGGTACTTTTCTTCACATTCATTCATTCATATATAGAAGTCTGATTGAAGTTCTATGTTCAATTGTTAATATAGATAAAGCGGTTTGGTTCCCACTTTACCAGTTATTCAACCAGCTAGTTTACTTTACTTACTACAATGGTGTAGAGAGAGTGTAGGGTGAAAAATCATTAAAGAAAATATTAAAAAACATTTAAAAAATCATACTTCATTCTGCTTAAGAATAATGTTTTTCAATTATTCAGAGAGCAAATGCATAACACCTGGGGAAATACAAAAAGTTAAATCTGAAACATTTCCTAGCTTATATACAGTGGGGGGAAAAAGTATTTGATCCCCTGCTGATTTTGTACGTTTGCCCACTGACAAAGAAATGATCCGTCTATAATTTTAATGGTAGGTGTATTTTAACAGTGAGAGACAGAATAACAACAAAAAAATCCAGAAAAACGCATTTAAAAAAAGTTATACATTGATTTGCATGTTAATGAGGGAAATAAGTATTTGACCCCTTCGACTTAGTACTTGGTGGCAAAACCCTTGTTGTCAATCACAGAGGTCAGACGTTTCTTGTAGTTGGCCACCAGGTTTGCACACATCTCAGGAGGGATTTTGTCCCACTCCTCTTTGCAGATCCTCTCCAAGTCATTAAGGTTTCGAGGCTGACGTTTGGCAACTCGAACCTTCAGCTCCCTCCACAGATTTTCTATGGGATTAAGGTCTGGAGACTGACTAGGCCACTCCAGGACCTTAATGTGCTTCTTCTTGAGCCACTCCTTTGTTGCCTTGGCTGTGTGTTTTGGGTCATTGTCATGCTGGAATACCCATCCACGACCCATTTTCAATGCCCTGGCTGAGGGAAGGAGGTTCTCACCCAAGATTTGACGGTACATGGCCCCGTCCATCGTCCCTTTGATGTGGTGCAGTTGTCCTGTCCCCTTAGCAGAAAAACACCCCCAAAGCATAATGTTTCCACCTCCATGTTTGACGGTGGGGATGGTGTTCTTGGGGTCATTCCTCCTCCTCCAAACACGGCGAGTTGAGTTGATGCCAAAGAGCTCGATTTTGGTCTCATCTGACCACAACACTTTCACCCAGTTCTCCTCTGAATCATACAGATGTTCATTGGCAAACTTCAGACGGGCCTGTACATGTGCTTTCTTGAGCTGGGGGACCTTGCGGGCACTGCAGGATTTCAGTCCTTCACGGCGTAGTGTGTTACCAATTGTTTTCTTGGTAACTATGGTCCCAGCTGTCTTGAGATCATTAACAAGATCCTCCCATGTAGTTCTGGGCTGATTCCTCACCGTTCTCATGATCATTGAAACTCCACGAGGTGAGATCTTGCATGGAGCCCCAGACCGAGGGAGACTGACAGTTATTTTGTGTTTCTTCCATTTGCGAATAATCGCACCAACTGTTGTCACCTTCTCACCAAGCTGCTTGGCGATGGTCTTGTAGCCCATTCCAGCCTTGTGTAGGTCTACAATCTTGTCCCTGACATCCTTGGACAGCTCTTTGGTCTTGGCCATGGTGGAGAGATTGGAATCTGATTGATTGATTGCTTCTGTGGACAGGTGTCTTTTATACAGGTAACGAGCTGAGATTAGGAGCACTCCCTTTAAGAGAGTGCTCCTAATCTCAGCTCGTTACCTGTATAAAAGACACCTGGGAGCCAGAAATCTTGCTGATTGATAGGGGATCAAATACTTATTTCCCTCATTAACATGCAAATCAATTTATAACTTTTTTGAAATGCGTTTTTCTGGATTTTTTTGTTGTTATTCTGTCTCTCATTGTTAAAATACACCTACCATTAAAATTATAGACTGATAATTTCTTTGTCAGTGGGCAAACATACAAAATCAGCAGGGGATCAAATACTTTTTTCCCCCACTGTATAATGTAAAATTATATGATTTTTTTAATAGTCAACCTATATAGGTATTATTAAATGCTCAAAACTCAAATTAAGTCTGGGCACTGTCACTATCCCGATTCTGTTCTTTTGCAAATTACAACTTAAGAATGCATAATGAACTGTCACTTACTTTGGATGATGCAGTAATACTGCAAGAAAATACATGAACAATAATTAAAGCTGGAGAGAATACATCCTAATCTTGACATTATCCTAGTGTCTTTGGTAATAAGTTGGAAAGTATCTCCAGAGTTTTTAAAAGAAGCTTCCATCTATAGCCGTGTCACCCTGCCCTTTCAACCGAGCAAGAATTAGGCGACAAAAGTTTGGCCCACAGATTCAACTCAACTCACACAAAGATAAGGTGCAAAAAAAAGTCACACGTGTATAAGACTTGGGTAGAACTCAAGCCATTGTCCATGGGGTCTCCCCTTTGTATCAAATGGATAAATGGGTAAAAACAAACAAACAAAATAAACAAAACAAACTCACAGGGCCTAGAGTTTGATTGCTAAACAAAAATACAGTTGAGGTTGAAGCGCATAACGGCAGTCTATCTGTGTGCAAAAGTGGTTTCTGATTTAATACACCTGTCTCTGTAAAGTCCCACAGTTGGGGAGTGCAATCAAAGCAAAGATACTACCATGAAGACCACAGAGCTTTCAAAACATCTCTGGGATAAAGCTGTGAAAAGGCACAGATCAGGGGAGGGGTATAAAAATAATTCAAAGGCATTACATATCCCTTGGGCACAGTCAAAGTCGATCAGTAGTTGGGTAAGGGTATTGGTCAGAGAAACCACCAAGAGTCCATTTACAACTCTGAAAGACAAATAGTATTCCATGGCTAAGATGGGAGAAAATCTGCAGATTGGAATTTGCAAAAATGCATGTGGGAGACTCTGAAAATATGTGGCAAAAGATTCTGTGGTCCAATGAAACAATAATTGAACTATCTGGCCTACATGCAAAGCGCTATGTCTGGCGCAAACCCAACATAGCACATCACCCAGGTAACACCATCCGTACTGTGAAACACAGTTTTGGCAGCATCATAGTATGGGCTTTGCAGTGGCAGGGACTGGGAAGCTTGTCAAGTTAGAGAACAAAATGGATGGAGCTGAAAACCATCCTTCTTTGGACAGAGATTCACCTTTCCACAGGACAATGACTCCAAGTACACAGCAAAAGCAATACTGGAGTGGCTTAAAAACAATAAATTGAATGTCCTAGAGTACCCCAGTCAAAGCCTGAACTTGAATCTAATTGAAAACTTGAAGGTTGCTGTCGAATGATCCATATCCAACTTGACACAGCTTTAACAATGTTGCCTACAAAAATTGGTGAATTGTGCACAATCCAGATGTGCAAACCTGGCAGAGACTTACCTCAATAGACTGACTGCTGTAATTGCTTCCAAAGCTGGTTCTACGAAGTACTGACTCAAGGGGGTGAAAACTTCTCTAACCAAAACACGTATTATTATTTTTATTTTTTCCATTAACTGTCGTTTCACAATAAAAAAAATGTCTCTTCAAAGTTGGTTGGTTGTGAAAATCCCAGTCAATGCATCCAAAAAATTTGATTGAATTCTTTCTATAACATGTTGCTTATTAACTGCTATAAATGAAAAATATTTTTGACTGTAACCATTAATGTATAGCCACTAGGTATATATATTTATAAGGGCATATGCACAACACATTCAGCTAAAAGTGGGTTAAAATCAGAAGAAGCAATATGACAAGTCAAATGTAACAAAAACATCTTCATTGTAACCATGACAGACACATGCTCCTTCTGCTACCCCTTCAGAGCACACTGTATATATTGAAATATTGCTGCTGGGCATAGGGAAATTAAATTCACTGTGATAAAATAAAAACAATCTTCAAAATGAAATGGGGTCTTTTGTGGACTGCATTTGACTTCAAACCTCTTGAGTTGACCTAAAATCTTTGCTTTTAATATCTTCAGCAAAATGGAACATGCTCTGATAGACATCATTTTAGAGGGTATTTAAGACCTGTCATCACAGTAGGTATGTATTGTATATACTGGAAATGTCCCAGCTGCTGATGCATATATAGAAGACTGGGCTCACATGTATATTTTATGTTGGTTTACTATTACCCCCATGCCACATACAATGCACCATTTTTAAAACAATGAAGTGAGAATGAAGAGTCTAGTTTAAAGTCTTTTCCATTCAATTCCATATTCTTAAAGTTTTCCTTTTAATGCTTTACACTAGCAGGCCAATTATTGTCGAACAGCACCCAACTAGTGCTAATTTGGGCACTGCGGGGGAAATATGCATTTCTTCTCCATCTAAACATCCAAGAAGAGACTGATTCTAGATATCATGCACACTGTTCAAACACAGCAACAGCTACTTAGCTCTAAGACTGTGCTAATTTATCTACTTCTCCACTGCCAACATCGCAAGTGTATCCCAAGTGACTCCAATATTTGATTTTCCGTCATCTGCTGGTCTTTTGAAAAGTGTCGTTTTCAATTAATGCGTCAGGTTTTCCAGATAGCACAGATAAGTCTATCAAGGGCCCAGAATAACAAATTAGCATGGCTCTAGGCTCCTGGGTATAGTAATGGCAGTTATGAATGTTTATAGGTTTTTTCCAACGCTTCAGGTGTGCTCTATGCGTTTTTTGTGAGTTAAATTTTGATCAAATTCAGTTACCTAGCAGATAACTTTGCATAATCCTGCCATGAGGTAGTCTTGCTAAGGCCACTAACACAAATTGCAGCTTATCAATACCTGAATGAAAACACATGTGGCTTCGACAGCCTTGGTATTCATTGTTGTACATTTACCCGAATTTTGATTGCACATGGCGCGCCTTATCTACTTTCTTAACTCTTGAGTGCTAACCTACTTATTTTCTATTCAGTAGTAAACGGCAGGGGATTTACTGTGTACTTGAAAATCAGTGAAAAATAAAGCAATTTCATATAAATTCCTGATTAGGCAATTTGAGGTTTCAACTTAAAAATGTTGAACAGTCGCTGCATTTTGAATTTGCAGGAGCTGACTGTAACCGACCACAGGCTATTCCGGAGACAAACATTATGACACACATTGTAAGGTGCCTTTTGGAATTGAAAATCCTCATTTAAAAGAAAAAAGGACACTCTTGGAATACTGCTGAATAATAAATTAAATGTGGAGAGAGAGGAGGTTCAATTAAAACAGCAGAAGTTCAATTAAAAAAGAGAAAAGGTTCCATTAAAAAAGGGAACGCCGAATTAAAGAAAGGAAAAAAAATACACGGAATAATGGTATACTTCAGTGAAATGTTATTTTTAACCAAGTACATATCATACTCCTACAAAATGTAATAACTCTTCAGTTCACTCAATACGGGGAAGTGTAATCACAAAGCTAAGAAAAAGATTGGTTACTTAAATCATCTTCATTGCTGAAGGAAGCATTCTCCAGAGAAATCGTTGGTGGAAAACCAACTGGATAAAAGGTGGCTGTCAGAGCTGCATGAGACATAAGCAAAGTCTCATAAACAAAATTACCAATGCGTACCATTAACTCTTACTACAAAGGCGTCTTAAGTATTGGGCACGAATTATAAAACTTAATGACTGAAACCTGTTTATGTGTTCGGCAATAAATCTGAGTTCACAACTCAGTTTTCTTTTTCTTATTACCCAAATAAAGTATATTGCACTTGGGTGGTTTAGGGAGAGATAAACAAGGGAGTGAGAGGAGCTGGAATGAGAAACAATAGTCTGGTCTCTTAAACACCTTCGAAAAAAAAGGACAGAGAACCGGGTTGAGATTAAATCAGAAAGGTATGTTATTTCAGACACCAAACTGAACATATAAAAGGCTTCGTTATGACTGGAATCAATTGTTCACACAATCAATGGCTGAGAAATAATAATTTGAAAAGTCACCTTGGGGAACAAACAATTAAAAGGAAATGTATATTTGTAACAAAACATAAGCGTCTTAGAGGGCACTTTTGTGTTATTTGTATTTATATAAATACATACATAAATAGATACATACATTACAAAAAATCTATTATGAAAAAGTCATTATGCAAATCTTGCAATATGAAATGTAGTTGTAGTCTAGTTATAAATATAAATTAAATACATTCTCATTTCATGTATTCATCCAACAGCCAGTCTTAAAAACAATTTGTAATGTACAAAAGTGAATATTAAACATTTTGATAGACACTTTGATTGGACAACTAACCCATAGCTACTATATTTAACTAATTTCAATGGTTAGGTTGCACAGTCCTCTGTAGAATTAATTTAATGAACTACGTGGTACAAGGATCAGGAATGAGAGATCATACAACGTGACTCAATGTGACACAGGTAACGTTTCCAGCAGGATTTTTTTTTTTATTCTGTCCGGTTTTGAGTGAAGGCAGCATGGAATTCGTACTGCAGGCTGCACAACACCAACTCATTAGGAAGAGAGAAAGTACATAAGGCCCCAGCACAAAGCAACAGGGAAGAGACTTGGTACAGATGGGCTCATGTCTACAGAGCAGCAGGAGTCCAGATTATTTAGCCCTCCTCTGTGGTTTTGCCAGTTATAGTGTTATGTTTAAATAAGACTCTATGGCCATTGCTTATTCTGCTCCTAGTGCGCTTTATGAAAAAGGATAATCAGGGCTTGTGGTGATAAATTAACTGAAACCTGTAGAAAAAAAGACATGCAAGCCTGCATGGACAGTACTTGTTTATTTTTAACCATGCCTACATCCTGTCAAGGAATTAGAAAACCGTCAAAATTTTGAAATCCCGAAGGCCATAATGGTGTTTGTGTTTGCGATAGTTCTGCGTTGAATCCATCAGCTTTCAAAACAGATTGTTCATCAGATTTAATACCCTGCAAACTGTCCGGGTGGTCAGTAATACCAAGCCAAAATCACGACTATGCCACGCCAGCTACTGATGCGGGTAGGGAGCCTCTCTACCACTCGTTCCCTGCTGCAGGTTGGGCACAGATAATACAAACATAATACTTTTATTCTTTTGCAATTGTTTTTTCTCTCGCAGGCAATAACAAACAATAATACAAGGAGCACAGGGCAAGAAGTCAGGGGAACTAATATACGTTAAAATAGTGCCAAGAAAATGCCTTTAATCCCCAGGGTGATAAAATCGTACAGAAACCCTAACCTAACTATAAAGCCATTTTGCACAAAAGAAAAACAAATCCTAAAACTTAATTTGACACTGAGCCCCCTTAAAACCATATAAAGGAAGGACATAGCAGCAAAAGCCAAAGGGGGTAAAGTTTCTGTCTTTTCCCCCTCTCCAACCAGTAGTAAGTGTAAAGGATGGGTCAGACTCTTATCCCAATAAATTACACTTCAAAGGCTGCAGGTCCCTCTGGGTGGCATTACCCTGACACTCTATCCCTCTTTTCAAGATCCCAAAACTATGCCGGCTGGCGGGAAGGGTGACTCTGGATGTAGCGCAGGTGTGCCTGTTTGATACAAGTTCTCAAACGAAACAATTAACATAAACACGAGTGAATATCAATTATAACACATGAAGAAATCAACACGAAAATCACATAAATTGCACAATGAAAATCAGTGAAAGAAACACAACACAATGCATTTGCTGTGTTCTAGCACCTTCCGTGACAAGCACTTTCCTGTTTTTGCTGTACTGTATATCATGCATACTCATATTCAAAAAGGAAAAAGAAAGATATGGGCTCTTGCTTTTATATTCCCTTCATTTAGTCCCTTTTGGTCCCCCCCTCAAAAAAAAAAAAAATGTTCCTGCTGACTAATTCCACTCCCATTCCCTCTCCATTTATCTTTCACCTCTCTCTTAGAACGTAATAACCAAGCAAAGGATAAGAATGACAGAAGGCTAATCTTATTCATTTTCCTCCTGACTATTTTATTTTCCCAGCAGACTTCGTCTCGGTTACAAAAGATATCACGGCTTCTGATGTCTCTCCCCTGCAGTTTCTCTCTTTTCATCAACTTTCTGTGCTTTCTTAAGTTCTAGAATGAATCAAGAGTCAGGTAGAAACATAAAACTCAATTGCATGTTTTCATTTAATCACAATGGCTTTTTAAGGTGGTTTATTGCTAATATAGCCACAGATATACAACATTTCAGTGCTTGGCATGTCCATATGTGGTGTCAGTGGGATCCCAGCTAATCACACTATTTACAGTTGAATGACCATAGTTATGCCACTGCTTGAAAAATATTTGTATTTATTCAGATACTGAGGTAAGACTCAAACCAGAGAACAATGGCTAGGATTAAATCAAAACTTTGACCCACCCGCTAATCGAAACTACAGAACTGTACTCAGTTGCATCTTCATTTTTAGTAAGATGCCACTTTCATCTAATCATAAATATAACCGCTATGATGTACATGTTTGTAGTTTGCTATTAGCAGGTGGGTCAAAGCTTTGATTTAATCCGGCCCAATGTGTATGTGTGTGTGGAATTTATTTTGTTGAAAAGCTACAAGCTCTGCAAACAAGCGCCTTTTTAAACGAGTCATTTTGCAGAGGTACTTTCATTTTATGAACAAGAATAGCTTTTGCCATAGTTTAATTTAATATTCTACGATCTCTTCAGCAAACTGTTTCATAGTTTGTCTCCAATGATAACTTGATGTGCACTCCATTTTTATTAAGAAAACAAACAATCATTAACATACAATAAAAAAAACACTCAAAAATACAATTTCCTTTTAAATACCTTGAACAAATATAAAGTGCAGCACACATTGAGGCACATATTGATTTTAATACAAAAATAGTTAGTCTCCTTTGAAACTCCTTGGATATTCCTAGGTAATATAAGGCATATAAGTAAACTGCTACCTCATATGTCACTTGCTGTCTGGTTTGCATCAGAAAGCAAGCTGTGCATGCTTCGCTTAAGGGCAAAAACAGAATATTCTGTTTTTCCATATGTGGTGCAGTCCTGGGTGAGGCGCAAGATGGCCAACCAAAAGGCCACCGCAGCCCCCAGGAACCTTATGGGATGAATAAGCACTCCCCTGAATAAAGGCAGGAAGCTAGTACACCTTGTCTGTTGGGTATGTAGGAGCTGGAGGGAGAGCAGGTGTGAGAGGAGCAAAGGAGGGGAAACAACAGTAATTGATCTTTTGCTTGGACTGGGAATTGATTGATTCATTTTGATTTTTATTATCCACTGTCTAACTGCAAAGACAAAACATGCACAAGGAACTAAGCAATCTAAAAGATTGTGAATTGTTGAGATATTTTCAACATTGAATGTCGGGTAGCTGCGATTAGCAATAGTCTCTAGGCTCCTAACTGTTCAGAACATCCTCATATATAGGCTATAATGTACATTTTCATGCTTTATGTTCACAACAGATTTGAAATCAAACAGCCAATAGGCTTTGCATTTGAAGATGCTGGGTTATCAGTTCTCACTCTCTCCTAATGGGATAAACTGGAGTTCTCTGCTCACGGACACATCTGCGACAAGAGGCTGCCAGTGAATTCCCAAGATCGGCAGTGAAGCATGGGCCTGGCATGTGAAAGATCTTTAATAATTCCCACTTCATTCCCCTGGCCTAGGCCTTCAGCTCAACTCAGATTTGTGATCCACAGATTCAAAGCCATTACGGGATGATCCAAGTATGTATTGTGACACTGTGGGGGGTTGACACTTTCAGGCTGGGCTCAGGAAACACACGGCAGGGTAGGGTGAATGAAGTGTTATTTATTATATCTCCAAATAAGCAACTAGCTCCTCTTTGAGCTGAAACTAAAGTCCATAATCCCAGTCTGTTGCCGTACAAGTCTTCTTGTTCATGTGTCTCCCTCTCCCTCTCTCTTTCTCTTTCTCCCTCATTCGCACTACTCCCTGCCTCTCCACAACGGAAGTGTGTCACTTCCTGTTTTATTGAGGAGGGAAGCCAATCATGAGAGGAACAGAAGGTCAGGTGTTCCTCCCAGTCATTTACTTCCCCCAAGGTCTGTGGAGGTGCAGGGAAGTTTGGGGTGGTCTCTTTCCCTGCTGCCCAGCATGGCATCACAGTATGCATGTAGGTATGTGTGCATGTATGTGCACACTGAAGATGGATTACTAAGTTGCAAATACCATCCTCGATTTCAAGATTTACAGATCAGTGATTGGTGGGTGATTATCAACATTTAAGACATTTAATTTATCAATAAAATATATTTTGTTAATGTTTCTGATGCCTATATGTCATATACAGGTGATTGGGTAAAATAATTACTAAAACGTAATACCATATCATTCAATATTCAATATATTAATATAATAGTCTTAAGAACAATCGGAGACATTGGGAGGGTAAATCTATTTTTAATTTGAACTGAATAAACAACATTAGTTTTGATTCAATTATCAAGCCGATACGTGCACAATACTGGCAAAGAGAAGTAATGAAAGTTATGATAGTACAATTTATGCCACAGAGAAAACAAAAAATGCAGTCAAGCGAAGTGATCAATTCAGAAGGACTCTGTGGATCTGTAGACAGGGGCTTGATACATAACTTTTCATTGTGTCCTTGAAGGAATACACTGGTCGATTGATCTATATATTTTCTTCTGCTGAGTATATTTGACTTCTGACCCCATGAATTGGTGTCAATATGGATTAAGTTCCAAAACCACAAACTTCTTCAAGCAGAACAAAATATTGAAAAGAAGTATAAGGCACTAAAGCCAAATAATAAAGAGTTATTTCTTATTCACGGTTTGCAGTTTGGTGCTGTAAATGTTATGGTTTGTTTAACATGTTCATGCTGTCAAACTTTAGACTCATGCTTATGACAAAAAAGCAAAATAATGAATTAATAAATACATAAAATGTGCTTTGTGGGTTTGTTTCTGAAACCTCTTTATCATGGCTTTCATAAAACTGGATATTTTCCAAGAAGCTGTTTTCAAAAGTAGAAGGAAGCATGAATTGGGCTTCAAAGGTCCCCCCTGCAATTATAAATTGCTTTCACATGCCATTTGAATTTTAATATCTAAGAGAAATCTGATTAATATTTAAAACGTTTATTTCTCCCACCTTTGAAATCTTCATTTTGAGATGTCAGAAAGTCATATCAATGTTAAATTGTTCTTAATTTCCCCGGTAAATTGTTAATTGTTCAGCTTCTGAGATTTTTTTAAAGAAGATGTTGCAATTAAGTAATATAAAGTGTAAATGATCTTAAGAGGGGTGTAAAAGTGTACATTGTGGACTATGGTACACTTTAGATCAATATTTGCATATTAAATTGAATTCATAATGGGATGTAAAAACCTTGTGTGCAAAGGAATTCCTTTATTGAGGTCAAGGTGTGAGAGCAGAATGAAAATCAAAAAGTGCCAAAAGGTTAGGTTCAAGCCAGATTACTTTTTATCTAAAGATAATTTAATAAAAAAGACTAATCTTTAAAAAAACTTAAATCAGGTGCTGTTTAAACTGAAAAAATATATAATAACGAGTCAGCAACTTTCTCCTAATAATATCTAAGCTCTAAAGAGATTACATGTGGGGATGAACTCCCCAGTGGCTGATGATGGTGTGTTGAAGAGACTGGTGTCTGTTAGCTGAGCCTTTAGCTACAGAACATCACCACAGCACCAATAGCTTAGTTTATTGCTTTGCTCCATTACCTTCGATGCATCAGTAAGAACGGTAGCGTTAACATGTTAAGTGTCTTTTCCAGGTTCTTGACATCATTTTACTAATGTCCTGCTTAACTGTTCATGCCTAAGCACAAAATTCAGCACCATAGGAAGATATGGGCCATGGCTAGGGAGCACAAGATAGCAGGATCCTGCAGAATGAAAGAAACGTGGCAACATCACATTACATTTGGTAAATATATTCCGCATTTGTTAATAGTAATGTTAGCCTAGTACCGAACAGGTGTGTTCATTTGCAGCAAGGGTCTAATTCGGATTAATAAACTGAAATAAGCATAAACCAGGTACTCTTACGATCTTACAATCCAGTGTTTTAATATTATGTAGGGCTATATCAGGATGCATTAACCCCCCCCTCTACACACACACACAGAGAACTACTATTGCTTATTTAAATAACAGCACAACCATGTTAAAAAAAAAAAAGTAACAATGAAACATTTTTACACATACTTACTTTATAAGCACATTTTCAATTAAAATAAACAGAGGGTAGTGCAAACCAAGAGAGAGACAGATATACCTTCATATAAATAGTTTATTATTAATAATGTATTTTTACATTAATTTTAATTTTAAACACATAACCTAAATGTCTGTTTATCAACAGCTTTTTACATCTTAGTCATGCGTAGTTTAAACAAATTAAACCACTTGTCATTAGCTTCCCAATACAATAGTAACAAACACTCTCACTGATTTACTCTCCAAAAGTCATTATAACATCAGGGCTTAAATCATGGTATATTGTGTCAGGGCTTTGATTACAATTTAGAAATGGAGAGCTTTCAAGTTGTTAAAAAGTCATTCTCATATTCAGAGTTCATATTACAACTTAAAGCCTATTGCAGAATAACATACATTTTGAAGTGCTGGTGAATTCAGATCTGCAAATCAACTCCTGCATGACATAAACAGTATAACTGTTGTCAGGGGCAAAACCAGCAGGAAATGTTGGTGTGTGTGTGTGTGTGTGTGAAAAAGTCTGTAAGAAAACAAAAAGCTCTGATTTAAAGGCGTGCACATCTGCACATCATACGGAACGGATGAGAAAATAATAATTATATTTTAATCAATGCTGTTATCTGGGAATGATAATAAAAACGATAACTGATAATAAAAACAGCAATAAAAACAGAGCAATAATAATGAATGAAATCAATTACTCATAAATCAAGGTGGTGTATGCATTTTACTAGCTCATCTAAGGTCTTTGATTGGAAGAAGTGATCATGTAGCCACACCTTGTAGGCTGATATAATAATACAGAGGTGTTTTAGATCAGACACGTTACACGTTAATAAAATGTGAGTCTACTCTATAACACACAAAATATTTATTATCCAAAAAGGGTTTTATAGCATCAAGACTGAAAAGTGTGGTGGTTTTTTTTTGGTTAGTTTTTGGGGGAGTATGGCCATACAGCCCCTCCCTCACCCCCCTCCATCATGCCCTGACTTGTACGTTACGAACCTACATACTCTAGAGACTGGTAATTACACATTTGTACACGATTACAAGGAGGTAAACACAGGGAAAAGTTTTATTTTATGTTCTACTCTAACACTGAGAGTATTTTTCTTTTTTACATCCTAAGTCCATCCATTTACATTATACAGGGAGTTTAATTACTACATTTTCTAATCAACCTACAATGTGTAATTTGCTCTTTTTTAATAAGAAGGAGAATGACTTGTCTGAAGCTGATAAGGGGTGTCTCCACAAGGCGAAGATTAAGTAACATTGAACTAAGAAAGCCATTTGTGATGAAGAAAACCATCAAATTAAGCACACGGGAGAAAAACTGATTTGGTTTCGTACTTAAAAAAAGAAAAAAGTGCACTACAACACCGCAGGTCTATATGTAGGGCGTAATTCATCAAGGTGAGTATTAGACAAATGCTATTTAAAGATTTATGTTAGCTGAGCCTTAAGTTGACAAAACATCTGCACCTTTAGTGACTTAACAACAGCGTAAACAATTCAGAATACGTCTCCCAGTTATAGTGTATTTACATAGTAGGTACTTAGTAACCAAATCTGTAGTTACTCATAAGAACAGTGTAATTATTGGAATTTATAAATTAAATTTTAGACCATCATTCCCTCAGTCAAGTGAGTACAGCCAAACCTCTTTACATTTACACCTCACACCAAAACACAAATTGGTGTTGTAGAACTACTGAATACATTATTACAATGTACTTAATGTGTAAAAATGATTAACGGTATATGTAAGTACAACAGTTTTACGTGTAATTACATGTATATTTAAGGAAAAACTGTTACAGATGTAGTTACATATACCGTTAATCATTTTTACACATTAAGTACATTGTAATAATGCATAATTACACTATTGTTATGAGTAACTACAGATGTAGTTACTGAGTAGCTACTATGTAAATACACTGTAACTAGGAAGACTAATTGTAAAGTGTTATCATTTGGGTGATGGTTTTGATTGTGTTTGTCCACCAACATCTCAAGGCCTGTTTAATAAGAGGAGAGTCTAGTAATAGGGTTAGGTTTTGGCTCTTACTCGGTCACCTCAGGCTGAAGCTATCCTGGTACCTCTGTATTTTCATGCTCAGTACCTGCACCTGCTGCCCACCCTATATTTCCTGGTGAGATTATCCTGTGTGAATGTTATCCCTATATGGAAGCCACATTTTCTGGACTTCCCTGCAAAAGCGCACACTATGCATGGTTATTTGGCATATCAACCCCTTCTTTTCTCCTTCGTTTAGCCTACATGAATGGGTGGACAGCCAGAGACAGAAACATAAACAAATGTTTGAAAGAGATAACAAAAGCATGTGAGTTTTGTGCAAGAGTGAGTAGATTTAAAGGTCATTGGTAAGGATGGAATGCAAGAAGAAGAATGGATCATTGATGGACCATGAATGTATGGGACTGGATTCCAAGAGGTTTTGGGTGAGAATAGGTGACAGAAGTTGATAGGAAACTCGTGGGAATGGTGGTGACATATGTATTAGTTTACATCATATTGTTCATTATCTACTTAATTACGTATACATTATTTTTAACTATGTTTGTTTGTTGTTGTTTTTAAACACCTTTTTACTGTACACATTTTGTTTTCTTTTTCTTTTTTTAAATCACCAAAAACAACACTTTTGTTTTACACTTCAGGGCCAATCTGAACTTGAATATACAAACAAACAAGGGTGATATACAGTGAGGGAATAAAGTATTTGATCCCGTGCTGATTTTGTACGTTTGCCCACTGACAAAGAAATTATCAGTCTATAATTTTAATGGTAGGTGTATTTTAACAGTGAGAGACAGAATAACAACAAAAAAATCCAGAAAAACGCATTTCAAAAAAGTTATAAATTGATTTGCATGTTAATGAGGGAAATAAGTATTTGACCCCTTCGACTTAGTACTTGGTGGCAAAACCCTTGTTGGCAATCACAGAGGTCAGACGTTTCTTGTAGTTGACCACCAGGTTTGCACACATCTCAGGAGGGATTTTGTCCCACTCCTCTTTGCAGATCCTCTCCAAGTCATTAAGGTTTCGAGGCTGACGTTTGGCAACTCGAATCTTCAGCTCCCTCCACAGATTTTCTATGGGATTAAGGTCTGGAGACTGGCTAGGCCACTCCAGGACCTTAATGTGCTTCTTCTTGAGCCACTCCTTTGTTGCCTTGGCTGTGTGTTTTGGGTCATTGTCATGCTGGAATACCCATCCACGACCCATTTTCAATGCCCTGGCTGAGGGAAGGAGGTTCTCACCCAAGATTTGACAGTAAATGACCCCGTCCATCGTTCGTCCCTTTGATGTGGTGCAGTTGTCCTGTCCCCTTAGCAGAAAAACACCCCCAAAGCATAATGTTTCCACCTCCATGTTTGATGGTGGGGATGGTGTTCTTGGGGTCATAGGCAGCATTCCTCCTCCTCCAAACACGGCGAGTTGAGTTGATGCCAAAGAGCTCGAATTTGGTCTCATCTCACCACAACACTTTCACCCAGTTCTCCTCTGAATCATTCAGATGTTCATTGGCAAACTTCAGACGGGCCTGTACATGTGCTTTCTTGAGCAGGGGGACCTTGCGGGCGCTGCAGGATTTCAGTCCTTCACGGCGTAGTGTGTTAACAATTGTTTTCTTGGTGACTATGGTCCCAGCTGCCTTGAGATCATTAACAAGATCCTCCCGTGTAGTTCTGGGCTGATTCCTCACCGTTCTCATGATCATTGAAACTCCACGAGGTGAGATCTTGCATGGAGCCCCAGACCGAGGGAGACTGACAGTTATTTTGTGTTTCTTCCATTTGCGAATAATCGAACCAACTGTTGTCACCTTCTCACCAAGCTGCTTGGCGATGGTTTTGTAGCCCATTCCAGCCTTGTGTAGGTCTACAATCTTGTCCCTGACATCCTTGGACAGCTCTTTGGTCTTGGCCATGGTGGAGAAGTTTGATTGCTTCTGTGGACAGGTGTCTTTTATACAGGTAACGAGCTGAGATTAGGAGCACTCCCTTTAAGAGAGTGCTCCTAATCTCAGCTTGTTACCTGTATAAAAGACACCTGGGAGACAGAAATCTTGCTGATTGATAGGGGATCAAATACTTATTTCCCTCATTAACATGCAAATCAATGTATAACTTTTTTGAAATGTGTTTTTCTGGATTTATTTGTTGCTATTCTGTCTCTTACTGTTAAAATACACCTAACCATTAAAATTATAGACTGATAATTTCTTTGTCAGTGGGCAAACGTACAAAATCAGCAGGGGATCAAATACTTTTTTCCCTCACTGTATAAGCCTATATTCATGGATGGCTGTTTTCTGACACCCTAGAAACAAATACTCATTTATTTATGCAATATTCATTCTCAATTTGAAACAAGTATAACCCAGATTTTTCATTTCATAAATATGTATTTTTTAATATATAATATATTATGGGAAATACGGTCAAGTATGTCAGCAGAAAATTGTATTTTAACATTACCACTAATAACAATGATAATTGTAATAAGTAACTGTACTTTTGTGGAAATATTAATTTTCACAGACCTATAAACTAAATCCCTCTGGACATATATATATACAGTGAGCAAAATTGAATATGAAAAGCAAATTTTATGCAGATTCTTCTGCTAGTGCTTCCTACTTTTACTCCCTGTGTGCTTTAATATTACATAAGTAACTCAAACATTAACTAAATAAATAAACTGAAATTTGAACTTTTAGTCCTGGTGCTTGTTATAGTTTGAAATTAATTCAGGAATTGACTTGTTTGATCTTCTTACTGTTTTTGTGAAGTCAATGTAGATCATCTGAATGTATTTTTATCTTCAAAATCCATATCATATATTTTAAATTAGATATTTTTGATAATCTTTATGTCTCATATAGCAATGTGGTGGGGTAGAGGGGTAGGCTTTAGGACACCATGTACAATACTAATATTTTACATGGTGTGGTCTTTGCTCTTTCATTGACTTTCATTATCTGGTGCTTCTATTGTATAACTGCAGAAAAGTCAGAAGTTATAAAAAGATTATTGCGTATTTCAGCGGAAAACGTCAGTGACCTCTGAAGGATATTAAAGTTTCAATATCGGGCAGCTACTACAGAGACCTGCCTTTTACCATACATTAAGCTTTGATTTCTACCTCAGAAAATGAATCCTGTGATTATGAAAATATTCTGTCGGGCTTTAATAAAGACAAGGCTGGGCAGTTTCTTAGCATTTGAGTATGTCACTTCCACAGTTTTGTGTACTGTATGGCATGGGTGGAGTTTGGAGGGGGTACTGGGAGCTGAAGCCCCCTCAAACTGGATAAGTTTATTAATTTACTTTCAGTAGTTTGCAATTAAGATAAAACATAAATTATTACATTTTGTGCACCTGAAATTCCTAATGTGAGGGGCAAAGCAAACTGGAACCCAACTGTGCTTCTGCCCCTCAGTCCAAACAGGTATTTGCATAGAGCAATGCAACAATATGCGACCACATTCTTTTTCAAGTTCAACCATAGTACATGAGAGTGAACGCTAATATAAAACTGTAACATTATTAAAGTTTCAACTTGGAGGGAACTTTGATGTACTTATCTAAAGAGAAGCAACAATGGGCATACTGTTTTTTTCTTTTGGTGAAAGCGACTGTTTCACTGCAGGCGAATGATTACAACCCCAGTTCGGACCCAGCAACCACCTGTCTCGGCTCTCGACACTATATCAATGCCAGGACATTAAGAGAATGTCGAATCTTTGGATGCAGTGGGTATGGGTTCTCTCAGCACACAGACAACTGAACATGATGTGAAAGCCGTATATGTTCCTACAGATCTCGAAGACATTGGGCATTGGGCCTAATCAACCAAATCTGACTGATTGTCCATTTAGAAAACAAGGACATTCTTTTTCAGTTTCCCATTGCCTTGGGTTGAATATTCTTTTTAACTAGATGTTGTGTTCTGCTTTCACTACCATCACTTTCACACTGAAACTGGCTATGCGGAGGATTCTGGATTGGTGTGCGGGATTGGATAAAAAATCTCGAAAAATTGTCTAAACATGCCGTTTCCAATGTTCGATTGAAATGTGTGGAAAAGTGGCAATGCTTCAAACAATGTGAAGAAATGGGATCAGTACCTACCATGCTTTCGACAAACCTTGAAAGGGATATACCTTACAAAGGTCTGTGACATCGTCAAGTTACTTTCAAAACTTGGTTTAGCTTTCTGTGTGCACGATGACAGAAAGGAATCTCAATCAAAGGGGAATTTAACTTTCTTTTCAAAGTATAACAAAGCTTTTAAGAAAATGCAGGCAAGTTATTTTAATTGTACAAGCCATGAATTTCTAAATGAAGATCTGTGCAGATTTGATTTGCAAGGAAATTGTAATGGCAGTGAATAACACTTTTTTGCTATACTTGCTGATGAGGCCAGATCATTTAAAACTGTGCAGCTTTCAGTTTGTATCAGATATGCAGAAAACATAAAGATCTAAGAAAGGTTCCTGTGCTCAATTGCTTGTCTTGCCAAAATGCAGAAGGCATTTATAGTGCCACTAGGAAAGCTTTAGAGACAAATGGATTAGCAGAATGTACCTATAGTTGAGCAATCTTATGATGGTGCTGCTGTTATGTCAGGACATGTAACGGGTGTTCAGCTGCGAATGAAAGAGGGCCATTAATTTGCAATGTATGTAGCAGACATGGGTCCAAGTCAGTGTACTGCAAGTCAAGTCTCAAGTCTTAACTTATCAACCATCATGGTCCAAAAGTCTTTGGACTGTATGGGCGAATAGTTTTTTGTTTATGTTTGATGGTGGGGGGGTGGGGGGGTGGGGGGGGGGTTGTTATGTCGAACTCTCCCTGGGTCCAAATGGTTACTGACATACTCTTTGAACTTTGAACAAATGTCTTGAACTTTTAACCTGTACAGGGGAAGCTAGATGGTTACTGTTGGTTACTTTACACTTTCCATTACTTTATCAGCTGCTGTCTGTGGTTTTCTTTTTTCATTTATGGATGTACACATACTAATCATTGTGAAATACCCCCTTTTTTTTGCTTTTGATTTGCTTTGTGAATTACACTGCGTGCAAAGGTATCTCTCCCCTGCTAGGTTGTGTAATAAGGTGCTCGATGAACCCCAACAAAACAAAACAAACTGAGTTTTTGTTTTGAGTTGCTTGAATGAAATATGGACAAAATAAACATTTGTGAATTACAATTATGTTACCTGTAAGCAACCCAGCAAATATGCAATACAACGAGCATATTATGGGAACTGAGAGGCTCAGTTTTATTTAGTTTTACACTCAGTTTATAGTTTGTTGGGGGGATTCAAGGAGCACCTTATTACAGAAGCGAATATGAGTGTAACACAGCTCTCACATAAAGCAACACAGAAGCCAAACAAAATTAAATAAACAACAAAAAAGCACAGATTAAAAGCATCCTCATAGAAATGCTCACTGACCTTTCCTTTCCTCATGCATTTTTGCCAGTATGCGACATGTTTGAAGGGTATTTCACAATGCTTAGTGCATGTAAATCCTTATAAAATCAGATGGCAGCAGATACTAATGCAAAATGTTCAACAAGCACCTTATTATTAGATTCTACACTGTACAATGTCTGCAATATTAATAATAATAATACGCAGATAAAAGTTATAAAAAGAACTCACTAATGCTTGGTCCTCATTGTGAGATTTTTTTAAGACAAATGAAGTTTGAAGTTGTTGTCGGTGAGTCATAGGTTTTGCAGACAGCAACAAGTCGAATATGACTTGAGTCCAAGTTGTCCAAGTCCACATCTCTGGTATGTACATTGCATGGCACATAAACTCAACCTCATTCTAGTGGAGTGCTGTAAAGTGAGTCGTACTATATGGGCTTCCTGAATATAGTAAAGCAATCATCAGATGTTTCTCAACATGCAGAAATCTTTGGATCTTAAGCAAAAGGAGATCATGCAGCCCAGTGATACACGTTGGGTGTGTAAGTGGAAAAGTGTGTTTGCAGTAAAAACACAATACACAGCCATCATGCTGTGCCTTGGAGTGAACAAGTCAAAAAGTGGTCAGTGGAAGCAAATGGCCTTTATCATCACATGACTGGAGTTTCATTCATTACATGCTTGATAATCTTCAGAGCATTATGAAAGTTATTCACGTCACTCACAAAGGACTTTAAATCACCACTTCATTAGAGTGTTACTGTTAAAATTAGAGTGTAGTAAAAAGTGAAGGCTGGAATGAAATGTGGAAAGAAATTAGAGAGTTCTGCCAAGACCATGTCATTGCAATGCCAGATGAAGGCACAGGTCTCTCAAAAATGAAAGCAGTGAAGCCTTCAGCCGCTCGTACGGACTTCATTGTCCCAACAACTTTGGGGTGAAGAGAACAGGTCGAAGAGACAACAAATGCACCCGAGACTGCAACTGCACCTCAAACAAACAGGTGGCATCAGCAGTTGTAAATTCCTGTTTTGGATGTCATTGTTGCAGAGTTAAAAGGCGATTCTCAAAAGAATCAATGGCGATATGCTGAAGCATTCAACTTGTTAAGATGTAACAAAAATGGTATTCATCAACTCTTGCATAAATATGCAGAGGCACTCAAAATAAATCCTCAGCTTGTACCTGGAGAAATGTACGTGTTTTGATAGTACAGAATCAGTTGTTACACTTCAGAGACTTCAAAAATAAATGTCTCAGGGTACGTACCCAAACTATTACAGACTTATTCAGATAGCTCTCACATGTCCATTCGGGATGGCCATTTTGGAGCAACATTTTTCTGTAAATGAGAAGGATTTGAAACTGGTTATGCACTGATTTTACATTTGAGTCCAAAAATATTTCTTGTATGGGAAAATTTCACACTGCATCAACCCTGCAATATACAATTGCCTGTGGTTGCCTACAGTACTTTAAAAGATTATTATTTTGTGTGTGTATGCATTTTGTTGTTTTAATTGTCAGTTTAGCATACTTATCTGGAGGGGGAAATGTTACAAATTTTTGAGGTGTGCGTTTGATGGTAAAAATGTACTTCATTGCAAGGATCCATAAAGTTTAAGACCAAATATGCAAAATGTTTGGAAAATATAGCTTTCACATCCCAGCACAGACATGTAATCTCTGACAGATAACAGATGATGTCCGACCCATGTCATTTGTGCCGTGGCTGGTGTAAATTGTTGATATGGAATATGACCCTGACCTCTCCATTCTTCTGATCCTGTGTTTTAAAAAGAAAAAGAAAGAAAACTGCTGCTGTGACATGACAACTCTGGTTTTAGTAAACAAAGTTCATTGGTTAAGGGGACGTTCTTCCAGGGACAACTGTCCCTGGAACAAGAGCAACACAGGCAAATCAAGTTGTGTAAGTATAGTTAGAAGATGTGTGGATAAGGTGGGGTGGTGGTGGTGGTGGTGGTTGTAATGATCAGAAGCCAATGGCAGAGGATCCAGGCACGGAGCGTAAAAGTAAACTAGAGGAGGTCTAGAGCCAGCAAACAAGGGAAACGTAGGCAATCTGAGAGTCGAGGTTGATATACAAACTAAAGGTCGAAGATCAGGTTGACAGGAAACAAGGGACAATCCGAAGAACACGGTCAAAAGGCAAATAGCTAAGGTCAGATATACAAGGGGCAAAACACTAGGAAACACTAGGATTATAACACTGGGATTTGGCAAGACTTTGTGTTGAATGCGAGCCGGAAAGGTGTTTAAATAAGGGGGCTGACGAGTGTGGAGTGGAAATTGGATGTGACTAATTACTCTAACAGATTGAAGTGATTATGCAATAATCAGGATTGCTAAGAGGAAAGGAGAGGAGTCTGGCAGAAATTAGGCAACAGTGGTGAACTTGGGAATGGCTAGTCCATGAGCATGACAGTGGTATTGGTCGCTAGTTTGAGGTGGAGTGGAGGAGACTGTGTGTAGTGTGTGGACAAAGTTCTGTATATTGACACTCCCCATCTGTACTTTGGTGCTGTTCCCGTGCCATCACGGGTGGCCCATCAATGGGGGCATAGATCAAATGTAGGAAAAGATGACTGTTGTGACTTGACAAAAGTAAAAAAAAAAAAAAAAAAGGTACGTGCATGCAACTTTTTTTTTTTTCTCTTATTGCTATGACCTCAGGTGCAGTAGGGGCAGTGGTTTTGAATGTAGTCAAATAAAGCCAGTTTTATTATAAGGACAGTGTTCATTTTCACACAAGACCTTGATTATTACAAAATTATGAATGGTCTTATTTTTCTCCTCTCTTAGACCTAACATTTATTCCACTTGACTGCATTTCAGTGTGCAGGGAGTTATTTTTGACTGCCAGATTCCCTTATTGATGGCGTATAGCTATTGAGGAGTTTTGCCGTCTGCTTCTAGAGATCACCATCAAGGATGTACTGCATTTTAAGCCTCTGACTGAATAAGGTCGGCATTTAGGGTCAAGGATCCAACTCACAGGGCATTTATTTCTGCTTTAGACAAAGGTTATTCAATAACTTGCAGAATTGTTGAGTGTGTGTGTCAATAAAATCCCCTCTTCTTGTGAACTCCAGAAACATCAATGTCAAATTATGCTGATGTTGATGCCATTGGTGCAGCGTGCTGATTTGATTTTCTTCAGGAAGATTGTTATGAAGCACGGTGAAAGGACTAACACGATGACATAACAGATTATACAGAGACAAATGCACAAAATAAATACGCTCTTGCAATCGATAACTTTGAAGTCCAGGTTCTCATTAATGCTCTAAAACATGCACACAGTATATTGTCCAATTTCTGGTCCATTCTCTCAGTGTTGTTAGACTGTGACGATAATAGCATTTTGATTTTGATTTCTTTTGCCAGCTTATCATCAAGGATAGGGTTTGACTCAAACCAAATGATGACTAGGTACTAAACGTTTACAGTGAAACCACAGACATATAAAGATATCTTTGACAAAGATGGATAAATGCAGGTCATTGTTTTTAATAACGCTGACTATAATAAAACAAATGAAGACTCGGCTACCAGCAAGAGTTGAATTATAAAAGGCCGGCCTCAAAGAGCGCTGATGCAAAGCGAAACATTCATTATTCAAGTTGTCAGTCTTAATTGACCACGAAATGCAGAATTCTGACAAGACTTTTCACGGTCAGGCTGATATGTTCATGAAAGCAGCAGAGTTTTTCCTTTCATTATTATTTTTAATATAAATATTTCACAAAGAGAGCTGGTGAACATTTTATGATCACATATTCATAGCCAGAAATTAACCATGGCAGTTAGCAATGAGGGCATATAGGCAATTACCGAAGCTGATGCTGGGGTTTGGAAAATGCATTACCACAGTTTTGCTAAAAAGCTTTTTTTGTTGTTGTTTTGTTTTCAATTTACAAAACTGTACAACACCCAATTAGTTGCACAAAGTGATTTTGCCTTATAAGTACTCTAAAAATAAACATTTAATAGGCTTTAAAATAGGAGGTATCACAAGTCTATTATAATGAAACAAAAGGTTTAATATTTTTCAAGCACAGGAATATTCTTCAGAGAGACAAATCCCAGAATAATTGGACATTCAGAGAAAAAGATTTTGATAGCTATAATTGGACACCACAAAAAGGATTAATGACCATAACATTATTAGAAGTCGACGTTGGCTTTTAAACAGACAGACAGATTAACATTAAATAGATATTTTTCACAATGTTTCTGACAACAATCTATGAAAACAGTACTAACAGTGTACTTTTCTTTATTATATTATTTCAAAGTTGGTAATTGCAGGCCAACACAAGCTGATGACAATAAAAATGGAATTCAAGTCATGATTTTGCCCCTTCATCTGCAAAAAGGTAGGCAGCCTAATCAATTGCTTGTGAATTGTGTATGGCATGCCTTCCATCTTGCAATTACTCAGATACAGATGAGATGGTTATGAATTGGGGTCAATGGCATTATGGTTGGATGCATTTTGCTTGTCTTGCTCTTCCACCTGTGGGAGAGGCCAATGGAATAGGACTAGATGGAGGCTTTCAGGCATCTCAGAGCTGTAGCTTTTATTATCAATTTACTGCTACAGTACTCCAGTCTCTTTATATGGATGACAATGAATTCCAGTTCACTAACATTATTCATATCCTTTAGCCTCTCCAGCTCAGGTTCAATGTATACACCGTGGAATGCCCCTATGAATTGGACATCATTTCATATCACACTAAGATGTTCAGCTGAGTGCTCGTCCTACTAGCCTACACTAGTTTTCAAGTGTAGTCAACAACACAAGTTTCAGTAGCAAGTCAAGCATTTTCTGACATGGATAAAAGAAGAAAAAAAATCCAATTGAAAAAGCAGTGATAGGGAAAATTGTAAATTCACCAAACCCATAATGTTTTAGGGTTACTATTAGTACTCACACGCACGCACACACACGCACACACACCCAAACAGACACACACTGTTGGGAAGCTTACATTTACTTCATACTATATTACCCTGATCTCTTATACGATTACTACTACTAGAACACTACTAATCATAATAATGTAGTAGACATTTATCCAAGGCGAATTTTAAACATAAATGTATTTGGTAATAATCAATGTAATTCATTATGCTTTCTTATATTTTTTCAGAAGTATCATAGAAAAGGCCATAACGTATATTTACAGCAAAATCAAGAGTTTGTAAAAAGTAAACATTAGGTGACGAAGGGCATTGCAGCAACTTCGCAATATTGCAAAACGTTTGATGAAGTCTAACCATATGGAAAAATTAGATGTATTGTATATATGCTTCCATATATGTATAATAGCTGTAGAACAATATAAATATGTGAACATATTATAACTATATGAGTTTCCCATATGGGTAGTTTTATGAAAATAATTGAACAGGGTTGAAAGAGCAAGGTTGTAGGAAACGTAATATGTCTCTCCACAGCTAATGCAGTGATTTGCAGTGATTCTGTCTCTTTACATCCGAACGAATTGCTTTTAACACTTAGCCTTGTATTCCTCATATCAGAAGAGTAGCTGACCTTAAAATTAAGCTGATTAAATGCAGTGGCAACTAAATAAATTGGATTTCCTTTGTTGGCTCTGCTTATCCCTTCACAATGTTTAACGCTGGCCCGGTCTCAAGGCAACCCAGCTGCTATAATACTGTGCATGAAGCCCAGAGGCCTCCATCTGCAGTACAGCTTTCTCCCATCACATCTCATTATGCACAGCTCAGCCTTGCACCACGAGCAATTCCAGCTAGAACAAGAAAGTCCAGGAATCTATCTATCTAAGATTTGTGAGCAAAATCATACTAAGTATGGAACGGGAAACTAATACGTTATTTTTAGATTCAGAAGGATAGATTGGGGTTAAAGTGTCAGTGCAACTTTGTTTTAAGACCTAAAACTGAAAGCCAACAATGTATGCAATAGAAGCTTTGTCTTTATTATTATTTTGCTATGATTGTATAAGCTTTGTTACATTTTGTAATATGTTGCAATCTCTCTGACTAACAGTGGGATTTCAATAAGAAAACATCGATTATATTTTTTAAAAAAGGGTGCCAGACACTTTTTTAGAGCGTTTTCTCAATATCTTTCATCGGCTAATGAAGTTCAATAGTCTGAATGTTGCTAAGTTCATTCAGTTCAGTGTCATTATTCAGTAAATGTAGTGTGGACTAAAAACCTTGTAGTGTCTACAATCACACATATTTAACCATGAATAAATGCACTCTAGAACTAAATATCATAAACACTTTCAATTTGTAAGCTTCATTTGACTAACGGTGAAATAAGAGAACATAAATGCCACACATAATTGAACAACAGACGTAATGTTGCCAATGCAAACCAGCGATGAATTTATGGTTGGGTCTGTGTTTATAGTACAGCGAAAAATGACAATACATATTGAACTAAAACTAATATGTTGGTGCCAATTGCTTGGTCCTGTTTGTGGCTCGACATTTAGTTTTATTTAAACAGCAATTTCATTGACCATTAAAAGAACATTACTTTTTACAGTAATCTATTCTCTCTGCTCCTTACTACATGGTCACCGATACCTTGCTCTTCCATATTTTCTCTCTCTCTCTCTCTCTCTCTCTCTCTCTCTCTCTCTCTCTCTCCCCTCTCATTTACTCTTCATTTGCTGTTGCTATGACACTGGGAAGCAGTGCTTTAGTGCAGCCAACCACATGACTCATGTTACTGTTGTTTAAAGTAGCCTTGCTATAAAATGCCAGTTTTATATGTGTTTCTGGCTTCTGAGTGATTCCTTAATGTGGTTTATTATTTGAGGTCTTTTGACACACGCATGATAGATTTCAAGATGACCACCAGGACAAGTGGAAATGTGGCACTGGAAAGTGTATCATGCCTGTACAGTACCACTTTATCGAGGGTCAGAAATGGCATGTTAATTTTCGAACCTTGAAAATGTAACACACTCTGAGGGATCTCTAATTTAAGGAGTAGCCAGCGTGTTCATTCCTATACGCACTTCCCTTTGACAGGAATGAAGTGACTGCATGCGTACCTGTTGATTTCTTTGTAATTTTCCTGTCAATCACCAACCCATTTTCTTTTTCTTTTAAAGTGCCTCTCATCATCGTGAGACTCCATCTAGGACTGGCATTAGTGTTATTGGGACTCAAGACCTAGGTTTGGCAATGCATCCTTGTCCCCCCCATCCTCTTATTTGATGCTTTTCACATTCACATGCATTTGTACATTATTTGTTTACAACTCTACTGCTTCTATAATAAGAAATAATAACACAGCAAAATCACAAAAAATCCACATAATAAAACAAAATCAGTTCTTTCTTATATACAAACTCTCCCCCATCAGTTAGAAACATATTTTTAATGTTTTTGCATATATATATATATATATATATATATATATATATATATATATATATATTTTTTTTTTTTTTAATTACTCAGGAACTTCATGTTCTTTCACTCAGCCTGACCCTTCCTTTGAGGTGATTTTGTATTGCGGTTTAATTACAAATGTTCCTTTGCCACTTTCATGCATGAGAGACTGCTCAGATATCACAGGTAGGAGTACAGGTCACAGCACACGCACAGAAATGCAAAAGGTTTGGATACAGAAACAGATGCATTTGAATCAATAAATAGCGGATATGAAACGTTAGTTATGAAGGTATTTACAGGCAGCTGTGCTATATCTGCCAAACATTGAGCCTCAGAATTAGAAACGGAAATCTTAGTTTTATCAGATGCTGACTGTCCCTAAATTTTGACCTCTGTTACAAAAGCTTAATTTATGATGTGCCCCAGAGAGATTGACCTTTACCTATGACATCATTTATTTTCTTTAGAACTGCTGAAATTTGAACATTTCATTAACAACGTTTTTTGTAGTTTTTTTTTTTTTTTGGCCTTCTAGTTATATAGAATATGTTAGGGCTATGATTTTGCACCAAAAAATGTACTTATCCTATTTCTCATTACTAGATTTGGCTGTAGTGTTCTCTCTCCCAAGTCCAAAACCAGTCAGATGCCAGCCAGGATTTGCTGCTCCAAAGTACAGACATGAAGCAAACAAGCACGATGTTGCTGTTTAGTAAAGTAATTAATTGACATTAAGTGGTGATTGACTAATACCTATACCTATTGTGGAGTCAGCACTGGGACACTTGGGGCAATACTGTGATTCAATTTACCATTTATACATTCAGTTTAGGCTTTAAATATGTCATAATGTAGCCTTTGCCAGAAGGGGCCCTGGGTAATTGATCTGCATTCCCCCAATCTATCAGTAAACCTGGCACCATCTCAAATTGTTTTACAAGGGCTCCCAAAAGCTGTCTTGCTGCTTTAACCTATAGCATGAATCACCAACCCCAGACATGCACTTTCAGGCACATTTTATCCTAGCCAAGAGTCCAAACTTCATGTGTCTTAATGTTTCAAATCTTCACTCTAAAGAGAGTATATTAATTATCCCTTATATAGGCTATATTATACTGCATTCAGAAACATCAGCCTTAAAGCTATTACAAGGAAAGAAAAATGCCCAGTATTTCCTGTTTGATCCTCTGAGCAAATTTCAAACTCAGACCCAAACTACATAATGAAGTTTTCTGTTGAGAATAGGCTTTAAGGGAAGCTGCTTTTAAGCCATTAGGTAAATCTGTGATTCAAACAAATGCTTTCCCATGTTAGTTTAATCCTTAGGTGTTTGTAAGAAGATTATTAAAAATGCCTATAACCATCCAACACGGTGGCAGTCCCAAAGAGATTTTCACAGCAAACACAGCAGCCCAGTGGCTGTTTAAATTATCTGTATATTTTCTTAAAGTTGTTCAAGAAAGACAGAACGTTTCGATTCTAAGTGTGTGATATATATATATATATATATATATATATATATATGTATATATATGTATATATATATATATGTATATAAAGCTCTGGAAAAAATTAAGAGACCACTGCAATTGTTTCTTAAACCAGCATCTCTACATGTATGGGAGCCATTCCATTCCAGTGTCTGTTGAATTCCAACACAGGCACACATTCTACTGAATGAGGTACTGATTAGGTGATCACCTGAACCAAATCTTATTTAACAAGGAAAAGTATAAAAACCACTGCTGTGGTCATCACTATCCTCTTACAATTGGACCAGCTAGTGCTAGTACTAGTAGTACCTCAAAAGTAATTGTAATCAAAAATAAATTATTGACCTTGCCAAAAGAGGTGAAAAGGAAATTTTTGAGTGAGGAAAAGAAGGGTTCAATTCTGTCTTTACTGGCAGAGTGATACAGTGAGCGTCGGGTTGCTTCCATCCTTAAAATTTCAAAGATGGCGGTTCATAAGAACAAGGTCAAGCAGCAGGCATTGGGACAACAAAGCTACAGACTGGCAGAGGGCAAAAATTACTCTCCACTGACCGGGAAGACCGCCAACTCATTCGAATGTCACATCAAGTGACCTACAAAAAGAATGGCAAACGGCAGCTGGGGTGAAGTGCACGGTGAGAACAGTTCGAAAGAGGAACCTAGGGGCAGGCCTGAAGTCGTGCAAAGCTAGATAAAAGCCCTTCATCAATGAGAAGCAAAGAAGAGCCAGGCTGAGGTTTGCATAAGACCACAAGGATTGGACCATAGAGGACTGGAGTAAGGTCATCTTCCAATTTTCTACTTTGCCCAACACCTAGTCGTCTAATGGTTAGACGGAGACTTGGAGAGGCCTACAAGCCACAGTGTCAAACACATACCTATAAATAGTAAAACCAGAGAAACTGATAATTTTGCAGTGGTCTGTTAATTTTTTAGCTATATATATATATACATATATATATATATATATATATATATATATATATACATATATATTATCTACATATATATGCACAACCCAATCACATATGTTTACTAATGAAGCCAGTTGTGAATAGGGGAATTCTTTGCCCAGTATGTAGTCTATTTGCTCGAGTCAGAAGGTCAAACAGATTAAATCCTGCTTTGAAAATGCAGGTTTTCCACCACAGCTGCGTGTGGGGGCGACATGCTGTTCAAAGTGGTAACTTTCAATGAGATGTAAAATTAAGGTCCTGTCTGCTGTGTGAAGATTAAAGCTTCTGTGGTGTTTTTTCAGGGAAGAATACATCTATGTCTCCTAACAGATAAAATTCTCTCAGCCCAGTGCTGAAGAGTTATATTAGTGAAGCACAATCCATTAGGGATTAAGCACAAATAAACTAAACTTAACTTCACAGTATATACACTCAGCAGCTTGAGGACTGGGCATTTGACTATGTACACTGACCTGTGGTGTATGAACAGACGGGCAGGGTTCAGGACCGCTTTGTTCAGCTTCTCACCTACTAATATATCTGTTAAATGCGAAGAGGGGAAACTGGTCTATCATTAATACACATCTGAGTGTGTCTAGGATAGTGATGGAGAAATGCCCATGATGTTTTACAAGTTTTGCATTTAACAGTTAGGATTCCCAAGGGGGCTTCTCCATTCTCCAGTTCAAAGAGGAAGTTAGCTCCCATGTGGGTGGGACCAGGGATTATGTACGTAGTCAGTTTTTGGTGAACTGAAACAGCTTCTTTTCACAAATGCCCCTCATTTCTCAGTTCACGTGGATGGGGACTCTGTTCTTTTTGCTGGTTCACTTATACATTTTATAACTCCACCATTCACATTCACTTGGAAAGGGATTGAAGTCGCACAACAAGATGAACTATACATTGTGTGATTGGTCAGGGTTGCAGCCAGTGAAATCTGTGCATTATTTTATTTTATTTTATATCTGTGCATGTGTGGCGGGGAGAGGTGTCGGGAGTTGTCTTTTGGCGTCTAATCGCTCTACTGGGTGGAGCTGTGTGGGGTAAACTCTGTGTCCTTTTGCCCCACAACAAATAAACTAAACTCTATAGAAATTTTACTCTGACAGTGACTGACTAAGGGGAACAGTATGGTAAATACATAACATCCTATCGGCTAATAACCAGGATGTGCTGGTACTAGGTTCCACACAATAACAAGCACTGAGTGCAATAAGCCCCCGTAACAGTCTGCTTTATGTTTGATTTGTTCAGTCCAGTCCAGTCCAGTGATGTATGACTCCGGTCATTAGTGCCCTCCCACTCGGGTTAATTAATTCATTTCAGGACCAATTAATACATGAGACAAAACTTAGAATTGTGTTATTATTAACCAGCGGTCAAGGATACAATTTCAGAGGGTCATTGCAATGTGTGCCTTTTTCCATCTTCTTTTCACAGAATTTACCGTTTCATGTTAAAAACACATTGGGGGTCACGACCCACTTATGATAGAGCAGGGTTGCTCAACTCTAGTCCTTGAGGACTGTAATTCAGTGGGTTTTATAGTCTTCTTTGAATCATCAACAGCTATTAAATTGGTCCAATGAAGCAAATAATTAGTTCAATTAAGTAGTTAGGTACTCAGGTGGAACACAAAAATTACAAGAACCTGCTGTGACACTTAAGGACCAAAGCTGTGTACCCCTGATATATAATTTAATTGATCAAGTTAAAAGAGTATATTATAATTTAGGTGTCAAAGTTCCCCATCTGATACAGCAAAGACAAACACTGAAGGTAGCTTCAACAAACTTAAACTTCATGCTCTGATGAAGAAATTAAATTGTAGAAAAACTGGTTAAATGAAAGGGAGCCCTACAAATCAAAGACCCTTGCTTAATGATATGGTTTAAGAATGATCAGAAATGTTATAGTGTAAAACCAGTTGCCTGATGTTTTGTTGATATATTTAAGATACCTCTTAGTGTAGCCTTCAATATTTGTTCATTTAACTTCTTCATTTAAATTATCTAGACAATCCAGAAAACTGGAACATGGTCTCCCTATAAAACAGGTCTCCATGGACACAAAAATCAAAATCATTGCGTAAATCAACATTTAAATGTACATTGTCAAATAAATAAGATGGAAAAGTCTTACATATCCTGTGTTCTATTACAGAATATTACATTATATACTGATATTCTGATTTCCTTTTGAAATTGGCAGTTTCACTAGCACCGTTGGGTGTTACTTAACTTTCTTTTAATCTGTGACTGAAACCTCTTTAATCTATGAAATCCTTCGCATTATTGTTATCCCTGTGGATCTATGCCTGTGTATGATGATATCTTTGCTGTACTCAATAATTACATTCAAGGGACGTCATACAGAATATAGCTCTTAAGAACTCCGGAAAGCAAGCAACCTCAGAATTTACTTTAATATAAAAGTAATCACTTGTTAATCATTCATCATAAAGCTGTCATCGTTTGTGTATTTAAAATGATGACAGACTCACCACCATAACGTCTCACAACTTATAACAATATATTCATTCTGAAAAGTCCTTTATGATGTTTAATAATATTTTGGGGTGTTTCGGTTCTTGGTTTTATTACTTTGAAACCAAATTATTTTCTGTACCAAGAGAAAACATGTTACATCACAGAGAATATGATTAAATCTGTTTCTGGAGTAGTTTGTATTCAGTTTCTAAAAAACTCCTTGATGTACCATGTCTAAAATAACTACTTTTGAATGATGAAAGTATTAACTGCTAAACAGCGATGTGCCCTTTAAAGCCAATCTGAACTTAGATAGGTAAATGAGATTCATAGTATGATTCCTGATTATTCTTTCCAGGATGAGGATCACAGTAGAGACTGATCAAAGATTTCAAATGTCCTCTGGCATACATAGCTAGCCACAGTACCTAAAAGTGGGAATAATTTCTGTTTAGATAATAGTACATTACCTTTGGGGATTGAAAGCTGTGGCTTCAATGGGATGTTGTGCTACTTTGCAGTGTCTGAAAGGCACAGTTAATGCAGAATGTGATAATAATCCTTAAATCGGCATTATGGGTCTTCTACCTTTGAATCTAAAAGATTGTCACAGTCAAAAGAGATACTAGGTAAAGAGTAGGTACTGTGTGTTCAGTTTAGATTTAAAGATTGTTTCTATGTTTTCCCCAAACTTAAACTATTCAAACACCTACATCCTGGGCACTGTGGGTATACAACCATTTCTTGGTTCCTTGTTTTTCAGAAAGTAAATTATTTTATAGGATATTTATTTCTATTGACTACTTCATAGCAGCATATTTGCATATATATTTTCCTGCACAAGAAATAGACTTTTATTGCTGGAGCTGCTGATGTAGCCAGCAGGGCTTCTGGACACATTGGTGTTGATTGTGCCCCGTCAAGGGACTTAACGGTTAAAAATCAGACTCGCTTTGATGTAGTTTATGTAACATAGCTTAACTAAAAGGGCGCATGCTTCTAAGGCAAACTCCGCTACATTTTTTTAATTTTTTGTTTCACTTTCCGTAGGAGATTGCGAGGATGGGGAAGATGAAAAGGAGACCATCCTTGGAATTACATCAAGGACTTCAGCAGCCGGTCTTCCCTACAAAATCGGTCTTTTATATTCTCGATGCCATTAAATGATATTTGCCCTGAGTTTTCCTGGTTTTATGGCACATTGTATTTTGGCTTAGCCGATTGAGGAAAACCACATTGTTGGAATTCCTCTGTGCTTTGCTTGTTCTTAAATGTCATGTGGAAACAAAGCTGGCTTGTGCTGGTGTATAATGACTGAGAGCTATAGCACACACCGTTGATGCTTTTGATGTCCAGCCATGGCCTTATCAAGATATAAAACACAAATACTACCGCTGGTTATCGTATTATGTAATATTTTTCTTTACATGACATTTACATAGAAATAGATTGCATAAAAAGGGTGTGTACTGGAAATTAATTTCACTTTATATGGATGAAATAAAACTTTAAAAAATGTAATCAAATAAAAAGAATGATCTCAAGAAACAGATGATCATAAATTGCCAAATGATCTACTTCCCACTGAGCAAGAGTTAGCTTGACAGTGTTGGGAGAAAGATTTTGGGCATTAGTTGAGCTCACAGCAGAACAAAATCTGAAACAACATTTTCAAATACTCCTATTTTCATTTCACTGAAACGTTAGTTAATAGAATACCAAAGTATACATACAGTGCTTCTTTTACTTTACTCCTATCATATACTATAAAGTCAAACTAAAAAACAAGATAAATACCTAATCTTCGAGCATTCGTTCATTAACCTTGTTTTGGAGAGGAAGAGTTTAAATCCTACAACCTAAAATAAATAGTTACATTGAGGTCTAGACCCACTCGTGAATGCAAATTTACGAACACCATCACATTTTGATTTATACATCGCATAAAGTGGATTCTGACAATAAATGGCGTTGGTACTCAGGTAGTGTAGAAATCACCTTTGATGGGGTTTTTATTGTTGCCAGTGCTTTTTTCTTTCTGCCTGGTTGCTTGAAAGACCGTTAGGGAATATTTCAGATTCTCTCACAATTTCAGGAACCCATAGAGAGGAAACAATGCTCAATTTGAGAGTGGGTGGATGGGTGGGTGAAGCACTTCTGAGCTAATTGCAGAGCTTAATCGGAGTCAAAAGAGAGCTTGGACCTCTTAGTACCCTATTATTATTATTATTATTATTACAAACCCTTATTATTTGTTATTATGATTTATTTTGTATTTTTTTTAAACATCAGGTCCTTACAGGCAGTAACTATAATAATTTGATCAGAAGTATTTTTTTTTCCTTCTATTACCACATTATGAAATATAAAACCATCACAGCTATTCAATTTCACCTATTTATGTATTTTGTTCTTTACTGTCATTTACTCTGGAATACTTCAGAGATAACCCTCACTTTGCAGTTAAGCTAAAAATGCTTGCTAGAGCATGCTCACATAATCTCAATTTAATTACTGTGTTAGAGCATGTGCTTTCTCGAATTTCCAAAAGGTCAGTCTACTTGAATTGTATTTGAGAGCAAGATATTGGGGAAGAAAGTTTTTAAATACACTTAAAGTGAAGATGCTCGTCAGTCTTTGCAAAGTGAATTGAGGGCAGGTGATCACATATAATGCTTTCTCAATAAAGATTGGTTTTGGATGCATTTGCACAGTTATATTATCCATTATGTAGATAAAGCCCCACTTTTGTTTATTGCCATATGTTTATTGTTTTAGTTTTTTCATTTTAGAAGATCTTTTTCACTCCTAACTCAAACAAAGTCAAATGAATACCGTTCAATTTAAATTACATTTACAGTGGCTCTCAAAAGTATTCATTCCCCTTGGACCTTTCCACATTTCATTGTGTTACAACATGAAATCAGAATGGGTTTAATCAGGAGTTTTTGCCGTTGATCAACATAGAAAATGTCCATAATGTCAAAGTGAAAAATATAATCTGCAAATTGTTCTAAATTAATTACAAATACAAAACAGAAAATACTTGAATGCATAAGTAATTGCCCCTTCAATCAATATTTGGTAGAGGCACCTTTGACAGCAATTACAGCAATGAGTCTATGTGCACATCTGGACACAGCAATTTTCATCAAGTTGGATGGGGACCTCTGGTGAACAGCAATTTCCAACTCTTTCCACATATTCTTAATTGGATTGAGGTCTGGGCTTTGACTGGGCCACTCCAGGACATTGACCTTTTTGTTTTTACGCCACTTCAGTGTGGCTTTGGCTGTATGTTTGGGGTCATTGCACTGCTGGAAGATGGATCTTGTCCCAAGTCCCAGGTCTATTGCAGACTTCAGGAGGTTTTCTTCCAGGATTTCTCTGTACTTTTGCTGCATCCATTTTGTCTTCCATCTTTACAAGGTTTCCAGGCCCTGATGCAGAGAAGCATCCCCATAGCCATAGCATGATGCTGCCACCACCATGCTTCACGGTAGGGATGGTGTTCTCAGGATGATGTGCGGTGTTAGGCTTGCTTGCGTCTCATCAGACCATAGAATCTTCCTCCACTTGGTCTCAGAGTCGCCCACATGCCTTCTATCAAACTCTAGCTGAGATTTGATGCAAGTTTGTTTCTCTCCCATAAAGGTCACTTTCGTGAAGCACCCAGGCTATTGTTGCAGTAAGCACAGTGTCTCCCAGCTCAGCTGAGGAAGACTGTAACTCCTTTAGAGTTGCCATATGCCTCTTGGTAGCCTCCCTGACTAGTGCCCTTCTCACCCCGATACTCAGTTTTTGAGGACAGCCTGATCTAGGCAGATTCACAGCTGTGCCATATTCTCTCCATGTCTTAATAATGGCCTTTACTGTGCTCCGGGGGATATTCAATGCCTTGGAAATGTTCCTATATCCTACCCCTGATTGGTGCTTTTGAAATTCCTTATTTCAGATTTGCATTGAATGTTTCTTCATCTTCATTATGTAGTTTTTGTTAGGGATTGTACTAACCAACTGTGGGACCTCCCAGAGACAGGAGGTTTTAACCTGAACTCATGTGACACACCTTAATTGCACAGAGGTGGACTCCATTCAACTAATCACGTGACTTCTACAGACAATTGGTTTCCCCACAGCTCAATCAGGTGTGTCATAGATTACTTCTACATTCAATTATTTTCTGTTTTGCATTTGTAATTAATTTAGAACACAGTGAACTGTGGAAAAGTCCAAGGCAGGTGAATACTTTTGAGAGCAACTGTACATTTTTTGGGAACATTCCTTTAATGTTTACTTGCCCATTGAAAAATGTACTTGGTTAATTGTACCTCTACAGCTCCTTCTCTTTACAGACATTATGCTGGTGTACCTGGTTTGTTGTATAACTAGTTTGTTTTACATTCCCTGTAACTTGAAAATACAATACGTTTCTTTGATTCCACTTTTTAGTACAAATACAAAATAAAAAAGGCTCATAGGCCACCAACAATTGTTTTGACTTTTGAATGGATCTTACAGAAAGATAAGTTCTAAATACAGACCTTTATTTTCTGTAGATAATAAGAAATAACCTACCAAGTATTTTTTAAGTGTAACTTTAGTGAAAATAGAAGAGGAACTTATAATGTACTGCTCTGGTCTCAAAACCCAACAGTGTCGCTGTTGATTAAGTCCTGAGAGGAAACACTGTTCTTGTAGAGAAATCCTCCTAACTGTGTTATAAATGATTAATTCCTTGTGGGCTCAGCGAGAAAACAATCAAATTAAAATTATACAAAGACAAGTTATGGCTGGGGATAAACAAATAAACAACAACCACACAGTAAAAAAAAAAATGTTTCAGCAAAAATGTTGGCAATATGAGCTGGAACAGAAAACATTTGTAAAAAGTTATTGATGTTTAGGATTTCCAAAACAATTATGTTTACAACTGACTGGTGTGCCATTATTAAACCCTTCCAACAGGTAGAATGTGTTACACCTTAGACAAGGGATTGCAAATCATATGCACAAATGCACACAACCAAAATCCACTGTAGGTTAATACTATTTATTAACAAATGTTATGTTGTTTCTTATATGTTCACACAATGCTGATAGATTTGTTTAGGATCATTCATAAAGTGACTTTTGTAGCTCCTAAACTAAACTGTTACAAAAGAATCCGAGTCACCCCGTCCTCAGAGACAAATATTAAATCAAGTGTTTCTTAGGATGTCACTTGCAGGGAATATAATAAATCTCACCCAACCTTCTCCCTTGGTGATTTAGTCTAGCACAACTGAATCAGCAGTTCTTCGAGGTTTTCTGTTGTATTCACTTTTCTTAAAAATCACGGTACCTTATTGTAAAGTGTGACCGTGTACTTAAATACATCTCTGCTGGCATCCCAACAGCATTTTCTGTAGTGCTCCCAAATCTCAATCACTTCCATTTCATATAATCATTGGTGGACTAAGGACGCATAACAACAAGAAAGCACAAGCACTCAGAAGTTAGGTGCTGGGTATGAAGTGTAATCATTGCAAAAGAATAGATAACTACCAAAATAAATACACTCCACAAATACTGCACTTGATGGATTGAGATGTTGACCTGGATTTGAATGGAATAAAATAAAATTTTAAAGCATATAAGAAATTGTGTGAGTTATCTATTCTTTCACACAGACTGAAGATACAACAATACCAGACCTTACTACTAAACAGCAAATGAAAATCAAAGTTGTTCTCTCTTTGATATTTGTATAGGATTCTTATGTTATTATTCAAATTGCATTAATATTTGTTTATGCAATGCAATGTCATGGTTTCCTTATTAAATTATATAGTACTGTCATTTAAAATGTTGCTATAATTACTATTGCATAACATATCTATCATCAGCATTATGTAATCTTCCCATCTTTCGTGTGCAAGAAAAACCAATCAAAGATGGACAAAATAAGCTATTGAATAGATACCAAGACAGATAAATAGATATAGACAAATGACCACATATAAGATAAAATATATACACATATATGAAGTTCTAATATTGTATATAAATATGTATTTCAATGTCTATGATTTTCCATGTTGTATCCCTCATATCTTCTCATTATAAGAGAGGAAAAAAATGTTATCTGTAGAGGCACGCCTACAGCCAGACATCTTTGGCTTACGTGTCATTTCTGACCCAAGACCCACAGATGTGGAATGCTTCAAAGCAATACCAGTTTCATAATATTGCCAGGTTCATGTTTTATGATCTTACTATTGATTGTAAAAACATCTAAATTTTTCTATCAGTGAACCATTATTCTCCATGCAAACATGCATAAATATAAATATATTCCATATGAACTGCAGACTTCCATCTTATCTCATAGGAGAAATATGTTGATGGACCACTGCATGCAAGCATTTTACTTTTTCCAATTTTAAACCTTTAAAATTTAGGAAATAGGACAGCAGTTGAATATTGTGTGATTTAAAGCACATGCTAAACCATGTTAGGTTCCTGTGTGGCAGGGGTATAGTGCCCTGGATATGGACACAACTAGTTTAATCATTAATCCTACAACTACACTTGATGAAGTCTGTTATTTACCAAGACGCCCCGGGGAAATATCGCAGGCTAGGCAGAAAGTGTATTTTTGTACATTGATCTGCAGCTTCAAACTAAGCACATCCTACAGGAGTTAAAGAAACCCTATGATTTCCTTTCTAAATTAAAACATCTGACAGCAACAATAAGAGCACACATTAATGGTAAATTCAATAGCTTTCTAAATTCCCCATGAAGATGCTTCATTTGCAACAGCTGCAAGCCAACAAGTCAGAAAGAATAATATGCAGTATAAGTCATAGTGAAGATTATTCTCCATGCCCTATATATGCTTTATATACATACTTTAATGGTTTTCCAAAGAACACAACTACCTCATTTAATTTCACTTGCAAATGTGTATTTACTTTTCCATTTTACAGATAGCAATATGAACTGTACACTTAATATGTGAACTTTTCAGAGAGGATACAACCACGATCCTTTGTAACATTTTTCAGTCACACAAATGCTTTTGTTTGTTTCAAAAGGGTAGACACATAAGTCATATTACTACATGAAGATATACAGAAAAGTATATTAAATACATAAATGGTAACACTTTAGAATAATGGGCACCAATTCTTAATGAATTAATATATGGATAATATGTACAAATAATAATGAATACATACATAACTTGGGCCGAGTTTCCATTGCATAGCATTGAGAATGACTATCAAGTACCAGGTTTGCAATCTGCAAATGGCAGATGGGTCAAAGTTTTGAGTTAATCTGCAGCAGTTTAACTTTTGGCAAACACAAGTCATGACTCAGACTTGTGAGTACCATTTACTGAATTTGGTTAATTACACAAAAAACAACAAACAAATGCAATTTTTCATTAAAGCATTGAAGTGATTCAACAAACAACAGATTTTACAAGAATAAGAAGTGTTTGCACACGGTACCAAACTCTTTAATTGGTTAATTGATTAATTATCTTTTGTGCTTAATTGTATACTTGCTTATCACTTATTTATTATCCTTTATGATTGTTTTTGACAGTTTGATTCACAAATTGCTTTTATGCACAGGTGAGTGTTTTTGAGCCTAATCACTTAAGTGATTACACCTGTGCTAGATGGGGCGTCTACCGTTTCTCTAGCTCAATCACAGGCCCACCTGTTCCCTGCCGCTGGAATGAGAGGAGAGTCCTATAAGAGAGGGGGCTGAGGAGGACAAAGGCATGAGCTGAACCAGATCAGAGGGAAGGCTGCGAGAGGCTGGCTGCGAGAGGCTGGCTGCGAGAGGCTGGCTGCGAGAGGCTGGCTGCGAGAGGCTGGCTGCGAGAGGCTGGCTGCGAGAGGCTGGCTGCGAGAGGCTGGCTGCGAGAGGCTGGCTGCGAGAGGCTGGCTGCGAGAGGCTGGCTGCGAGAGGCTGGCTGCGAGAGGCTGGCTGCGAGAGGCTGGCTGCGAGAGGCGGGCTGCGAGAGGCGGGCTGCGAGAGGCGACTGGCTCAGTGCGAGTGAGTGGCCAGGCAGTGGGATGGAAATGGACAAAAGGAGGCAAGGCAGTTGAGGAAGAGGGATGAGAAACCCAGCGCCCACCTGGCCTATTGAAGAGCGCCCATGACCACTTATTGGGGAGGTCTGGGTACGGCGAAGCGGTGCTGGGTACCCTACACCGCAGGCCCCGGGTCCCATGCCCTGTGTTCCCCTCACCTGGGCAGCCATCTACTCCTCCCTCGTTGTACCCTAGAAGAGTCCCTGACATCAGAGCCGAGAGAGCAGCCAGAGGGACTTTTAGAGGGGAGCTTTGTGGTTGGTCGCGATATGTACTGGTTTTAGTATTTTTTGGAATAGTTTTATAGTCTCGATAGCCTGGGGATTTTTATTAAAGGCTTTAAATTCAGAAAAGATAGTTGCTGTGGTCTCTGTGCTGGGTACCTCTAGCGTTGAACCTGTAAGGGGAAGGAGTTATAATAGAGGGAGTGTTAGTGAGGTCCCTGTCCTCACATTAATAAAAATGGGGTGGTGTGGTCGGAAGGGAGGTTTAGTGACGTGAGTGGGATTTTACTGGGGAGCCCCTCTACCCACCCCCACCGGGACCCTCCTGTCACACGTGCACTGAATTGTCTTTAAAATGGAAAGATACCTGCAAAACACTGTTCATTATAGGTGGTTGCATAGCAAAGGAGCTTCAAAACACAATAACAATGCTCACATTACTTCTCATAATCTCCTACAACAAATGTGTGCTAAAGACTGGTTCCTTACCCCACATGGACCTATAAGCTACAGGTGTTAAGCATTACTCCCAATGAATGAGCAACACCTGTTCTGGAGCCAAATGCATCCTGGGACATGTAGTTAAGACTAGCCACCATTTTAAAACCATGTGGACTACATAACATCAATACCAGATCAAATTAGAAATACAAACTATTGCCTTCTGATGTGACCTGATGTAAAGACCAAGACTTATCCCCACACCTTAATATAGTTCCATTCTTGTATATCCTTAAATACTAATCCCTATCAAATTCTAGATGTAAATAACCAATACATAATGGATTTCCATGATTGTATTAAAATTATTAAGACAAAGAAGAAGAATGTGAATGTATCAATTATCAGGCAAGATTATTACAATAGTTAAAGTTATTTTGTAAAGTTTGTTTTTCTTATGTTGAATAATTACTACAAATTTGCTTTGCATGTAGACCATACTTTAGCTGCCTTTTTAATGTATTGAAATGAACTCTTAATGGATGACAATTTACTTTTTTTACTGACTGCTTATTTCCTCAAGCAGCTTGTGAAGCTCTACTCCAAGTAATCTACAGCGTTGACCTTTGGACTTGATTGCTCTTCATCTAATGAGAACAAAGTTGTTCCACACTTCAAGCGCACTGCATGTCAAGCACACTTCAAGAGTACTCATAACTGAGAAGATAATGATAACATATATATGTGTGTGCGTGTATGTACATTATATGGCCAATTGGTTCCTCTCTTAAAAATGTTTGCAGCTGTTAATCAAATGTGTCATTCATTTTGTGGGGGGCAAGAATGGTGCTAAGCTTTATGGGTATATATTTCTGTACCTACAGGGTTGATATGAACAATTAGGTGCTTGTCACAAAGCAAAAGGCTCCCTGTGTCTTCCCAACCGATATAGTAGCACAAATTGCTGGTGGTGAATGCCCTTAATTAACTGCAGCAAAGGAAACAAAAATACAGCATAACAGTCAACTCTTCCAACCACCCATTAATTTACTGCTTGGGTGAAGCTATAGAGTCAGTATTCTGGCTTACACATACATTATTTTGCTAATAAACAGTTTTATTAGGCTTTAATTGGTGTCAACCCATGTACAGAGATCGTGCCGCAACTCCCAATAAGTCCATACTCCTTAGAGCATATCTCCAGATAGAATCGGGCAGTTTCTAAAGGATTCATACCTAAGGGAGACAGAATCTAACGCTGTGCCATGCTTGAATACATAATGCATGAATGTAGAATAATTACACAATGCAGCTGTTCTGTTCTTCAGTCTAGTTACTGTCTTGATGGGTTTTCCCTTTCAAGTCTGCCCCCCGGTAATCTCTACTGAAAACCAACAGTTGAAAACTCAGTTCAGGCACTTCACCATTTGTTAATAGTGCTAAAAGATATCCCTGTCCCTGGCTCTCTCATATACATAACACAGGACAAGAAAGCCAAGCTTGCTCTCAAACTATTTACTAGGCATTTTCTCTCAGTACTTTAATTGTATAGATTTCTGCTACCATTTAATGCCTTTAATGCATAACACAGCACAGCAGTGTATAGATGTTTGTACAGTACTCCAGTGTGTGTAGATGGGGAAAAAAGACAGAACCAGCTCTGGCTCTTCAAAACCAGAATTGCTGGTCCAGGGTTCAGGGTCATTAACACTATGAATAAAGTTAATTAAAATATTTGACCTGCACAAATACCATCTGAGGAAAAACAGAGTTTTGAATGACCCTTTTCATCACTCTTTGAGATATCTTAAAGGTCACAGTTAAAGATGTACAGATGTGTTTTAAATAATGCCCTGCTTTTTGAAGACAAATACATTCTACTTTCATCTCTCAGAAATATCAAAGATGTTTGCTGTGTAATTTAATTTCTCAGCTCTTGACATTTACCTATCCGACTATCGGAGGTGGGGGGCTGAGAACACGAGGACTGAAGTACATCTACAAATGAGAAAGACTATCAGTGGTGATTTGAAGGAAGGATACATTTATAACTATAACTCAAGTTATAACTACAAATGGAAGGAGCAGTACACTTTTATTTGTTCCCTCTTCACCTCCAGTCAAATGCACTTCAAAAGAGAAAAGAAAATTATACAAAATCTAAACCGTTTGACTGCATAGGCAGAAACCTTATTCTTGTAAAAAGCCCCTTGATTTTAAATAGAAAGTGGAGTCTAGTAAGAAGTCCATATATATGTCAAGCCAAGCTATCATTTAGAGATATCTTAAATTGCATTTCAGTGTATCTTTAATATTAAATAATACCTTTATATTATGTACAGATATCTCCAAATGAATTTGAGATATCTCGTTTAACTCAATTTTCAGATCTGAAATCAATTTAAAGATATCTTTAATACATGCAAAGGTATCTTTATTTCATTTCAAGATATCTCCAAATAATTGATATTTACAAATCAGTTTGACAAATGCAGGTATTTTATTTAAAAGTGCAGTTGAAGATATCTTCAAAATATTTAAAGATATCTGAAATTAATGTAGAGATATCTAATTCATTTTAAGATATCTCTAAATATTAAAATATATCTTAAATACATGTACAGATATCTTAACATATTTAAAGATATCCGTAAATATTTAAAGATATCTTGAAATGCAGTTATCTCTAAATGATAACTTGGCTTGCCATACAAATATGACATACATGTTTATAATGTTATAATGTAAAGTCTAACATTTGCGTGTACATTTCTGGTGATACCATAGTTTAGGGAACATAAATAGTGAATGATAAATGTACCAGACTAGTAATATTGCATTCATCATCCATTACAAATCTTGACAAAACAACTGACAGTCTCTTAATCACATCTAATTAATCCTTAACAGAGGTCAATAACGTTATTATCAGTACTCTGTACATATACGTTCAATACCAATATTAATGCTAAACACTTACAACCCATACCTTAATATAAACTTCTTTGTTATAGCCAATAGGTTTTGTTTGATGTAATGTAAACAATAAAAAAAAACTCTGAGGTTGTTTATTTCAGGAGAGAGTTCAGTATAACATTACGAGGTGATGTGAACCCCACAGTGGAAATGCAATACCCTGCCGTTCCCTTTATCCTGTTGATTAGGCCTAGTCAGTCAGGACTCTTGCGCAGAAGGTTCTACCAATCATGCATACAGATGAATGATACTGTTCATCATCCCTGGAGAGAAGGTTGGCTTGCCATCCAATCCTCGGGCTAGTCAATCTGTTTTTCCTCCAGTATCTCAGCATGGATAAGGACTCAATCAATGTGTAAGAGGCAAGAGGATAAATGGTTAGCTTCCATTGAATTGATAATGCATCACAGTAGTAATCCAACATTGATTTCAATCAAATAAAACACATGTAAACAGAAAAAAAGGATAAAATAGAGAAAATTATGTAAATGCATATGATGTTGTCCGCTATTGGCAATATGTTTTAATTGATTTTCAGTCAGCTGCTAGTAATATTTGCAGTAAAATGAATTCCATAGCATATAAAAAGCCTCCATGGCAAATGCATGTGCAGAATTCAAACTTCTCCTCATGTGTTGTAAACTAGTATCATTTTATGATAAATGCTACCATTCAACTGTGCAAAGAGGAATATCATTTTGGAGTTGCTTGTGAGTGTATTTGTTTTTTGTTTATTTGAAGCTTGCACAACACAATCCCCATACTAGGTCAAGACTATACTGTTAGAAGTGTTAGCTGTGGGCTAAATCTAAAAGCTACCCCTAAAAGGAATTTACTTTTAAATAGTTGCAGGATATGTTCATAAAATGGAAATGTCACAGGATAGCAACTTTTAATCATGGTGTTTTCACAACAACGAGTTCTACAGCATCATCAAAAATATATTCTGAGTTATGCAAGCTCTTGCTGATGCAATCTAAGAGAAACGAAGACAATTTTCTGCTAGTGCTTCTGCTGCAAGACAAAGCTTGCAGAGTAGCAGCAGCACATTTGCAAATGTAGTTTGTTCCTGTAAAAAGCAAACATTAAAAGCAAACAAAGATAAATGGAGGATAGAAAAACACTTTACATGACAACGATCTTTAAATATTAAGAGTCCAAATCAGGCATTTTGTTTATGACAAATCCAGTCCAACACAATACTATCAATTTAAAAAAATTCAGGACTTTCAAGTGCGTATCAATTTATGTCACGATGTCTTGGTGAAAGCTAATTCAAAACTCTGTGTCCCTCAAGCTATGATGTCCCTACAGAAACAAGTGATTGTTGACATGGTGCACAAATGGTCTGCCAGTGCTGTCAATTCAAGAAAAAAAATTAGTCCAAATGACCAAGTTCCTGAATACAGAAGTACAGATGCAAGTTATGAAAAATATGTATTTTGCAGGGTGCAAGCAGGAGCAACAATTCATAGTGGGTGTCTATTTCAGGGCAACAAGACTCTGTGTTGAGTACATGAAAATGATAATCCATCTGTTAGTATGTGACCCAAAAAGTGGAACAACCTGAAATTAAATTGTACTGCCCCACAGAAACCAAGTATGGTATATTAAAAGCACGATGGATGAAATAAGAGTTACATACCACAGTTACAAGCAAACATTATGTATCACATTTGTTAGGTACTGTGGATCCTACTCCTTTGATGATTGTGTTGATCCATTATGACACAGAGTCTGATTCAGAAACTGAAAACAATTTGTGGCAGAATTTCACTTCCCAACACAAAGGTGTGTACAGATGATGCTTTAATAATTAAAAGTAAATAGCCACACAGAAGCAAACCCCTCAGCTAATTATCAGTCTGATGATGATGATTATTACTATTAGTCTATTATTTGTCATTTTGATATAAATTCAGTACTGTCAATACAGTTTGATTGACGGCTGTAAGACTTTATATGCAAATAGATTACTTGTTAGATTTAACTCCTTTGTCAACTTCCTGTTCATGGCTAGAATTCTTGAAAAAAAAATGGATGACGCAAGGAATTATTTTATTTTTTTGTTTTCGCCACATTGGTAGTGTTCTTCTGTTTGTTAACAAGAATAATATAACTGTGATCTGAATATAGACCTGTTGGTATGTTTTTAATTCAAACTATCCCATTTTACATGGCAATAGCAACTATCAGGGATAAACTCCACAAACTGATTGTTAAGAATGTGTCTTAGATTAAGAACAGAAGGTTGACATTAATAAAATAAACTGATTTTGTAGCTCAGATGGCTACTGAACTGTGGTTACTCAACTCAACTACCAATGATTGTGTGACTTTCAAGCCACATCTACCATAGTTTCATTTGTCACAAAACATCTAATTTGTTTGTGTATTTGGATGTCCTTACATACCAAATCAGTTTCATGTTACCTGCTTTTACACTTTTTAAGTATATGATTGTTATGTATTGCCAATAGGACTTCCAGGCTTTGGGAAGCAGAAATGAACGAATCCTAAAATTATTTACTTTTTTGCACATCTTATATTAGCTCCCGGCTGCAGTGTTCAAGTCTGATTGGTATCTACGATTAAAAGTCTGCATAAGACATAAACAACTTTTTAAAACATTATTTCTAGGCAACTTGAATTGGAACTAACAGGCAAGTGGCACTGTCAGTTTATTTTGGACTGCCATTTCAGAGACAAATGGCCCACTGCTCAATTTCCGTCTATAAAATGAAGTGAATGAAGGATTAGGTTAATTTTTTGGAGAAATCACCAGCAGAAATTGAGGATTAACTCGGAAACCTCTCGCCCGTTTCGTTGGCACTTCTCCTCGGTTGTTCCCACGTAAATCCCTTCACAATTATTCCAATCCTTATACAAAATGCATATTAAAGTTGCTAAAAAATTGTTGTCAGTGTTTTTCATGGGGATGTGTGGCGCACATTGAGTAACAGTAATTGAGCTGTCAATGTATTGTTGCCAGACAGAATTAACAATGGAAATTGCTCCTGTTCTTCTTGCCTTAGGCAAAGGTTTTGCACATACAAAAGATATTAGTCTCAAAAAGAGAACCAAGTGTCCTTTGAAGTGATGCTGGCTACTCAGTAGGTAGTGCTCTTCACTCTATGTGAAACTTAACCTGTGTGAAACTGTGTTAATCTGCTGTAAGGGGTACTGTCCTTCAGCTGCTCAGTCAGTGGAAATTAAAGGAGCAAGTCTTAGAAGAAAGCTGACATGTTTCGCCTGACTGACACCAAACAGAGACCTATCTCTGGACCGGATTAGTTCTTCAGGAAAATATGTTTTATTAAATAGCATAGTATAAAACGCTTTTGACTCCAATTATTGAGTGTTTGCTATTTTAATAAGACATAAAATTGACTTCCATTTTGAAGACAAGCTGGCGATGACCTGTAAAGAATGTGGATGACATTCAGCAGAAAAAGCATTTCCCGAGGGGAAGTTTACTGTGTGAAGATCCTGACTTCACAGCAGACATTGCTATTTTGGAAAAAAGTATTGTCATTTAAAAAACATAATTCACACATAGTCATATATAGGTGCACATACACTCACCTAAAGGATTATTAGGAACACCTGTTCAATTTCTCATTAATGCAATTATCTAACCAACCAATCACATGGCAGTTGCTTCAATGCATTTAGGGGTGTGGTCCTGGTCAAGACAATCTCCTGAACTCCAAACTGAATGTCTGAATGGGAAAGAAAGGTGATTTAAGCAATTTTAAGTGTGGCATGGTTGTTGGTGCCAGACGGGCCGGTCTGAGTATTTCACAATCTGCTCAGTTACTGGGATTTTCACGCACAACCATTTCTAGGGTTTACAAAGAATGGTGTGAAAAGAGAAAAACATCCAGTATGCGGCAGTCCTGTGGGCGAAAATGCCTTGTTGATGCTAGAGGTCAGAGGAGAATGGGGCGACTGATTCAAGCTGATAGAAGAGCAACTTTGACTGAAATAACCACTCGTTACAACTGAGGTATGCAGCAAAGCATTTGTGAAGCCACAACACGTACAACCTTGAGGCGGATGGGCTACAACAGCAGAAGACCCCACCGGGTACCACTCATCTCCACTACAAATAGGAAAAAGAGGTTACAAATTTGCACAAGCTCACCAAAATTGGACAGTTGAAGACTGGAAAAATGTTGCCTGGTCTGATGAGTCTCGATTTCTGTTGAGACATTCAGATGGTAAGAATTTGGCATAAACAGAATGAGAACATGGATCCATCATGCCTTGTTACCACTGTGCAGGCTGGTGGTGGTGGTGTAATGGTGTGGGGGATGTTTTCTTGGCACACTTTAGGCCCCTTAGTGCCAATTGGGCATCGTTTAATTGCCACGGCCTACCTGAGCATTGTTTCTGACCATGTCCATCCCTTTATGACCACAATGTACCTATCCTCTGATGGCTACTTCCAGCAGGATAATGCACCATGTCACAAAGGTCGAATCATTTCAAATTGGTTTCTTGAATATGACAATGAGTTCACTGTACTAAACTGGCCCCCACAGTCACCAGATCTCAACCCAATAGAGCATCTTTGGGATGTGGTGGAACGGGAGCTTCATGCCCTGGATGTGCATCCCACAAATCTCCATCAACTGCAAGATGCTATGCTATCAATATGGGCCAACATTTCTAAAGAATGCTTTCAGCACCTTGTTGAATCAATGCCACATAGAATTAAGGCAGTTCTGAAGGCGAAAGGGGGTCAAACACAGTATTAGTATGGTGTTCCTAATAATCCTTTAGGTGAGTGTATATGGCAAGCCAAATTATGATTTAGAGATATCTCTAAATCATTTAAAAATTGAGATATCTGCAAACCATTTAGAGATATCTAAATAAGGTGCTTTTTAAAGATATCTCAAAAAATTATTTAAAGATATCTCTAAATGTACTTTTAAATGAGATATCTTTAAATGATTTGCAGATATCTTTAATTGATATCTCTAAATGATAATTTGGCTTGCCATACACAAAGTGAAACATTTATTTCTTCTTTCTGTATATATGTCATCTCGAATCCGTGAGACTGTGCCTCTTGTTTCGATTTACAGCGTCTCTTGGGGTTCAGGTCTTGGTCATTCTTCATCTTTGAAAACCCATTCTATAGCTTTTTACAGGTCCATTTCTAACCTATTTAATGTGCCTGGGACATTGCCATATTAAGATCTTCACTCTTTTTCTTATTTATATATACTTATTTATTGCTTTACTTGAGACTGACTCTTTTTCATTCTGTTTCCTTATCTAAGGAGAGATATTTCCATGTAATTTTCTACCCTGCCTGCCGGGAGTTGGGCATTACATGTACAGAAAGTGAATGGTTCTGCAGTTTCCTAATGCAATGGTGTTCAGCCTCACGAAGCATGCTCAAATGGCCACAATATGGTGGTTGATCATGCATTAGTCTAACTTACTTTGAGCCACAGTTTCATAGTCTAATGCATTGGCTTCAAGTCATTTCAAGTGGGCTTCTCATGTTCAGCAGTTATTTTATTTCTAAATATGCTGTGTCTACATATAAAAACTACAAATAAAATTTCTACCAATGAATTATCAAACGACACCTGCTTCTGCACCTGATCTGGTATAATTAGGTTTCTGCACACTCCCTACTTAGTGAAGTAATAGGTAACTGAGGTAGTTAAGTTACTATCATGTGGTTCTTCAGCAGCTTTGAAAACACACCATTAAAAAAGGGAAATGTTTCTAGTAATATGTTCACAGTACTAACCTGACAGAACAAAATCATTTTGCCATTAGTCAATGTGAAAGTGGGTCACATTTTCATTTAAGTGTTTATTGGTGGGTTGTTGGGTTTAAAAAGGCTGAAAACTACTGATCTAATGCACGTTGCTATAAATCTTTAAAATGCATTTATCATAATTATTCCTTAGACTGTCTAGAAAGTAAAATGTAGGGTTGGGAGGAGTACAGCATCATGTAAAATGGAGGTTAAGGTCAATACTTGGTGAATTAAAGCAGCTTAACTAAAGGTTAAGTTTGGGATAAGATATCTCTCCTTTTTCTCCTGTTTTATGAAGATGTTTGTAAATGGGCTGACATAGACTGGAAATCAATGGTCACATCTTCTAACTGAATGAAAGAATACAATTAAAATGTATACATGACAGAAAAGCAATATTCCGCCGAACTTGCAATGCACTGTAAATCTGTGTTAATGACCACTATAAGTCTTAACGGCAATTAATCCAAGAGTTCAAAATGCAATTTTAAAAATTAGATTAAGTCCAAAACATAGACCTTGCCTGGGAGCAGAGTGCATTTGACCTTATTTCCTTTCCTACACCTTAGGGATTGTAATCTCACTATGTCTATTTATACACAAACATTATATATGTTGCAGAAGCTTTTCGATTTTTACTTTCTTATTCATATTGTTTATGAAAATGAAATTCTCTTCTTGGATTCTTGGCTGTGTTTTTATCTTTTTTATCTATATAATTATCTCATGGGAGAATACATCTGATTCCAATGTGCGTAAACGAGTTCATACATGACGTCATTGAAATACTGTTCCTGTCTTGCTTTGAGGAGATGGCAGTTATTTAATTTCTGTGAATATATTGGTTTTTGGTTGTTTGTTTATAAGGTTGCAATATTTACACTATGGGAGGAATAGAACTAGAAGAAGTAGTGCATGAGGAAGACCTAGGAGTCTATGTGGACTCCTCACTTCTGCATTTTCAAGTTTTAGTTCTATCAATTACATTTCCAAGTCCCTCAAAGCATGACCTTATTTTACACCAAAAAAGCCAGGTGTTCCTTTTCAGTGATGTTAACTTAGAGATTTCTTGGAGTTCCAGGGGGGATCTGGTGTGATGTCCATGTCAGTGGAGGATAAATTAGGATGTATGAATAATTATCTTACCAAATGTTAATTTTGCATTGTATGCGAAATGTAAATGGTCCAATGGTTGTTTTAGCGAATACTCTCTTTTAAGACCATACATGGCTTGTGCATGTTTTGGTTCTGAGGTGTAATTACTTAAGTGTCATTAAGTTAGTTTTAAGTCACCTTTTATTGTTTGTTATCAAACTGAGGAAGAAGTTGGGTATGGAATCTGTATTTGGGTTTGTTGCTCTGGTTTATGGAATATATGAAGTACCTTGAATGTCTATGTTCTACAAAAATCTCCCAGTTCTGACTTCAATTATAATTTGGTGCTAGAGTATCTGTGGAAAGGGGCATGGCTGCCCATTTGTCCATAGGGGGGTCTTCCAGCATGGATGTGTTATCTGTTGTGCTGTGGTGAACACAGGCCTGTATTGTAAAACACAGAACTTCAAAGCTGTCTCCTGTCAGGCAATTATTTTACCACAAGCCCAAATTTCTCAATTAGGAAGGTATATCAATTTGTGAACATATTTGCCGAAGTAAGGTTGTATGATTTACAACATTCAAAGATAGACTGGATGTGGTCCTTGGATCACTAAGTTACACCAAACAAGCACAATGGGTCGAATGGCCTACTCTCGTTTGTAAACTTTCTAATGTTCTTATGTTCATATGTTCTTATATCATATTATAAAATGAGTTAGCAGATGCCTTTATCCAAGCCAACTTAAAAATACCTATACAGTAAAAAATTGTTTATACCAATATCTATCTATATATCGATATCTGTATCTATATCAATCTATGAGTTACTTAGGTATACTGCTACGAAACCCCAAACAGTATGGGCTCTCCAAGCCCCCTCCAAAAAAAAAAAAAAAAAAGACAAACCAAGAACATTGAATTTAATTATTGTATATAAATCATTTGAAGGTACAGAGTTTTAAGAAATAATTTTTTTCACAGCTCACATTGATTTTTTATTTTGTGTAGTGAGTACATTCATGCAGTATTGTACTATAAAAAGAAAATCCAAATTGAAAGGTTAATGAACAGAAAGGGTGAATTCTGATTGTATTAGTAGTAGTAGTAGTAGTAGTAGTAGTAGTAGTAGTAGTAGTAGTAGTAGTAGTAGTAGTAGTAGTAGTAGTAATATTGTTCACTGTGGAGAAAACAAAACTAAGAAAAGCAATTGTTTATATTCTGGAGGCTCTATATCAATAACCGAATCAGTTTCAATTTGATCTGATGTGATTTTATATTGCTTGGAAATCTGCCTACTAAGGCACAACTCATTTTAATTATGAACTCCTGAAGCTTTTTCTTTTAATGTTCCATTGATTGGTTCTGTGCTATTTAATATGTAGAGACACCTACACAGCAACATTCTAATCAGCTTTGATTATTAGCTGTTTTACTTACGTGATTTGTCTCCATTGCGGCACAAGGAGACAAACACTTTCAAAATTAACATAGATGCACTAAATCAGTTTTGCCAGTAAAAGGACAATTGACATTATAATTAAACGTATCAATCTGCTCAAAATTTGCTTAAAACTAGACACCCTTTGTTTCAGGAAGCTTTTAGAATTGAAATACAGCATAAAACCAATACCAACTTCTGTCAAAAGACATCTCAGTTTAGTGTTTGTTTTCTGTATGGCAGGGATCTCCAACCCTGGTCCTAGAGGCCTACATGGCTTTCATTTCAGTTCATGTTTACAAAATATAATTATTGAATTATACTAATTAGTTACATGATGGGATCAGAGTTGGAGACCACTGCTGTACTGTATGAAACACTAACAGCAACATAGTACCTTCAAGGTTTGGGCTTTTGTTAGGATTAGGTTTTTTAATCTAGTATTTCAGGAAACAAAAAATAACCCTCAGTGAGGTAAAGCGCTGTACAAAAAACAAAAAACAAAAAGAACAGGTAGCACAGAATCCCCTTTGCTTTCATAACACAGCCTTTTTTTGGGGAATACATGAGAAATACTGTACTTTATCAACCAAAGGTTTTATTCTTCATTCTTCATTGATGATTCTGGAAAGCCGTGGTGGAAAAAATGAAACAACTACTCCTGCATGTTATACTTCAGACAACATGGCTTGCTCAAAGAGACAGCGTGGGTATATGTTCTTATCTTCATGTTCACACTCCACTCAAAAACCAGGCTAGAAATGGTGAACAGATTTGATCACAGTGCCAACTAAAGAAAGTGCTTTGGCTTTGGCTAGGAAAACCCTGATCCAAATACACGAGGCACAAAAACCAAAACAAATAATTGTAAGGTAGGTTTCAAAGCTTTGATGCAAGAATTGACACACACACACACACACACACACACACCTATATATATATATATATATATATATATATATATATATATATATATATACACAGAATATGAGAAACAGAAACAGGCTTTAAAATGCAGTGCTTACAGTAAAACAGTGAGGGCTAGATGTACTTAGAACAGCCAGTAAGTACTATATAACATCAGTTGAATTGTGCTTAGGATGGCAAGCTTAGCCTACTACATTACACATCTAGAGTTTGATCTTGAGTACATCAAAGGTTTGTTCAATTGCCTAGGTCCTCATGCATCTGGTTAGAGTGCTCCTCTGTGTAGGTGAAGATGGATTCAGTACCGGCATCAGTATCCACAGATGTAAAAGGATAGTCACTAGCATTTACAACAAATATAATAATAATACATGCATTCAATATCTCATATAAAATTCTAAAGGAAAATATTTCTAAGACTTGTAGATCAAGCTGTTAGGGAAATATATTAATTTGATGCATTTGTCTCAGAATAGCACAACTGGTAATGCACGAGAAAACACACACTGGGAGATGCCAAGCAACTGCTGCCACGGTGCCCTGCAAAGACCCAGAGGCAAGAAACTGCAGGGTAGTTTCACCAGCTCAGGGTGTAGTGTTGCTTCTCTAGGTGGCAAGCTCCAGGTCATCTTTTAGATCACCCAGTAGCTCATTAACTGTGTGGCTGGCGAGTCTGTAGCTGTTCCTGATTTGATCTTTTGATGTTGGTAAGGTTACAGTGTTTTTCCCACAATCCCTTTGAAAGGATTGCTGTTTAAAACATGCTTTACACAGTTCTAAACTAACTGACACATTGTCAGTGACGATAATCTGGCAGCTTAAGTATGTCTCATTTAACTCAATGGCACACCTCGTTTGCCGAATCACACCCTGAAGCTTTTTGCAGAAATGCCCAGAATAAAATAAATATTCATCAATGGCCTGACCGCAAGAGAAAAGATTTCTGCAAAAAGTCCTTTAAACTATGCAAAAAACAATATAAGTCATCTCCACCATATCATACTCCTGGAAGGGAAATTTGTTGGAAAAATATTTGGTATTCAACATGACAATAACCCTAAACACAGCAAGATTCAACATAAATTACTGACATCATAATAAGCACAATTTCTTGAAATAGATGTGCTGGCCTCCCCAGGCCCCTCACCTTAACCCCAATTGAAATGTGTTTTGATGGTTCTGAAAGGAGAAAAATCAAAACAACAACTAATATAAATAACCAATATTGTTGGTTTTTTGTGACAGAATTACCAGAGAACAAAGAAGAGGTAGTACATATAATATATTTTTGTCTTTCAGGAATAGCCCCCCTCCGAGGGGCTGACTAGGCATCCCGTCCCCCACCCTAAGAGCTGGCAAGGGGCCTGAACTAGGCCACAGCTATCAGCACCACTTAAGAACTTCCTGATCTTCTTGCTGCCTGGAGGGGAGGCAACCATTAGGTCTAGACCTCAAGCCGTGGACCTCCAGAGATTTATTTCCTCCTATAACAATTTGTCATTGTATGTAAGTTTTTGGTTATCTCTCCTCAGTGCCTAATGGTTTATTTATTTTTGTATTTATATGTGTTTATGTATTTCCAATTGCTAAAGTGTTCTGTGGCTACCCTGTGAAGGGTGCTTTTATAAATACAAATTGATTGATTGATTGATTGATATACTGATACCAGACTTTAACCCCACTGAACTGTATGAGGCTGACAAAATGAATACCAGACACAACATAAATGAAGGAAGTCAATAAACAACAATTGAAGGGATACTAAACCTCTGTGACCGAATGATTAAAATGGCTGCATTTCTAATTACTAAAAAGAAGAAGAGGTGGTTTGTGTGTGTTTTGTTTGTTTCAACTATGAAAAGACATTTCTGTAGCATTTTATATTGAAAAGCCAAGTTCTTTTTCATATTATTTAGGATAATGGTACTGTGGATTTGCAATAGTGGATGGACAAAGACTGATAATGATGTTGTACATGTTAATATCTCAACCAGTCATATATATCATGGTATAAAGAAATTCTAATCTGCATACCATAGGATAAAGAACATTTTCAGATGTTCTGCAGTACATGCAATGAAAGAAGATAAAAAAAAAACATTTTTTTCTTTTCTGTCTCTGTATATGCATTTACTAAACATATTATGTTTTAATTATATTGTAAGTACTACATTTAGTGCATAAATGACAGTATGGTTGTAGGACAAACAATCTAAATATGTAAAATGACTTTGGAAAAATATGACAATAGGGAAACAGACACTCTTACACTGATTATCCTATTTATTAGGTGAATCAGGGCTCCCATTGTTGCCTGGTGGCTGTATAAAGGAAAAAGTAGGCACACTTATGTATGTGGGAAGTAGGAGTTGCTCATGGACTTTGACTCTGCTTTTGGACTTTGATTTGGGGTTGTTTGTGTGGCCTGTCTGTCTAATTTGTTAGCTTTCGTGTTTAGAGAGAGGCTCAACAAAGAACTAGCAGGTTTTCTTTCACTCCTGCACTGTAAATAAATATTTTGAACCATGTCATCTGTCCTGTACATCTGTTTCCGCAGACCCCACCAATTTCAAGAGCCCAGCACTGTACTGCACAACAATACAATTGTATACATGTTTTACAATCACTGATCTTGTCATTTAGTTACTTATCTTCAAATAGTAATACATTTCCCGAGTCTGTATTCATGTTCTGAATCAATTAGTTCTTCAAAAGAATAACTCAATCAAATAATAATAATCAGCTATCATTGTGTCGCGGGGTGACAGGGGGGTAATTGCTTATGCGTCTATTTAATTATATAGTGTTGTTGTTATATGGTGTTGGGTTTTGTTTTTTATATATGGGTGATTGGTGTTATTGGGATTTTGGTTTAATTGTTACTAAGCCCTGATTTCCTCCCCTTAGGAATGTACCTGTTTGGTAATGCATGCTATTTAGTGAAACACCTGTTCTTAATTAGGATTGTGAGGTAGGAGTTAAAAAGAGTGATTGGAAGGAATATGGCAGAGAGCTATGGGAGAGTGTGGAGTGAGCAGCGGATAGACTGTTTACAAGAGAACAGTCCTGTGTTTAAAGGGAAATATGTTTGGGGTGTGGGGGAAGCAGTGTGGCCGGCGACAGCGGGATTGAGGTGCGCTAGTAGGCTAGAGAGAGCCAGAGCACCGAGTGGAGCCGCTGTGCCTGGTGTTCCCGTCTTCTGCAGAGAAGGTACCTGCCACCCCAAGCAGATGTGAGTATCAGACAGCAGTACCTGGAGCGCCAGTGGGGGAAAGGTGAGGGCAGGCGGTGGAAGAGTGCATGCACGACGGACTGTGCTGCTGACCATCGCCGGAGGGTGAAAGGAATGGGTGTAGGGGGGATGGTAGCCCTCTCCAAAGGCCCCGCTGTGGACACATTGGAGCGTGTGCCACGACCAAACTAAAAAGGAATGGGACATTAAATGCACTTGCACTTTGTATTTTATGCCTTCACTTGCTCCCTTGCTCTGTTGATGTTGATTATGGGAGTGCGTGTGTGTGTGAATGGAGAGCATGAATAAAATGATTTTATATTTTACCTTGAGTCCTTTTCTGTGGTTGCTCCGGGATCAAATAACCTGTGTAGGGGGAAATAGTGAATTGGTCATGAGGCTCCCCAACCTCATTAATTAACTGGGGTAGCGTGGTCGGGAGGTTTAGTGACATGGCAGCCCCCGTCACAATTGCTCTTTGAGATTAAAAATTAATATCTACAAGGAGTGTTCGAATTGAGGTGGGGCTGGGACCCCCCATAAGAGAGAGAACTTTGAATTTGGGGGGTCCTGATATTTCATTGAATATATATATATATATATATATATATTTATTATTATTTTTTTTTGTCTAAATTAATGCCCTGACACGAGACAACTTTGTCGGCTTTTTCCAGTTTTCATCAGTGTTCCAGATTTGATTTGCTTTCTCTTCAGTGACGTTCTAAACATGGGCATGTGGGGCGCACGTCAATTCGTCTCCATCATGGTTCGCAGTTTTGTGTTTCAGCAGCGACTGACACAGCGGAGGCTTCTCCAGTTTTCACCAGCTGAGTAAGTGTAAACATGAAATTCTTCTCTAATTTAGGATTGTTTACACTTTAGTTACTATAACTATTGAATTTTTACCTTCGTATGGTGGCCCTGAAGTGCAAAACACAAGAAAACATATTTTGAGAGCACAAAAAATAATTTGAGGACACAAAAAATAAATTCCACAACACACACAACAATTCTCACAATGGAAATGACATCACTCATGAGAAGGCAGTCTGGAGCAGGAGGAAGTGGAAGAGAAACGGTTGGAAATCGGTAAGGAGTTTGTTTATTATCTTAAATGCGCTTATTATTGTAACATGTTACTCGACACATGCTGTCCAGCAGGACCGGGAAACTTTAGACACGGAGGGACAGCGAGTCTCATCACGGTGTTTCTCCGGTGTGAGGGGGGAGGGGGGGTAACAGTGTTTCCTGCGGTGTGAGGGGGTGGGGGTGACGGTGTTTTCTCCGGTGTGAGGGGGGGTGACGGTGCGTATTTTATATAAATGAAAGTCAGCTCCTCTCTCGCCAGTGCTGCGGCATGCATGCGTGCCACAGGTTGCCGAGCCTATGGGCTCAAATTAGCGCCATAAGTATCGCATTCAAATAAAATAAAAAAAACGAGAAAAAATTAATGTTGAGATCAAAAATAAAAAAATTGAATGCAATTTTTTTTTAATTGTTAACAAAAAAAAATGTATCGAAAGCAAAAAAAACAAAAAGGTAGCAAAACTCGCCTGCAGTTCCTGTCTTTGCTTGCGATGCTGCAATTTTTGCTTTCGCTGCCAGTTTCTTTGCTTTCGATTTATTTTTTGGGAGTTTTGGCACTGTTTTGTCATGAGGGCGGGAGGCGTGGATCCTGGGTCTCCATTGGTGCAGCAGGTTTGAGTGACGGTTCTTCCTGACCCAATCAGTGATCAGGTGGGCTGGTCTGGATGGGACTCGACTGTCTCGGTTTCAACTGCAGCGCCGATTCAGCGACTCATTAAACACCCTGTGTGTGCAGAGACCTGCAGCCAAGAGCTGCATAATCCAACCGCCATTTGAGCCCAACATACAGCACTAAAACAAAACACAGGACTCACCTGCTACGTGCACAGTAACATGTTTAATATCATGTTCATATTAATGTAACCTGCAGAGCACTTTAATTCAGCTGCTCAGATAACACAGCGCCAGACTAATGTAGATCACGTCCTTTAGCAAGAGGCAAATGGAGGGGCATCGTATTCATTAAGAGCATGTGATGTCCCAGTTTATGTGTAGGTAAGAAACACACACACACACACACATGCATACATACATACATACATAAATACATACATGCACACATACACAAATGCACACTATATATATGCACAGTCACCTAACAAAATTAGTGGCGCCATTGATAAAGATGTGAATAAAGGCTGTATGAAATAAACACATGTAATATGTAGAATGCGATTGTCCACAACTTTTATTAAAAGCATGCTTTGTTTATAATTAAATTCCATGTAGTTGCTCCACTCAGTCTATGGGTCAGTCAGTGCTGAAGTCAGATGTCCTGCTGGACCAATGGAGACCCATGATCCACGCCTCCCTGTAAATCCCGCCCTCATGACAAAATAGCACCAAAACTTGTAAACAAAAATAAATAAATCGAAAGCAAAGAAACTGGCGGCGAAAGCAAAAATTGCAGCAATGCAAGCAAAGACAGGAACTGCAGGTGAGTTTTGCTATCGTTTTTTTTTTTTTGTTTTGCTTTCCATAAATTTTTTTTGTTTACAATTCTAAAAATTTTGCATTCGATTTTTTTATTTTTGATCTCAACATAAATTTTTTCTCAAGTTTTTTTTGTTTTGTTCACAATACAAATCAATTTGAATGCGATTTTTTTTTTTTTTGAATGCGATACTTATGGCGCTAATTTGAGGCCATACGATCCCTGTTGTACTATGGAAGAGTATTAGGGCCACAAAAAAAAAAAAAAAGTACCCCTGTGTTTCGCGCATAAACTCGGAATTCCAAGTTTAAAGTAGAAATTTCGAGGATAAAGTCAAAATAACATTTCGACAATAAAGTCCGCATTTCGACTTTAAAGTCAGAATTCTGAGTTTATTGTCGGAATTAAGTTTTGAGAATAAAGTCGGATTTCCGAGATTTAAGTCAAAATACATTGTGAGAAAACTGCGGGAACACATACCATCACATGAGAGTAAGCCACATGCATGCTAGTACGTACTTAAGGTAGGCTATATCAAGTTAAACGTTACGTTATTAACAAGACCATGTCAAAACGTAGTAGGCTATATGGCTGGATCAATAATGTGCAGAGACTCCAGAAAGAAGTAGGCTATAAACAGAACTAAACACGTCCATGGACAGTGTCCGCAGCTGTCCGTGTACGCGACAGCACAAGTCCATACAATTAACTCTCTCCTTATTTACCACATGTAGCCTACTCCACATTACAAACAACACCAAAATCAATAGTCTATGCATTTTTAACATTTCAGATTTGTCAGTTATGTTATGCTATTTTGCAGTTATGTGCAGTTACATCCGTGAATACATCCGTTATTGAGTTCCTCCGAGAGCGGGGAGTGCCAGAGGAAGCTAATGTTAACAAATGTGACCACATGTTAGTGAGTGTCACAATGTCAGGCTGGTATAATTACAATAATAACAGAAGACAGTGTTTTATTGCTGATCACCTGATTTAATATTATATGAAAGTACTGAAGTTATCCCAAATATGTCACATTACTGTTATTGCTGTATGTAGTAAAAGCTATTGATATCAGATATTGTATATATACAGTATATATATGCTATATACAGTATATCAAATATTTATATATATATATATACACACGTGTATATATAAATATATAATCAATAGTGTGTCCCTGTACTCATTAAGAATTTTCTTTACAGATAGACCAAGATGTCATCCTTCTTATGGAGCATGGAGCTTTGGCAAACTAAATTCCATCTTAAGGAGGCAGACTTGCACTCTACAATTTTTGTAGAACACAGAAGCCTCTTCCAAAACGAAAAATGGGTCTTCTAGAAAAACTTAGGGAGAAAATGAAATTAAGAAAGGAATATAATGAAAGTGATGAGGATCCTCAACCTACATCTAAATCCATACCAAGGAACAAAACACGTAATATCGAGATAGGATGGATACATAAAGATGAAAGTAGCACCAAACAGGTTAGAGCTAAACAAGGAGGAGGCACTAGAAAAGTCAATATGGATATTCATTCTGGATTTAATGAGATCTTAAATGAAGGTAAATCCCTCTTTTTCCCAAATGGTGTATCAAGCAAAGGTTCTGAGTCAGACTTCACATTTGATGTATGGGACTTCAAGCAAAGCTCTCTCTCAGGATATGTCAATTGGCACAATATATGACACTGTCAAATTACCAATGTTGCGTTTTTACCTTGCAACTGAGCAAAAACTACAGTCAAATGAAAGGCTTTCTACCTCAGACTCAGAAGATGGTGGTGACCTTTTCTCTCTTCATCACCCAGTGGCAGGTCAGTCAGTTTCTGAAAATCAGTTTGTCACCATAGGTCTGTCAGACCGCACAGCAATCCAAGAGGGAAGATTAGAAGATGATGGAATTGTGCAAATGCATCTTTTAGAGGTAGTAACAGATCACCCACATAATGTATCAGATCCCGAAATTACATTTGGCCCAATCAAAGAATCTGCTTTTTGTCAGAATGACACAGTGACTTATGAGCCTGAAGCAAAGGTTTTGACTGTACGTCATGTAAATGTCCTCAGTGACATGATAGAAGCATTTTCAGACCCAGAAACAATCACCAGACCACTGACGGTGATGCACATTCTCCCAGATAATTCTGTTGAACCAGGAGCTGGTTCAGGGGTTCTCAGAGATACCTACAGTGCTTTCTGGCAGGAGTTCTATGAACTCTGCACCCTAGGAACAACACTCACTGTGCCTTTCATCTGACATGATTTTAATGTTGACACATGGAAAGCCATTGGTCGGATTTTCTTGAGAGGGTATCAAGATGTCCACTACCTTCCCATCAAGCTTGCACCACCTTTTGTTGAGGAGATGCTATATGGAGTAGTGTACAGCAACTTAATAGATAGCTTTCTTCATTTTGTTAGTTTCCAACAATGAGAGATCCTGAAGTAAGCCTTACAAGACTTCACTTCTGTTGACAACGAGGACCTCATAGAGGTGCTTGACAACTATGAATGCAGAAAAAGAGTCACTGCTGATACACTTTCAGCAATTTTGATGGAACTTGCTCACAAAGAGCTTGTTCAAAATCCAATGTTTGTCATTGACTGTTGGAGGGACATCATAAAACCATGCATTGCAGTGGACTATGAAGAACTGAAAAGGCTCTATGATGACCTCCATCCAACATCAAAGAAGGTGTTGAGGCTGTTGGCGTTCACAGCTGAGATGACAGGAAAACAAAAAGAAGTGGAGAATCACCTGAGAAAGTATATCCGGGAACTAGATGATGAAAAACTTGGAAAATGTTTACGTTTCTGCACAGGCTCCAATCTTATTGTCTCGTGCAGCATCAGCATCGAATTTGAGGTGATGTCTGATTTCAGTCGACGGCCAGTTGGACGCACATGTGGCATGATACTGCAGCTGTGCGACCACTATGACAATTATCCACAGTTTCGTGCAGACTTCAATATTGTTCTGGAGAGCAATATCTGGGTGATGGACATAGTCTAGTTTATGTAGCAATGTGAGGTTTTGAAAAATGGCAGGCTTTTACATTAGAGAGGAACACGAGCAGTCATCCCCTCCATCTACAGCCCTCTTAGACATGATGGTATCTTTTAGCTGGTCATTTTTCCATTATGTGCGTTATTCCAGACGACTACATTGGCGCTACAGCTTATCCCATCCTTAGAACTTCTCCTGAACTATACCTATCTCTGGCCTAACAAAAACCACAGGAAAAATATTCCTCATCTCATCTGCTGTCCAAAACATTAGGAAGACAGTGAAAACAATCAACTGTGTTGTCAGACACACAAACACAAAAAAACACAGTAGTGCTTTTATGGTGTTAATTATGCAGTATTCCTTCACATTTTATTTACATTTTGTACATTTTACATTTACATTGTTGAACATTTCCAGTGTTTTATTACTACCTCTTGTGTTTTAAGGCTATACACTGCACATATCAGATTAAAATGTTTATACTCCCCATCCACTTTTAGCTTATAGCTTTACCATGTTGTGCTATTCTTCTCCAAGTCATTTTGAAGGGAGTTTTACTTTTTTGTTTGCTGATGCTGATGCTCTTAACACATACATTTACTTGAACATGTCTGTTGGACATACATACTTTGTTACTAAAACAACTTGTTTTTTGTATTTGAAATGTCCTTTCAAGTCTGGATGAGCCACAATGGTTTATTAAAAAAGGTTAATTAAACTTAAACAAACAAACTTCAATTTCTTATAGTGTGCCCATAGAACTTAATTTAACCAATTAACACACACACACACACACACACACACACACATGAACATAGCTAGCAATACAACTCACATACACTTTAAATGTGTCCTCATGTCTAAAATCCATGAATGTTGTTGCGTATGTTTGCAAAGTTATTTTACTATTCAGTGTGCATGCATGTTGCATTATTTGTTTGTAAGGATCAACTATTCAACTATTCACATACCATATACCATTAACTCTATCCTCATATTTTTATCATAATAACTTAATACAGAAAGCAAATATGTAAAAAAACTGTAGTGCTGCTATTCACAAGTGTACAAAGCCTGTTCAAACTACCAAAACTAAATATGTACACCTGGTAGAAGCTGAGCTATATTACAGTAATTCTAATATCCTAGATACTATTTATTATTTCCATTCTCAGCTGCGGAAAATGCATCTTTAGGAGCATCCCATCCTTTTTCCTGCATTAGAAGACAGCATAACTCAAAAACAGTTTCATCACAGGGATACTGACTTTTAGCTACACATTCCTCCTTACACGCAGCCACTTCCTCTATGTCAACTGGCTTGAGTGTGTCTTCAGCACCCTACATTTCTGAGAGTGTATACATCAAAACAAGACGGCCTGTAATCACACCATGGCCCATTGGTCGGATTTTGTGAGAATTCCATGTCCTCACCACTTCATCAACTTCATCCTGCACAATAAACAAAGACATTAGTAACCAAGGTTAGAACTGTGTCTCTCTGCTGTTATTCTCTATGGGACAATGGTCCTCTCTCTCTCTCTCTCTCTCTCTATATATATATATATATATATTTGGAGAGAGATAGAGAGCGCTATTCTCATAAGTAACCTATTACGCACGTAAGCACGTAAGCGCACTATTACGCACATAGGCACAAATACAGCACGGACGCAAACAATTAGGGTGTGCATTGCCCACCGACACATGAGGAGGATGATTTGTATATTATGAAAGCTAAAATGAAAGGTATGCTTACCTGAATAAGGTTGAGGAAACAGAACTGGATAAGACTTTTATCCAAGAAATAACCCGAGAAGTATCCATCATGCTGGAGTCTTTGGAAAAGATGAATCCAAAACTGCGCACTTTGCTTCCTTAAGATGCCCCACCACGACTCAATCCTTTGATTTGCTGTGCTGCGTCCATACATGAAACTCCTGTGTCCAGCAAAGGCATCTGTGTGGTTTCTACGCAAAAACATGTGTCCGTTTTCGGTGCCTCTGTCGGCGCGTATTCGCTCTGGGCATCCTTGCAAGCGTGTAACGGTTTTGATGAAGTAATCGGCTATTACTTTTGGGTCACTATTTGTATTGTAAGCTTCCATCCAGACGACATATCTACTGAGACCATCAATGCATCCATTAATTGCGATGCCATATGGCTTTAATTTGTCATAAGCATCCATATGCCAGAGCGCGTTGGGACCTTTAGTGCTGTAATGCCGTCGTCTGAGACGTCGCATCCGCCTTAGCTCCAGCCCTGAGGATCGATCAGCTTGATTAGTTGTCTTATTGTGTCTTGAGATACAACATATCCTCTCTGTATCGCCCGCAGGTGTAGCCATCGATATCCTTGCATCTGGCCAAAGTTCGCTAGTTCACCTTGCACGAATGAAGCCACCTCGTCCACATTTGATGCATTCTTCCTTCTAAACAAATTCAACTTTTGGCACAATCTTTTCAAAGTCCTAATGCTTATGATTACTTGATGCCTATGTGCTAAAAGAGAGAGAATTTCCTTAAAGTTAAATCCCATATTAAAGTAGGTTTTCACTACATCCTCTGTAGACGGCATTATGACAAGACTGAGATGCCATATGATGTTTTAGACCTTATTAAAGTTCTGACTTTATTCTCTAAATTTCTATTTTAATCTCGGAATTCCAACTTATTACAGCTCTAGCTTTAGGAATCGCTTTCTAACAGCAGTGTAACGATACTTGAGTAGTAGGACACGTGTATTAATTAAGTTACATTACATTATGTGCATAACTGTATCAAAAGATCAAAAACAACATGAACGTAAATGGTCAACCGAAAATAAACATAAAAAGGATTTGAAATATAGTTCAGGTATGCTTTTACTTTAAAACTCTGTCCTTAACAAAGTAATCTATGGCATTTCTGTTTGGAAGTCAATATATATATACTAAGGGGCCTAAAGTGTGCCAAGAAAACATCCCCCACACCATTACACCACCACCACCAGACTGCACAGTGGTAACAAGGCATGATGGATCCATGTTCTCATTCTGTTTACGCCAAATTCTGACTCTACCATCTGAATGTCTCAACAGAAATCGAGACTCATCAGACCAGGCAACATTTTTCCAGTCTTCAACTGTCCAATTTTGGTGAGCTTGTGCAAATTATAGCCTCTTTTTCCTATTTGTAGTGGAGATGAGTGGTACCCGGTGGGGTCTTCTGCTGTTGTAGCCCATCCGCCTCAAGGTTGTACGTGTTGTGGCTTCACAAATGCTTTGCTGCATACCTCGGTTGTAACGAGTGGTTATTTCAGTCAAAGTTGCTCTTCTATCAGCTTGAATCAGTCGGCCCATTCTCCTCTGACCTCTAGCATCAACAAGGCATTTTCGCCCACAGGACTGCCGCATACTGGATGTTTTTCCCTTTTCACACCATTCTTTGTAAACCCTAGAAATGGTTGTGCATGAAAATCCCAGTAACTGAGCAGATTGTGAAATACTCAGACCGGCCCGTCTGGCACCAACAACCATGCCACGCTCAAAATTGCTTAAATCACCTTTCTTTCCCATTCAGACATTCAGTTTGGAGTTCAGGAGATTGTCTTGACCAGGACCACACCCCTAAATGCATTGAAGCAACTGCCATGTGATTGGTTGGTTAGATAATTGCATTAATGAGAAATTGAACAGGTGTTCCTAATAATCCGTTAGGTAAGTGTATATATATATATATATATATATATATATATATATATATATATATATATATATAAATCTGTTTGCGAGGTGCATGTTTGTTAAACCTTTTATTTAAATAATGGGAAGAATGGGGATTCATGCATATCAGTAAGGTGTTTGTTTCTAAACGTCTCCATGGATAATTCACATTAAGGAATCAGTAAAGGCAATACATTTGTTCCACTTGCATTACAAATATTGGAATTCTAAATAGAAAAGTTGGTTGGTTGTTTAATCCAAAACAGTAGACTGTAACACTTACTGTAAGGAGCAGTACGCAATCAGTAAATTTACCTGATTATTCAAATATCTACATAAGGTTTTCAATATAGCTTAGTATATTTCTCTAAACATGCTATAATGTCTCTCGAAAATCCGTCCATGCATCCACTTACCCATAAGGTTTTAATTAGTCGTTTCCATCTACGTGACAAACATAATGTGGCCCAATAGACTGATAGCTGATCTACAGAACCGTCTCCTCTGCTGACAGATGTTCAGGACGTACTCATTTCAGATACAGCTTCATTACATCACGTCTCCTCACACGCAACTGATGTTTGTGCTGTAACACCGTCCTGTATTATATTTGGACGTCCTTTATTATAATATAATACAGATTAGATTTGCTTTACTTCTCAGCGACTTCTCCATGTCATTAAAGAAAGGTTCTTATTCCTCCATGATGTGCTTGTAGAAAATCCAACATTACATCATAGCATCATAGCTGTAGCCTTTTCTGAAATACTCCCTTATCATACCCAATTGAGTCAGGCCATCTCCGGTCATACCTAAAATCGTACAAATGAATAATTAACACAAACGGTAATGATCACAATTGGTAGAAATGCTATTATCTAAGTTATATCCCAAAAGTATTGGTCACATCCTAAATATGAGCTAGACAGTAAAGCCTGGCCTGCGCTGCCCGCTCACTGCACTGCGGGACTCCAGAGCCCAGAGATCCGCCCCAGCGGGCAACCATGTCTCAGGTCATGCTAGTGGAGGTCGACCTGGACAAAACATCACCTGCGTTGAGAAACGTAACTTAATTTATTCTATGTCCTTGTTTCCAAATAAAAAATAATAATGGCGCATTAATAAAACACTATTATACACATAGTGTAAATTATACACGTGTCCTACTACTCAAGTATCGTTACACTGCTGTTCGAAAGCGACCCCTAATGCTAGAGCTGTATAAGCGCATTTCATCACTGGGGCTCGCCAGCCTATACACGGGTGGGCGATCACGGCCCGCAGCACCGGCGAGAGAGGAGCCGACTTTCATTCATATAAAATACGCACCGTCTCCCCGCCTCACACCGGAGAAAACACTGTCACCCCCCCTATGCTAACGTTACTTTGAAAAAACACAGAGCACACTTCTTCATTCTGAATGAAATTATTCAAGTTATTAATTTATTCTCATTACGTTTGAAGAGAAAAGAATGCTTAAGACACTAATCTTTAATTTAATGTCAGCCTATTTGCATGTCATCTGTTTGCGCTCTGCAAAGAAATGTTTTACCAACTTTTTTGTTTTTGTCGCCTAAACCATATCTTGCTTATTTTATGACTGTGAGATCTAGTAACATTAAAAACAAATTAAAAAAAATATATAATTACTGCCAAAGATTCAGGAAATGTAAAATTACACTATATTGCTTAAGAAACGCAGCTGTGAGGTCTCTGCATGTTTGTTCAGATAGGTCTAGCAGAGGTTAGACAATGGGAATTAGTTAAATATTGAATTGAAAATGCAAATGTCTTCACAGACACATAGGTTGTTTTGTCTATGTATAGTTATCATTGCAATGGTTGTTATTTTAAAGAGAGATTATTAGAGATTTATTAAAGTATTTATGCCCATAGTCTTTTCATTAAGAAGAAGTCACTTTTTTGTTTTTGTTTGGCAACACCCCCCCCCCCCCAGGATTAGGGGACCCCCCATAAGCTCTAACCCAATTTGAACATTGTCTATAGGTGAGTTTTAGGCAGTGTAAATTAAGTTAGGGTGAGACTTTTTAATATATCAACGGGATAGTGTTCAGTACAAAGGTTTTTGCATCTCAGGATTCCCCCACCCCAAAAAAAGCAATGATGATCAAATGGCCTTGTGCCTAAGGAAACAGTATGCAATCACTACCAATTTTTGTAGGAGCATACTAATTTTAATTAATTAGGTTTGAGATTGAATTGGTAGCAGTGCAGATAAATAATTCAAAAACAATTATTGGATCAAGGATCCTAACTAATCACTCCTAACCCCCTGTCCACATACACCAACCTGAAAAATAACAAGAAATGCGCTTTTTTTTCTGAGGCCATCATATATGCATGAGTTGCAGTTGAAAGCATCTTAAAACAAAACTAAATCAGGAAGTTTCCCATCATATAAACTACAGCGATAATAGGGTTCTATTGGGAAGCATCTGGATGCCAAAACTGAAAAAAATAAGCACTGAAGTTCTCAACTTGATGAAAAATGAATGACAAGTCTTCTGAAGCCTAGAAGCAATGAATCGACTTTGAGCGCAAAGAAAAAAAAATGAGCTCTCTCTATTTACTACCATACCTTGTTATATAATCAAAGGGCTTTAACTGGAAGTGCTGCTTTGCCTGTGGCTGGTGTTTCAACTTCTACTTGAAAAGAGACACCCTGGAGAACTGGAAAGACAGGACAGAGTCGAGCTTGTCTGCTCCTGTACAGAAATCACTGCTTAACTCAAATGTAAATTTCAATTTTTCATCTGTGCTGGGAAATGAATCTGGCTGGGTGACAGAGTACAGCAATTGAGAGCTAAGCAGGGTGTATAAAAATCTCAAATAAAGCTCTCCAAAAATGCACCATAACATTTGATCAAACTCCATATGATTGCCACATTATTCTTGTAATAGCATTTTTGGACAATACAGAGTGCCAAAAATGGACGGCAACAGTCAAGGGCCTTGTTAGAAATAGCTGTCCACTTCTTTTGTAACAGTATCTCTTTGCACAGAGTTTTTTCTTTCTGTTTTCGTCCCCACTAAACATTTTCATATGAACGTAAAATTACTTATGGACTGTTATGGACAAGAAGAGACACTTTTCTGGATCTCACTGCTCCAGTTGTTGATAACATATTGATCCCAGGTCTTAAGCTGTCTTGTTCGACATCCCAGTGAACCATCTTCTACATCCTAGGTGGGAAATGTTTTTAACATCCCATTTTCTCTGGCCTCCTGCCTATCAATCCTCATTTTCACTTAACGTCCTCTGATCCTGGTCTCTGTCCAGCACTGTAATTTTCCTTCAGAAATGGATAAGCCTACTTGAAACCTCTATAATATAGATTGCTCAGGCTCCATTATGTTAACCTCACAGCATATGTCATGACTTGCAGTCCTTAGTTTATTTGAGACGAATACGGGAATTACCAGTGAGGGTTTTTTATTTTTTATTACCAGATGTTGAGTCATCCAAAAACACAGCCAATGTAATACCATTGGGGAGGTAGCTCAGCTTTCAAGTAGGTCAGTGTGTTTTCTGATTAATAAACAAAACAAAATACAAATCATCCGTCTTTCTAGATCTTTTTTGCTGGGGCGGGGGGTATGCTTACTCATGTTACTCAGAGACTTACTGACAAAATGAAAATTGTAAACCAAAATGCACAATTAAGAATTACCACATCTAAAAGAACTCCATTGTACATATTTTATATTAAACTGCAATATGGCACATCACTTGAGTCTGCTTCAGGAGTCTGCTTCATGGCTAATCACATTAACATTTTCAATCTCCCATGAAGTCTAAATAATCAAACAGAGGTCCATAAACCTCAAATATTTTGGTATGAGGATGGCAAATGGCAACAGAACAATTTGTGCTCAAAGAAAAATTTAATACTATTGAGAAAACATTCAACAATTGCAAAAAATCTCCTTCCATGTTACTCTGGAACATCTGTTCACATTTGTGTTTGTTAAGGAACTACACAATCTTATTACCATTTTCAGATATGAAATGTAGTCATATCTGAACCGAAGGAGGAAATGGCAATAAAGTGGGAGGACATTATAACAAATAAACAACAACAACAACAAAAAACATAACATCGTTTCATTTAAAATGCCATTAAATAATTTAGTAAGGCACAGTTGCAAACATCAGTTCATTAATGTACTGCCTTGAGCATCACTACTCTGATCATGGGTTGGTCTACATACATAACTGGTGGATAGCCCACAATATAAAACATCTGCTTTTTATGAAAGTCATCAAGAGTGTGCATTCTGAGACTTTGTTTCAGGACTACAAAGAAAGCCCCAATTTCAGAAGAGCCTATCCTTTCACTCAGTACAAAATAAAAACATAAAACATTTCAAGGCTTTTAATTCTAGTTGCCTGACTGCATATTCCAGTGAAATGATAATGTAGGTTCCCCCATGCTAGGGAGCAGCTGTTCAGTGTAATAAATTAGGAAGCTTTCTTACTGATCATTCTAGCATGTGTAAAGCGTTGAGAAGTCTCTCTGGGAGTACAAATCATTTATGAGTACTGAATAGTTCAGGTCTCATCTTCCACCGGCAAAAGGAATGTGAAGTGCGAACAGTCGGGATAAAAAAAAAAAAATCATCACAGCTCAAGGTATATACATCAAACACCATTGTTCATAATAAATGTGATTTTCCCTGGCACATCTGTGTTATAAATGTACATTTTGGACATGTTGGACAGCACTTCCACATTTGAAAAATGTATTGCATTAGGCTCCACTCAGCCAAATGTAAGTTGTTCAACTGGAGCAAAATGGATTTCGTTATAGCTTTTGTAGGTCACATGTACAAACTATGGATACCATTGTCCTTCTGCTTGTGCAACAAGCATTTTAAACGGATTGATTCTAGTTCGCCGAATAATTCAGCAATAGTATACTTAACTAGCTGAAGTGTTCCAAGACTAAAAAACATGTTTTAATATATGTATTTATGTAGTTACAAATATTGATTCTGCGACCTTAAAAATGCACAAGCAGGCATATAAAACATATCTATCCTCAACAGCACTAGGGATTTGAAACATATACCTTAAAACAAAGATGGAATCTGCCATTGTTGTTTAATTTGCCATTGTTGTACTTTACATAGCCCTGCTGCATTCCTGGAGATTATCTCATTTCTGTCATATTAAGGGGAAAATGGCTCTGATAACAGCACAGCATGTTACTGATTGAAGGTTTAATTTCCTTTTGAAGCATGGCATTTCCCAGTTGAGTTCTGAGGCAGCCATTACATGCACAAGCATATGGGCATATCAACGTATTATTATTTCAAGGGAACTTCCTGAACTACGGCATTATTATTATATTCAGGGCAATCTGGCCTGCGTGCCTGTGATACCAAACAACATTCAACAGTGCTTGAAAGAATTCACCGCATACATTTGGGACTGCCGGGCTACAGCTCCAGCTTACTTCAAACCGTTCCTGGCTATTATGCACAGTTGGACAGGTAGCTCTGTAATAGCTAAACTGTAAATGTATTCATTATAATTTGAGTTATCAGACAAAGTCCTGAGACGACTGTTACTTATGGCTGTGTTTTGCCAACTGTCCATTTTAAAATTAAATGTAGGATCAACCGTTTGATGTGGTAATACTTTGGGGTCATTTTTGTACAGATGAAAATGTTAAATCTAAATAGAATACTTTAATCGTATACATTTTTATGAATGTATTTAAGCACATAAAACAAGCAAGAAGACCATCTACATTTTACAACACAACAATTGCTAGATCTATTATAAATTGTATTCCTTATAAATAACAGTTGCTATTTTTTATACATCAAGGGGCATGCATATATATATGGTACATGGCTTGAGTGGATGACATAAAACACTGCTAGCTGCATTGTTTCAGTGTGGAGGCGTTTTTTTCCAGACTTTCTTTTTTTATTGGTTTCAACTTCGCTCTTTGTGGGCAAGCCAGCACATGAAAACACCACTTTGATTTAAAAGCATGCTTCCATTTGTTCTTGAGGGAATTATACCTCTAAAGCACGGACATTGATTGTTATGAAGTTGTCATGAAACAAAACAATATTATTTTTATCCATATCATTTTATTTAACTTTTAAAACTTTATCCTATGCTGTTTTGCAGAGAAATTCTCTGCCGATTGGCTTCTGTCACTTTCAGCATTTAAAAAAAAAATGCAATTGTTTTTAAAAGACAATACTGAATATTTTCCATGATACAGATAGGGACAAAAGCACTACCTTTTAAATCCCATAATGCACCACTTCACAAAAACAGAAGAAAAGTGGGAGCTGAATATCTTCTTTAGATAGAGAGGATCGTTGGCAGTAATGTATGTAACGTATTTTTGGTAGTCTACTTGTGCCAAAGATCCTCTTTCTAAACAAGATATTTTTAACAACAACAAGCCCTATTGGTTCCCCAAGTGACACCTACAAGTACAACAACCAACCAAAGAGAGGGGCGGGGCATCTGCTGCATCAACACTTGATGACACTACTGATGTTTTGTTTATCCATTTTAAACACTTGGGCTGCTTTGAGAATTAATTTGCTGATTGTATAACCTATTTATTTTGTTTGTGCAGGTTTATATGTTCAGTTATCTACTGTGTTAAGTATATATAATGAGTATACCACAATAATCCATTCATCCACATAACGGAACCGAAACATTTTCTCACTTACCATCGCTGTAGGTGATATTCACAATTCCCCATCAATGTCTGAACTGGCTCTGCTGTGTCTCTTTTCTGTGATAGCCAATAGGCTTCATCTTCCTGTGTGTGTTTATATTTCCAGCCTGAAACACCGGTTTGCTTAATTGTATTATGCCAGGCTGTGATCTTGCAAACTTCAGAGCTGGACAGGAAGTATGGGGGAGTGTCAGCTGGGGAATCTGCCATGCTACAATGACTATAACACCGCTGGTATGGCAATATCAGTGGCAGCTGTCTCTGTCCTTGGGCTGTTCCTGTTTCAGATTTGTAGACTGAAAATAAATGATTTGCCTGAAAACACATTTAACAGCACATTGTATAGGATGTGTGTGTGTTTCTGTGCAGGGAGACATTGACCAGTCAGGCTCAATAACATCTAAGAGGGCAAAAGATTATTAACATAAAAAACAAACAAATGAAACACGAGTTTCCTGTACAGCATGGATAGTTCAATTCTGGACATGCCAATACAATCCAAGGCAGAACATTAGTACACCCAGATACTTTATTCATTGTTGTGACTGAACTAATAAGTGAATAATCAAACAATTCACCTGGTGACTGGGCCTATTCTGCAAATGTGAGTATTTGCCTCTTTCTATTGTACAGAATGGATACAAGATGTGAATGACTAAATCCAGCACAATTAGCACAACATCAAGAAATGCAGAACTGTGTCAATGTATGAATAAAATAAGACTGGTTTGCTGAGGGAATTATTTTGTATACGTATACAGTATAAAATATGATGTAATTATAAAAAAATATATAATGGTACATTCACAGTGCTAGTGTACAGTTATTTCATATGGGTATCATATATAAAATCTACTATGAAAACCTCTTCTCGCAGTTTAAAGTCTTCGGATACAATTACAATGGGATGAAAGGGAATATCGGCAACCCTAAAGCACAGTGCCCCAGTGCAGCTGATAACTAAAGTTAATCTGACAAAACTATTAGAAAATACTGCAATCGGAGGTGGCATTTGAATACAATTGTTGAGGATTATCTTGAAGCACAGTTTTCAGGGGGTTTTCTGAGAGGCAGTAAAATGGAACCAGAGATGTTATTTCATTCATTACCCTGTTTGCGCTGGCCATTTTTATGATGGTTCTAAGCAAACTCATTTTAAATGTTTTTCAACCCTTAGGCATCCTGGATCTCATAAAGTTGCACAGAGTTGACTTAAAGACATCAGCACTGATTTACTCTCACAACTGATTGCTTATGAATCTAGCTGTTTACTCATGAATACCTAAAATTATAATAATTTGCACTTTTTCCAGATTATTTCAATTATAAGTAGGCAGTATTGTATTAACACTGATCTATTATAATATTAGATTGTGATTGTCTGTCACTGTGGAGTCATGTTGTTTGTTTTTTAAATATTTGTCTGTTTCAACTACTGCTTAGATTCTTCTCCACTATTAACCCATTACACATTCATTACACATTACACCCATTATAGAGATATATCTATTAATAACTCTGGCATTAATATAGACAGAAACAACTAGAGACTTAGGGATTTAAAATGATACCAAGATTGCAAAGATCTTGCTGTGAGAAGTATGTATACTTCTTCACACAGAGTTGTCACAATCTGGAACAAACTCCCCAGTGATGTGGTTGAAGCTGAACATTTGGGAACATTTAAAAATAGACTGGATAGGATCCTCCGATCACTTAGTTATTAATGGACACCAAATGAGCATGATGGGTCGAATGGCCTCCTCTTGTTTGTAAACTTTCTTAAGTTCTTATGACTGTGCAAAATAGGGGGAAAAATATAACAATGCTCAAACCCAAGTCAATTTTAAATAAACGATCATAACTCCTTACATTTGTATCAAATTTTCACACAGTTTGTCTTAAAAGTTGCATTTTGACAAGTACTTTAAGGGACAATTTTATATTTACAAGTTTAAATAGATTTTTTTTTTCATTAAATCCAAAAATGTCATAATTCATAATTATGCTATTATGTATCTTGGAAAAAAAAAAAAAAAAAAAAAATATATATATATATATATATATATATATAGTGCATCTAATAATGATCAACTATGCAGAATATTATAGTACAGGTTCTCTAGTTTAATTTGATAGGTGTGTCATACCTGTACTCCATATTAAACAATTGTGCATATAAGAAGTTCCAACCAGGTGAAAATGGTGGTGAGTGTAAAGTGTTAATATCATATCTAAATTAAAGCAGTACCAAATATTTGTTCTATTACTGTGTAAGACAATTATTTGTTTTCTGTCCTCATGCCATTCCATATTATGCATAAACGTGGTGTAGCTTTTACTGCTGATATACTAAACAATAAAACAACAGCTCAGACAGCACTCAACAGAAAGGCATTGTGGTATAATTCCCAGCATTCAGACCACTTTGGCAAGATTTATATGACCTCCATCAAAAAAGCATTCAATCCTCATGTGAGAGAAAACAAACGACTACAACAAACAAACCAACAAACGAGATGAATAAATTCATACATACTTGCATAAACAACACCCGCAACTAAACTGGATCAGTTTCCACCGCTTCATAAAAGCCTTCATTTGATTGTCCGGAGCTGTTACGGAACAAAAGAGTAAGTTTGCATAAGCCTCATATCAATGGTATTGCATAATGAGCCTTTAGTGGACTAAAAAGAAACAACTAAAATAATCTCAACCTTACAAGTGACCCTTTTAAAGCGGCAAAAAAATTATCCTGATAATTTGTGCTGCAGAAAAGACAGGTTAAAAATAAAGCTGGGCAGTCGATATAAAAGGTAATTTAGATTAAGTGGATAATCAGTAGGTATGGTTTGATTTTCAGTCAGTCATTCTTTTAATTAGCATAATCCATTATAGCGCAGAGTAGAAGGACATGTATTCTACATTAAAATACATTAACAATATCATTCACAGGTTCAACTACTTAACTCCCATAAATTGTATTAAATGTTTCACTGATGTTTCTCAAAAAGGATCATAATGATAAGCTTTACATTTTGGCATGATTATTTAGCTACTTAAACATTTGAGTTATTATGTAAAGTTAGTTCTGCTCAACATTTATATAAGCTTTATATGGTTATATAAAATAGGTAATTTACAATTATAACAACTAATTGTTTAATTGTATGAAACTTCAAGGGGTGAGTTCTTCTTTAAGATTACAGAGAGCAGAATATTCCCCTTTCAAACACAAAAACTTAAATGCTACATATAAAATGTAAATGGTATTTTGAAAACAGCTCTAGCAATAACAACTTAGAGTGAGTTTGTTTTTAATGATGTTCTTGGCTTTGCTTAATAGACAAGTCAATTACATCTTGTACATTTTTCTATCTTGCCAAAGTCCACAGAAGATAATCTCTTTTACATTTTCAAAATGTCCATCACAGTCTAATTTCTTATGAAGATTCTCATCCAATGTCTATGAAATCAATCAGCAGAAAAAAAAAAAAAAACATTGTAAAAGTTAATCTGAAGATGTTTGGGAAATGTGTTTTGACTTTGACTTTGGAATCATCAAACCCAACTAGACACACCTTTGCTTCAGCACTGGGGAGATAAAAACAAGATCCATATATCATCTGAAGCCTGTGCTGACAGACAGTCCACTTGGTTGAACACTGTAAACACATCGTGTAAACAGCACAATCGAAGAGAGGGAAGACTTGACACAGTCCCACTAATGATGCTCCACACTTACAGAGAAATAGCTGGCTGCATGGGATCAAGACAGAGAAACTCAACTAATGTATGTGGTTCTTGGCCACATGTGTGTTCTCCTTAGAAGCTGTGGGCAAAGGATGTAGCCCGGAGCAATCTGTGGACTATAGGGACCAGCTGTGCTCTGAGGGGAGTTCTTTTGAGGTTCAGTCACTTGGGACCCCCCTTTGCCTTCTGTAATAAATCTAGTCTGTCCCATCAGGAATTGATTGTATTGTACCTGGATATACATCTCAATGTTAAAAGTTGCCTTTTGCTGCTATGGAAGTAGACTGTAGGCATGCTGTTACATCTTAAAATATAGCGAACCATCACAATGCACTCATAACATGTAGTGAAGCAAAGATGGTTACTGTGGAGGTTTGGAACAATGTTCTCAGTGGGAACGGCAGATGTCTTATCTCAACTTTGTGAATCTGTGCTATAAATCCTAAACCAAGAAAGGTTACAGGCTTCAGAATTATATTTCATGTGTGTATATGTGTATTTTATGGCTGTGTCTGATGGCGACTAGCCTTGACTTTCACATAGGACCAAATTAAACGGGAGACATTATCGTTACTTGTTTGCTTTGAGGAAGATGTAAGCAAAAGTTATAGACAGTGTCAAGGACAGGGTTATTAGGAAATGCATTTTTCAATTTCAAGGTGTATTTTCATTAGAAAAAGGATGAACCACAGATCACAGCTGTTTTAGTGCCCATTAACACTAAAAGATAAAGAAATGCTCAAGATTGTAGCCGCAAGATATGTTTGTGGAGGTGGAAGGTGCAGACTTGTTTTTAAGCAGATCGCAATAAACGATTGACGGTGTTCTGAAAAATGAACCAACTAAGGGGAATTTGTCCACCACTGCTCAAAAAATGTCTTTCATAACCCAAAACCTGTTGAAACACAAATGCCAAATGTAAGAGATATTGAAGCTCTAGTTATTTCCAAGAAAACTAATCTGCAAGGCTATAAATTAATCAGTTAATCAGATAAAACGTATATTAATGTAACTCTATAAAGACTATGAGCAATGAAACATAATGAGATGCAAATTAACATGATACTTCGCTCAGGAAAAGTAGAAGACTGCACTTGAGATTCTGAGTTCATCACTAGTGATTGGTATTCATATGGCATGCATTACATATTTATGGAATCATAATGTACAGTACATGCACTGAGGTAAATTTCAAACACTGCAGTGACATTTAACCCATCCATTATCTCTCAAGGGGTGAAAGTAGCATTGCTTCTTTATTTTGGTTAAAGGAGGGCTTAAACTATTTATTAGTGGAAGAGAAAAACATTACAAATTAAACAAACATAGCATGTCCACACATTGTTCCTTCTTAGATTGAGGTAACACAGTTGTCATCTTAACAGATGTTTAAAACTGAATGGAACAAGTTCATAGGTGTATATTATTATTATTATTATTATTATTATTATTATTATTATTATTATTATTATTATTATTATAGTGGCAGACAACCTTATCCAAAGCTTGTTATTTCCACTGTCACTGCATAGGTTTGAGTCATCCTGGTTGAGCTATTTGAGATGAACAAGATTATCCTTTCCCAACACTTTTGTTCTGGAGTGGTTTTGTGAGGTTGTAATTTGGATTTATTTAGCTTTTCACTATGAACACATCAGAAAAAAGAATGTCAAGCTTTCATTAAAGGGATACTTTGGTATTTTGGCATTTTAGCCTTGCTCACCCAGAGTCATATGAATCTATGGAAACCTTTTCTTATTCTGTGCTTCTAGTTTGAAGAAATTTGAATTTTTCATTTTGTTAGCTTAGCACAATTGCTGGGGCTTACTTTCAAAACCCGGCTAATAGATATTTTTTGGTCTTGCTCTCATGGTGGCCTGTTGGGAGGTCCCCTTGTCGCCAGCATTGGGGAGGAGGGGGGCGCTGCGGAGGTCCAGCCTTGCAGGTTAGAGAGGAAGTCTAAGCCCAGGATGCAGGCTTCGCGGATTAGGGCCAGCCAAGGCTTATGCTGGAGGCACTGGCAACCGACCTTCATCCACAGGATCTTGGTGCCCAGCATTTGTGCCCTCTGCCCCGTCATAGTCCTCTGGCTCAGGGAGGTGGTCTTCAAGTGGATTCATATTAAATTACAAGCTTGTTAGAGAAAGGTTTTTGTTTGCTCATGGGTCTGAAGAGAGGATTTCCCAGGATGAATGGCAAAAAGAGGCTGGGTCACAGTCATAGTCATTATACAAGCAAGGAAGGGCTGCTTGAGTGACAGCACACAGTGGCCAATAGGCAGCTTTGCTATACAAAAATAAGTTCCCTGAAATCACATGGTAACAACATAGGCCCTTCCCCCTTTGAGTAGTATCCTTGACTCGAAAGATAACTTATTTTATTTTATTTTATGTATTAATTGCATATCTGTCAGAAATACAAATAAACCTTTTGCTGTGTGCAAGCCTAAATTAATGCAGGTGCACAAAATGACCTTAACAAACCACACCGTTAGTTGAAAGGCCTCTGTCTGTGTGCAATAATAGTGGTTCTCATGACTTCAGAATAAAAACACCTGTCTCTGTGAGGTTCCTTGGTCAGGTAGTGAATTTCAAGTAACGAGTCAACCATGAAGACCATGAAGCTTTCAAAGCAAGTCAGGGATAAAATCATTGAAAAGCACAGATGAGGAGAAGAGTACAAAAATATTGAAGTCTCTGAATATCTCTGTGAGCACAGCCTACTCAATTATCAAGAAATGGAGGGTGAAATGTACCACCCAGGCACTGCCTAGATCAGGTTGTCCCTCCAAACTGAGCATCCAGGCAAGGAGGACACTGGTGAGGGATGCCACTGTGAGGCCGACAACAACAACAACAACTACAGAGCTACAGAATTAATTGGCTGAGATGTGGGGAAATGTGCCTCAGTCAACAATATATATGGCAGAACCCGTTTGGAGTTTACAACAAAGCGCCAAAGTCAGACATCCCAAGTCTCCCGGAAGGTCTGGGAGTCTCCATTCTAATAGTGGCTCCCTGACGCCCGCAAATTATATACAATATCCCTGAAATCATTTTTTTTTAGAGCGAGCGAGAGAGAGTTCAATGCCATTGTATAATTTGTGGGCATCAGGGGGCCGCTATTATAATGAGGGAGACTCACAAACCTTCTGGGAGACTTGGGATGTCTGCCAAAGTGTTCCTGCAAAAAATTGAATTGATCTGATTTGAATCCTGTTGAGAAAATGTGGAGAGACTTGAAAACTGCGGTCCATAAATGATCCCCAAGAAACTTGAGAGAACTTGAGCAAATCTGCCAACAACAATGGGCAAAAATTGCACCAAGATCGTGTGCAAAGTTGGTAGAGATTTACCCAAAAGATTTGCAGCTATAATTGCTGCCAACAGTGTTTCAACCAAATATTGAGTTGAGGGTTCTAAATATTTATGCAATCAACATACCCTTAGAAGTCTTCAGTTTGAGCATTCAAGTTTTTAATAAAATATTAAGTTTTTAAAAATGTGTATGCATTTGCAATTTCACAAAATGGGACACCATAGGAAGGATCTGAATACCTTTGCAAAGGCACTGTATTTCTAAATACCAAGTGTTCAGACTGTTTAACTCTCTGACAATCAGTACTTTGTAAATTCTCTTTTGGAGATTGTAGTGACCAATGAAGAACATCAATTTTATGCTCTTTCAATCATTTGTATGTAGTTTACTGTTTACAGTGGACCACACAAATAATTTATAGTTTTCCTTTTCCGTGTTACACCAGCAAAGGTTATTATTTTATCAACCCATCTTTTATGTGGTCATCTTTTTCATATTTTGGGATCCATTCGATAGCTTCCTTGGTCTTTGATCTGTTCTTCTTGCAATCTCTTCTACTTTGCCCATTGCCATTTTAACATTTTCACTCTTCCAAATGCAATCCATCCAATTTTCACTCTTGATTTCTTCAATAGTATCTCTGTCTGCACTGATTTGTTAGGTAGACAATTTTTACACATAACACATGACACATAGTTACACATAGATTTAACAAAGTTTTTAAACATGATTTTGGTTTTCTTAGTTCATTTTAAGTCCAGTTTTCATGCTTGCATTCCATTCTTGAATTTGAAGCTGCAGGTCTTCAGGTGTTTTTGCAAAGATGATGATGTAATTTGTTCAAATCAGATTCTAGGATTCTTGATAAGGTGGTACTTAAATTCACATCTTAAACTGAAATTTATAAGTGTACCTTACGCTACTATATATATATATCCCTTTGTCCCAGCTGCATTAGTTTGTTCTGGAATGAAGTGTCAATGATACATGGGGACTTGATTCAGGTCTTCAAAATCATGAAGGGCATTGACCACATCAAACCAGAGGAGCTTTTCCAGATCAGCAGGGACACACGTACCCGGGGACACAAATGGAAATTGGGCTTCAAGGCATTCAAGACAGAAAACAGGAGACACTTCTTCACACAGAGAGTAGTCACAATCTGAACAAACTCCCCAGCGATGTGGCTGAAGAGACAATTTGGGAACATTCAAAAATAGACTGGATAGGATCCTTGGATCACTTAGTTATTAATGGACACCAAACGAACTTGATGTGTTGAATGGCAAATTACAAACATAAGTGACCAATGGTTTCCCACTGTAGCTCTCAGAATCTAATCTGCCTGGCCTAACCTGTCAAAATAATTGCAGACAATTGAGCTCAGAAAACTGCCTCACCTAAGAGAGCAGAATAAATGGATGCTCTGTTTCACTAATCCTCTAGTTCCAGACAAGCTTGAGAGGGTTTTGAGTTAATAATGAAAACTTATAGAGGGTCATTCTGAAACAGGATCCTTGGCTTTCTACGCTTATGTACTACCAGTTAAGAAAGATACCAAATAATTACAAAGTAAAACTCTACTACAAGAGTGCTTTAAAATGCTGGGCAGGAAAAACTGCTCCAGCAAAAGAATACCCAATACAATACTTTTTTCTTCTTTTCCTCAGGATCCATCCTACTGTTTTTCATCTGTACTGTTTGTTATTGACTGAAACAAATTGTGCACTTGAGTGAACGAGACAAATATTATACAAAAAATTATAAGTTGTTCAGTCAGGAGAGGCGTTTTTTCCCCCTTCGCTGCTAAATCCCAGGATATTTACAGTTTCGCTTCTCAACATCTTTTCACATGTTATTAATCTTCTAACAGCTGGTTTACCATATTGACAATCACGACTATACTGAGCTGTAACATTACAGCAGTTAACAGGAAACTATATAAGCCCCAGCTCTGCTTTATAAGAGCTCAAGCAGGAAAGAGGAAAAGGACATCTGGGTACTTGTAATCCAGTTTATCTGCATCTGATCTGTGTTTGCCTGAACATATACGGTTCAGTTTGTAATTAATTTAGTTGAATTAATTCCCTTACTTGCACAATGCAAATGTGTGGGTCAGTTGGGTTATGCATAAAATCTGAATATTATTATTATTTTTCATAGGAATAGATTGCACAGATAATCATAAATAAATGGTGAATAAATAGAACTTGAAATTACTTCAATCCATTTGGAAGAGTAATAAAGTGTAGTGTAGGTTCTCTTGTTGTTAACAAATGCTACAAATATAAAAACACAAGGGAATGTGTAGAAAACGCATTAAGGAGAGACAGAGCTGCAAACTCTGCTGTGATCCCCAAATCTCCTTTATTCCGAGCCAACGCTTTCATACTAAGAGTGTTGTCATCAGGGCAAATTACAAATGAACTGTAGCCTGCACATACGGCAGATCTTGAAATAACATAATTGCTTAGTAGACTCCTTTTAGATGTTTATTTTTGAACTGTGCATACATTAATAGACTGGAAAACCAGCACTTGAAGTGAAGTGATTCTTTTAAGTTGTATTTATAAACCTTTTAACTACTATCTAACACATCTGATGCCATTACACTTTATCATTTGTTTGCCTGTTTCCCTGTTTAATTGGATTAGGACACCTGTAACTTCTGAGCTTCACAAAAAAACGATATCTAAAGAAGAAGTGCAGTTATTTTGTGAAATTTGAATTTATTCCATGAACAGGGAAACTTTTCAGATTAAAATCAATAACAGTGTCATAAATTTTCGTCAAATTACAACACTGTTATGGAGTAAGCTTTTTTGTAGTTGCCTTTTAAGTCATTTAAACATTTTGATGTAATAGTGTATGTGTTCATCTTTACATGCACATGTTTCAGAGTTTTACTGTGATCTGAATCCCAGGCCATACAGAGGTGAATGAATGCTATTATGAAAATGGTGGGCACTAAAGAATTCAGTCTTAGTAAGTAATTCAGGCCTTTTTTCAGTCCACACATGGTTGGTTTAATGAGTTCTCTTCAGTTTATATGTTTCCCAAGAGATCAAAATAACGTATCAGCATTCTAGCAAAATAATGCATGTTGTCGTTTTTTGTCTTTCTTTTCTTCTGCTCCTTCTTCTCCATTACAAGTATAATAACACCCCCTTCCTCTTCCCCTTGCTCTCCAATCCTCTTATTACTTTTTAAATAAATTAGATATTAAAATGAGATATGAATATTAAAAAATAAAAAGTGTCTATAAATAGTAAGGATTTTGGCAATGCATTATCCCTCTTTTCCATAAAGTCACCCCTGAAGGTCAACGTTCAATCGATAACCCAATTACATTTAAATAAATTGTTAGAAATTTACGATTTCGCTAACAAGCCTGGATTGCGGTTATGAATAATTACCGAGATCCCTCATGCTGCTAAAAGAATCTCTTGCACAAGGTTTGCTTTCCATCACACTTTTACTGATATTGACAAGCTGGCAAGCTTTTTAAAAGAGTTGCTTTAAATTACTGCTTCCACGGGCATTGTGCTAATTTAAAGACACCTTATGACACATTTGTAACTCTCCAGTTGCTATTTGTCATGAGAATTAAACTCCCACACCACTCTTTCTTGCATCACACTAGAACTTATTAACACTCTTTTTTTTTGTATTGGCCATTGATTTAATGTCTTGGCCCAGCTTCCAGGTCCTAGTCTTTTATTACCCAATCTAGCTGAAGCATGGTAATGACTGACAACCTTTCATTTATCTGTCAGCACCGTCTGGGAAGCTGCACCAGCTGTAAAATAGCTGTGCATTGTATTTAACAGAGCATGAAGACGATAAAGAAAATGATCAAAATACATAAAAAAATATAAATAAACCTATTCTTGGCTTTAAAACAGAAGGCTGGGTTCACCTCCCATGATAGCAACTTAACGGCCTGTGTCAGGTCTTCAGCAAGCTGCTGCAGTCCAAATTTCAATCTATCATTCTTATTAGCTAATTTGTTTGCTGTACCTATTGTAGCCTTCAGCTCAATTTAGCCAGAGATCATATTGTAAACTGATATCCCAGTAGATTAGGAGGATTTCCCAAGGGCTGGGGAAAAAAAAACTACATCTGAAGAGGTTGTTTCACCTCAGTGACTCTAGATAGGCCAAAATCATCTTGACTGAACACTGCAGCTTGGCACCAGCCTTTACTTCCAAACACCGAATAAAAAAGGGCCCTGGGAAAGACAATGGATTGAGTGAACATTAATTGATCTTCAGTCCTTATCACTCAAGAGTAGATGGAGGTGACAAAGCTACATTTGGGATTCCAAATGATGGGGGGGGAAATTGGTCAAACTGCGCTGTACACTCAATTGATCTTAATACTGCGCGTGTATTAAGTGTGGCAGTTTTTATTTATTTATTTGTGCTTATTCAGTGTGAAGAAACAAAGTCTTTTTACAGGTCTGCAGGTGTCTCTTGCATAATACAGGATTTTTACACCTCTAGTAGAGTAATGGATTGTTGCATTAGACTATATCACCTACAATAGCCATTTTAGCAACTTTAACAATACATGTTTGTTGTTGTCTATAATTATTGATCATCTACATTGGCATTTACACCTGTGTGTATCTTTGATTGTAAAGTCTGTGCAGTTTGTCCTTTGGGCTGACTTTGTTTGTCCTTGTCCAGGATAGTGAAAACTTCAGTCAGATCTTTGTCAGTGTTCTCTGTCCAACAGCTTTCGTTTATTTAACCAGTCTGTGTATTATAAAATTAATGTTTTCTCTTTTTTAAACTCTTTCAAGGGCACTAATATATTTGTGTAACATGGAGACCAAACTTAAAAAAATCACCTTCTCCATGCTGTGTAGATGAGGACAAGCAATATAGCTGCTTTAAGCCTTTTAATAGGTTACTTTTCAAATCCTGAAGGTCTTTTTGTATTGCCTCTGCTGCTGCTTGTGTTTGCTGCTCGTTTTATTTTAGTATCACTTTAGTAACAAGTTCCTATCTTTACCAGTGGTTAGATCATTAATATTAATCAGGAAGAGCAGTGGGCCTCAAAACAAATCCCTGTGGTCCTCCATTAATTACCTCTCCCCAATTTGAGGTTTCTCCCCTTATCTGTACCCTCTGATTTCGGCACATTAACTAGTTTTACATGCATTTGCATAGATTAATTTGGATTCCTGCAGCTCTAAATGTTAAAGGACTAATCTTTTATTTGGAACTTTATCAAAAGCCGTCTGGAAATTTCAAGCCATTATACATTACATTCCACTGGTGTCCACTGCCTTTTTCACAATCCAGTCCAGACTGTCCACTAGAATTAGTTTAAAATATAGATATTTTTTCTTTCTGTTATTTGTGTTTGAAAAGCATTACATGTATTAGAAAGTAAGACTGACAGATACTTACTTACATAGCTCAGTTTTGACTCAACTTTTGTGGAAAGCTATTACCTCTGAAATGTTCTACTCATGTGGAACATGCCAGTTTTATGCATCTGTTGCAATATCCTTGTTTATTATGATTAACATTCCTCATTTGACAATTAACTAAGAATGGATGGAAGGGTGGATATACAGTGCCTATAGAAAGTGTACTCAGTGCCTCAGAGATTTATCCATTTAAATTTGACTTGTTTGTACTTATCTACGCACCATACTCCATAATTTAAGGGGGGGGATTTGTATTGTGAAATGTCATAATTGGATAAGTCTCTAATCCCCTGAGTTAATACTTGGTGAAAGTACCTTTATCAGCAATTGGTATAGCTGTTGGGATAGGTCTCTACCAAATTTGCACAACTAGTATTGGTAATATTTTACAAAACTGTTCAACCTCTTTCAAGTTCCTCTGGAAGTGTCAGTGGACCGCGATCTTCTATTCTTCAAGGGACCAATCAAGGACATTTACCTTTTCTCCCTTATCCATTCCAGTGTGATTTTGGCTGTGTGCTTTGGGTCATTGTCATCCTGAAATATACATTTCAGTTTCTTTCAGTTTCCTCAATGACTTTTCTATACTTTGCTGCATTAAATGTCCATTTTATAATAAATATATTGTGTGATATCCCACAGGGAGTGATCAGCAACCCAGGTATTTATGAATAAGTCGTCCCCCTTCTCGACTTCCCTCCTGATGAGGAGATGGAAAAGTAGAGACAAAGATACCTGCTGCTTCAGCCAAGCATTGAACCTGGGACTCATTAAGCACAGAAATGGCATGCACACTTTCATTCATTGCAAAGTATCTTAAGGGTAATGCGAGGAGGGAGTGAGGAGTGTTAGAATACACAAGTTAAAGAGACAGAATAGCCAGATATTGCCACCATTTTGTTTTGAAGACACGTATAGTGTATTGACCCTGGACTGGACATCACCCCCAAATATGTATAACCCCTCTTTATGTTTACCAGTTATGATACTGCCTAGTGGACTGGAAAGGTTACAGAGCACTTATTTCGGGAAATCAAGTAGTGGCCCGGGTGCAGATAGGTACAATCTGAACACAAAACTCTGGACGCATATGTCCCAAGCCCTGCACAGAATGTATACAATATATTGCCTGGTTTACCATTGTGTTTGAGTTCAGTGAGGTGTTTGGAGTGAAGGTTTATCATTTTTAATACTGTTTTTCGATTGCTGTGGGACAAGCAGAGCTGCCTTTTGTTCCACCCAACCCTTTTGCTGCTGTTATGGATAATGAAAAAGAAACGTCCTTCCTGAGTAAAAAATAGATTTTCTACACACCCTCATGACTTTATTTGAAGAACGTGACAGAATGAATAAAATCTATGCATTTTCAAATGGCACAGACAGCTCTGTAATGTTAACGTCTATCCTCAGTAGACACTGCTTGCAATTTGTCCATGATTTAGGAGTAATTCAGAGTAATTGGAATTTCAGAGTGTTAAGAACTTAATGACTATAAAAATCACACAGAAACCGACCTAATCCAGCTTTAGAAAAGGATAACAGTGGAGAGTCATGTTAACCAGACATTTTTATGACTAGAAATTTGACACACAATTTTTGTTATGAATTTGCCTGGGCATGCTGAACTGAGTTGCATCCAAAACAGTTATTTGGTACAATTCACTTTTTACTTTTTATGAGACAAGTAAGCACGATGTGAACTACTCAGAAGGATTCCCAACACTATTGTGTATCGCACTAAAATGTGTCAAATTCTCTTCTTTGTTTATGTCCATCACTACATTACAGTATTTCAGCTTTGCCTGGCATGCTGGGGAATGTTTGGCTCCAGGGCGTCCTGTTGCTTTCTTAAGTGATGATCTCAATCGAAGTCTTAAGATTGCATTTTATGTGATATGGCAAATGGAACACATTAAATGACTTAGAAAATAAACCTGTGGGAGGTCAAATAAAATTGCCCGCAAGGATTGATTTAGTTTCCAGCTCTGCGCATTTCCTTCCTTGAAATATAACTTTTTAATAAGTGTATACTACTGTACATAAATCGTGATGGACTGACATTAGATGAATATATATTAGTTTTTACTATTTCACAGTAAGTAAATGAGACCAGCAAATTCATTGCTTTTTACCATTCAATATGGGACTGAGTATATTCCTTCTTTATCATCTGCAAACAAAGACCAATGTGGTTATGAGATTCTATATCAATCATATACTCTTTACAAGTATATAAAATCACAAACACCAAACCCACAATAAAGAATGTTTTTATTTCTCAAATATTAGAATCTCAAAAGATTGTACTAATATCAGAAAATATTTAATTTATTTCTCAATAAATGTGTCTGTTTCAATTAATGAAAACTGATTTCAGCAAAACCCTGATGAATAGTGATTTGTACTTAGGGTGTTTTAATTGTGAAAGAGTTTTTTGTTCCCTTGAAAAGCACGTTTTGTGGTCTTCTGCACATTTTTATATTTTTTTTGTCTCAAAAGATGGGAAGAATGGCTCAAGTACTGCAGAAATTCAAGGGCATCCAATAATGCAATTCAGTCATTGATCTAAGTACAAAAGAGGAGTGTCATAGCATGAGGCATGTTAGGAGCTTGCTGTCAATATTTCTGCATGGCTTTAATGTCATGATATTTTTGCATCTGCTTCACTGAAGTGGACAATATACTGACACCTAGACTTGACAATTGGGATGTCAACTTTTAGTGCTAGAAAAAAGGAGAGAGACAGATGGTGTGGAGACAGGAAAAGAGCAGGGGTACTCACCTCCCTTTGACTTATAGATCCATATCTTCTAACTTCTCCTTGAATCATGCAGCTTCATAGGACTAGGGTGTTGTAATTATGATAAGGCAAAGCATTTAATAATTGATGATCCCTTCAAGTCCTCCCTCACCTCTACTGATAGAAGAGTACAGGGGGAGGCCGTTGTTCAGAGTGGAAGGTAAATCTGTCAAGGTCTGAGTCCTAGTCATGCTCAGTTACCTATTCGGACATGGTGCACGTTGAGATGAGATCCTATTCTCCACCCGCATGGAAAATCGAATTGCTTAGGGTTGCATTCGTTTCATCCTTCCACTGAGCAATGCTTTGGAGAAGGATTAAAAAAAAAACATTGAGCTCAGTCTTACCCTGATGTCAATCACTGGGTTCAGCAGCTTGGCAACATCGACGCATGGGGTTTAATCAGGCGAGAAGACATCCAGATTGATGCTAGGACTGGAGAGTATGCACAGGCCCTCGTTCTGCATTTTCCAGTGAGGGTGGCGGAGTCAGAACATTTGACTAGGGAAGATAATTTAGAACAAGACCACACCATACACACACGCACACGCACACGCACACGCACACGCACACACAAAAGCCAGTAAAGGTTTCCATAACCTGGCTAACATACTGTGGTGTGGGATTCATCACGCAGATACTGCTTAATACCTTTAAAACACGCTGAAACGTTTGGCCCTCGATCTCTCTCATACTTGGTAACACAGGAGATTCCATCCTCAGACGCAGTTTGAAATACCCGTTGGGCGATGAATTAAACAAGGGAAATACTGATATTCGTAGGGTAACGATCTCTGTAATCACCAGTCAAAAGGTTGAAAAATGTTAGCAGACCATCCAAAGCATTAAATTGGAAAGATTGCTATCTTAGATGAAAAATATTAGATGTGAAAATAGATTACCATGCACATGATGACATTTAGACATCAAAACAAATAAAAAAACTTTTTTTTTCTTAAATTAGCACATTTGTGACACACCTTTATTTGGAAAAACAGACACTGAGTTAAGACCACAGTAAAAGTTTTGTGAATACTCTTTCTGTTTGTTTTTTCCTTTTTTGATGCATTAGTTCCCCAGCAACCCAATTACTTACATAAAATAACTGCTACAGAAGCAAGGTTAAGTAAACTTGTAACATAAAAAAAGACATTACATCATTTTTAAGTCAGCCTTCAAAGACTGACCTAACTAGAACTCACCATTTTGGGAACTTCAGCTATCTGACTCATTGCGGGTTAGCTTTAATTGAACCTGGATTTAACACACCACTGTTATTCACTTAGGCTGATTTGCATTCATTTCAGGTCTCCTGAATGAATAAAGCATTTTATCTCAGTTCATTTACTTCAGCATGTGAGAAAGGAATGTATGGAACCCGAAGGAGCTTTTCTTGTTTGTTTGGAAGGATTTTTTTCTCTTTTCTTTCTTAAGTAAAGCACATTGTATTTTTTTGAAAAAAAAAAATGAAAAAAAAACACTCAATTTGAGATTTGTTTTCACAATAAATTAAGTATTTGATGTATAATAATCTACAAAAGCCCTTTTAGAAAGAAAAAAAAACACTTCTGCTATTTGAATACAGTTTGTTCTGGAACTTAATTAGCTCTTCCAGTATTTAGAAGTCTATGGAACAACTACCGCAAATCCAGCTAGAGGCATAAAAACGCTGCTTTATCCTATGCTTTCCTGACCCCCCAGAAGCTGGCATTCACTTGCTTCAGCCTTACATCTTGCAGCTTCCAGGTGCCGCACAAGGCAACCTTTAGCCCATGGGATCCGCGCCTCCAGAAGCCGCTATTCACTTGCTTTAGCCTTATTCTCTCAGTTCCGTATACAGCGCTGCATTTGTCCCTTCATTTGATTCCATGGAGAGGCAAAAGGATAGGCACATTTTTCTTAAACCAGCATCTCTACATATATGGCAGCCATTCCATTCCAGTGTCTGTTGAATTCCAACACAGGCACACATTCTACTGAATGAGGTACTGATTAGGTGATCACCTGAACCAAATCTTATTTAACAAGGAAAAGTATAAAAACCACTGCTGTGGTCATCACTATCCTCTTGCAATTGGACCAGCTAGTGCTAGTACTAGTAGTACCTCAAAAGTAATTGGAATCAAAAATAAATTATTGACCTTGCCAAAAGAGTTGAAAAGGAAAGTTTTGAGTGAGGAAAAGAAGGGTTCAATTCTGGCTATACTGGCAGAGGGGTACAGGAAGCGTCATGTTGCTTCCATCCTTAAACTTTCAAAGACAGATGTTCATAAGAACAAGGTCAAGCAGCAGACATTGGGGACAACAAAGCTACAGACCGGCAGAGGGCAAAATGACTCTCCACTGACTGGGAAGACCGCAAACTCATTCGAATGTCACTCAACAACTTTAGGATGACATCAAGTGACCTACAAAAAGAATGGCAAATGGCAGCTGGGGTGAAGTGCACGGTGAGGATGGTTCAAAACAGGTTCCTAGGGGCAGGGCTGAAGTCGTGCAAAGATAGAAAAAAGCCCTTCATCAATGAGAAGTAAAGAAGAGCCAGGCTGAGGTTTGCAAAATACCATAAGGATTGGATCTTAGAGGACTGGAGTAAGGTCATCTTCTCTGATGAGTCCAATTTTCTGCTTTGCCCAACACCTGGTCGTCTAATGGGTAGACGGAGACATGGAGAGGCCTACAAGCCACAGTGTCTTGCACCCACTGTGAAATTTGGTGGAGGATCGGTGATGATCTGGGGGTGCTTCAGCAAGGCTGGAATCAGGCAGATTTGTCTTTGTGAAGGACGCATGAATCAAGCCACATACAAGGTTGACCTGGAATAAAACTTGCTTCCTTCTGCTCTGACAATGTTCCCCAACTCCGAGGATTGGTTTCTCCAGCAGGACAATGCTCCATGCCACACAGCCAGGTCAATCAAGGTGTGGATGGAGGACCACCAGATCAAGACCCTGTCATGGCCAGCCCAATCTCCAGAATTGAACCCCATTGAAAACCTCTGGAATGTGATCAAGAGGAAGATGGATGGTCACAAGCCAGTAGCATAGCTTAATCATGATGGGCCCAGGTGCCAAAAAAAATAACGGGTCCCTATCACCACCCATATTTCCCTTTTTGTTTGTTATCATATAGCCTACGTCAAAGAAAGAATGGTGGGGGGGTTGGGGGCTGACGGTGTTTTCTCCAGTAACAGCAGGGGGATCTATAACCCTGGACACCAGTCACCAGGCCCATATACACCACGAGCCCTGGTGCGACCACCCGAAGCTTCGCCACTGTCACAAGCATTCAAACAAAGCTGAGCTGTTTGAATTTTTGTGCCAGGAGTGGCATAAAGTCACCCAACATCAATGTGAAAGACTGGCGGAGAGCATGCCAAGATGCCTGAAAGCTGTGATTGAAAATCAGGATTATTCCACCAAATATTCAACCAAAAGATTTCTGAACTCTTCCTAAGTTATAACATTAGTATTGTGTTGTTTAAAAATGAATATGAACTTATTTTCTTTGCATTATTCGAGGTCTGACAACACTGCATCTTTTTTGTTATTGTGACCAGTTGTCATTTTCTGCAAATAAATGCTCTAAATTTGGGAGAAATGTGTTCAGTAGTTTATAGAATAAAACAAAATGTTCATTTTACCCAAACACATACCTATAAATAGTAAAACCAGAGAAACTGATAATGTTGCGGTATTTTTTTCAAGAGCTGTATATGCTCTTGTTGCGATTGTGCCCCTTCCAGAGTCTGTTGTAAAGCTGCCGCTGATTCACCTCCCCCCCCTCCCACACACACACACACCCCTGTTTAGAAGAATTTGCACCCCCCACTGATATGTCCTCTCACCCTCCCCACATCCTCAGTTTGACAACTCAATTACACAAACAAACACCGTGGGACAACGGTATGTAAAATATGCTAACTAGGACAATTAACTATATTATTATTATTATTATTATTATTATTATTATTATTATTATTATTATTATTAACATATCAGCACATATGTTGTTGTTATTATTATGATAATGATGGTGATGTTAATCGTTGTACTGTGTGTGTCTGAATTTGGTTCAAAAACTACAGCTCCCATAGATCATTGGAGAGACACAGCTCATCGCAACCTATAGAGGAGAGACAGCAAGGCATTGTGGGGGCTGTAGTCTTTCAGCTTCTGTCTTGATATGTGATTTAAATAAAGATCACTAATTGTATGCATCTTTATATATGACATATAAGATCAAACACATTTGTAAGGTAATACAACCTACAGTAAGTAATTCCATCTTACAAACTCTCATCATCCTGACGGGGGCAAATTGCCACCATATATATGGCTTTACAAAAAGAAAGTACAATGTAACTTGACAAAAGTGTCTGCATGAGTGAAAGTATGTTGTTGCACCACTCTATATTAAAATTAAGCTAACTGTTTTCTGCTTTCATGTAGTGAGTTTATTTTATAGGCAAATCCAATGACAGGTAATATTGTATGATTCTAGTATTTCAATGGCTGTCTTGTTTTTTGCAGAACAATCACAATAAAGTTGGTTTTATACACACACACACTCACACACACACATATATATATATATATATATATATATATATATATATATATATATGTATTATTTGTCTGAAGACTGACGCTGGGAGCTGAGAGAAATAAGGCTGAAGCAGGTTTATTGCGGCTCCTGGAAGCGTGGAGCCTGTGGGCTAAAGCATGCCATGTGCAGCACCTGGAAGCTGCGAGCTGTAAGTTTTAAACAAGGGCATATCGGCTTCTGGGGGCCCAGGAAAGCATAGGATAAAGCAGCATTTGTATGCCTCTAGTGGGGATTTGCGGTAGTTGTTCCATAGACTACAATGGGGGGCAATATCGTGAAGGCTCAATGCATATGCCTTTGTCTCCAGGAGCTACAGGGGCAGCCCTCACTCGCCTCGATTGCATAACATTTTCTTCTACTAGGTGCTTCGATGCATGTAGAATCACGAGGATCGGGTGCAATAACAAAATCATACTGACAGTAACTTAGTTCACCAGTGTATAAACGTAACATAAATGACAAAATTGATGTCTTAGACACTTCAGTGACTATCTCCAGTCTTTCATGTCCTGTCATGACCAATCTACAATCTCAGTGTAAGATTTTTCCATACAAGAGCATTTTTTTTTTCTTTTTGGCTTGGCACCTATTTGTGGTGTGGCTTTATTTTCAGAAGCCCTAGTTCTCAAAAAGATGAAATACCCGATATGTCTTTGTTAAATGAAATGACATCTGAAAAATACTGATGCTGATGAAGTCTCTCACTGACATTACATCTTAGGAGAGTCAAAATGCTGTTCAGCCACACTTTAAAGAGTCCAAAGATGTCTTGACAGCACCAATTCAAACAGCCACATTTAGATAGATGCTTGTAGTCTTTGCTGTTGGGAAAAATTTGATATTTACCTAAGACATGAGATAAGTCTTTGATATTTTCCCTGAGGTTCTTGCTAGCATTTCCTTAAATCTGTAAAATAAATGTTCTTAATTGGAATTAGTGCTATTAGATTTCACAGTAGTTTTGTTCTATGTTGCCTCATTAATTCCACTGATAAATGGTATGTTATAAGTTTTACTAAGACTTTTTACTTTTTTGTCTAAACATTTTGAGTAAAACATATTTCCAAGAGTGCTTATTCTTGCATACAAGCTTCCATTTGGTTATATATTTGTTGGATTATTGTGCTTCTTATTTACCTTTTGTGCTAATTTGAAGGCATAATAGGCTTCCTTTTTAAATTTGAAGGGAATATAATTCACATCTCTATCACATTTTAAGTGTCCATGGGTTGTTAAAAGTAGATCATAAAGTAGACAAATGGCTGAAGCTTATTGTTGTCCCCAGCCACTTTTCAAAACTAGAGGTGCAAAAAATAAGCTTATTCCAACTGGTTAACTTAAAACACATGCTACAAACAGAGAGAAAGGTTATCATTTATATCATTACTAATCATTTCCTTTTAATTATGTTAAACAATAGGTCTTTTAAGTATAAAATTGTATAAGGAACTTATCTTATTAAGGAACCAACTTTTCAGTTACAGTTTAAATTTAGAGCTCGGTTGGAACAAAAATAAGCAGGGTTGAGGGTGCTCCAGGACCAGGGTTGGGAACCCTTGATTCATATCATAGGGTCTTGTTATCATTTGTCAACATGCTATCAACACATGTGACTACAACATATATGGTCAGGCAGAGGCCTTTTACAGCTGGGTAATTGCTATTCTATAAGACATCCTGCAAAGGGATTGATTTAAATGGATGCCGAAGCATAGAATGTAGATCCAACACTGTCATTTACTTTAGGATTATAATGAATACCTGTGTAAAAAAAACAACAACAATTGCTTAGGTCTTAACATCTGTTTTCCACACAGACAACAAATCTAGTTATTGAATTTTGATCATGAGTAAACAGCTGGTATGCATAACATTATTTCGTTTCATTATGTCAAGCTATTCATATAGGAAAACTAGCCCTTTTATTTTTCTTTCCTTTCTACTGACCACATATTTTGGATGCGAATACAACATTTCCACACAGCTGCTTTCAACAGTGTTGCGAGGTTCAGACACATCTTCTATTTCAGACAGCCGTTGACTGCCGTTGTGGGTTCTCTCACTGTTGTGCTGAAGTACTAGACTTCATGACCTTGATTGATGGGGCTGGAAAAACATTCAGTTTGCAACAACTGTTTGAATGGACCAGAATATTTTGGTTTATAACATATTTGATTGACTCACACAGCAGGAAAGTTATCAGCAAAAGCCGAGCATACGACAATATCTACATGCCATATACATTACCTACTGATAAAGCTCAATTTTAGATTTGTAAATTAAATCTTACGAAAAGGCCATTATGTGACTAAGTGGGTATGTTCTTGAAAATTTCATTCACAAGATAACAAGACCTATTAATTGAAAATGTAGTTGTCCTGATTTAAATTAATCAAATATGAATTCACTAAAATTACATTCACTACCACTGACAACTATGTGCATCACCCAGCAATCCTGTGCCATCCCCTTACAATCCGAAACTGAACCTGCACTTCCCAGGAACACAGCAAAATGGCTTTTAAAGGTAAAATCCTGCACAATCCATATATTAGTAGAGAAATTGCTATGTAAAGGGCTGTGGCTTTTAATGGGAAAAATGAAGAATTGTTAAAGAGAACTCAGAGTATTGTTAAGGAACATTGTAAAAGCAGTCAAGCATTCAGTCCACATTCAGACCATCAACACAAAAAAAGAGAAAAAACACTGATCCAGAACAATGTGATTGTGTTTAAAACCTAATTTTCTGCAAAGTATTGAAAACTGTGGGTGGAAATAGAGGATCGGGGAAATGGTATAAAAGTCACAATGGGCCCCATGGAGCTTTATCTGTTGGACACGAGAAACGCTTTCAAATATTACTAGTCCGTTTGATTTCTGTGTCTGTTTTCTTGTTCTCACTTTTCATGCCATATTAGTGTGTTAAAAGAAACTGCGGTGCAGCACAGCATTGTAATACATGCTTTAATCAAGTGTGTGATCAGTGCTGTCCTTTGTTTTTAAATCAAATTAGGTTGCTTTCCAAAAGACAGCACCCTGGGTTTAAGTATTCATGCCTACTCACTGGTATCTACTAGCATTGTCATTTTATATCAGAGCTGCTCCATCAAGAAGGCTGGAATATTCTGCTGATTATTATTAGATACAGTAAGAGTACTAGTAAGGTAGGGGTAGGAGTAGAAAAAGGTTACAGCAGTATTAGTAGCTTTTAGTTTACAACATGAATGATAAAATTACATCCAGTTATTTATTGTATCACAATGTTGTAGGGGGGTCCTAAATTGGTTGTGCTTAGAGGTAATTACACTCTCCTCTGGGGTACCTATTTGAATGGGAGAGAATGCTTCCTTGCCTTGAAAATCAACATGGGTGAACGACACATAATTGAATATATGCCCAGAGTTTAGTATATTGATACTGTACTCAGACCTTTAGCAGCCAAGCTCTTCCCTATAGGGGGGCTTTTCAAATGTTGTACGTCAAAGTTTTAAGGCAAAAATGTATTTCTAATCAATGTCTCATAAGCAGTGTATTTTTATGGATGGCACTGATATATTTTTACCGTAAATATTGTGTTTTTTTAATGAAAAAAAGGATGACATTTTAAATAAAAATAGTCTCGATTGTGTAAGCTTTGCATATGTTTTCATTTTATTTTTGTAGTTGTAAGCTTATAGATGCATATCAGTGAAGATACTTACTTAAGACTTGCAAAAATGAATAAAACCCAATCCTCTTTTGGAACATTATCTTGTTGTATTATAAAAGTATGCCCCATATGTATTGAAATATATGTATGCCAAAGTGCTCCACATTTTTCAAAATACCTGTATACTTGCAATGTTATCTAGGGCCACACAGATTGTGGGGGATATTGGGAGTGGGAGATATTGACTTGCAAAGTAGGGGAATAAATTTACTTGGGTTAGAGAATTGCTCTTCTTAATATATACAAACATGAATTATCATATCATAACATATATCATTGTATGCTTTTATTTGAGTGGTTCCACGTGCTTGTGGCCCTTATAATGGAGAAATGGCGTTTTTGCACGTATTTTGTGGGGTTTTTCTCAACATTTTTTGTATAGGCTAGGTTCTTTCAAATGCACATTATTCCTTAATTTCTAATGCTATTTTCACCCAATGACTTCTACAAATTTCAACCAGAGTGGTATTTCAACGTAACATTTTCATATCAAATTTCCCAAAGACTTTATGGAGGAAAAAGGTCAGAATTTCAAACATTAGACAAAAAAGGAGGTTGACCACATTAATCATTCAGGGAGTATATTTGGCTGTAAATTTATAAATGCATACCTTCTTGGATGACTGAATGTATTGGTTGGCTTGGATTGTTTAATGTTAAATTACAGTATCAGAAACAAAGATTTGTCGCAAATGTATTGGATACCCTCCTACTACAAGAGAAGTGGTAAGTTCATATATTATGTATCCTTTAATGTGTTTAATTGATTGCAAACAGTCAATTAAGTTTCTGTATTTCAGATAATTTTGGATATAGAACATATAAGGCCTCCATAGGTATCTGGGGAACATTAAAAAAACACTGCCAAATAGGTAATATTTATGGTTGAACTCTTTCCTCGGAAAATAAGGGTTTAAAGGTGAGACCCAGGTCACAATTGACATTGTTTACTTTCTGTTGTTTAGTTTTAACTTCTGAGTCTTGGGAAGAGTCTTCATTGTCTTATGAGTTAAAAAAATGTCTAAGGAAGGAAAGCAAGAATAATTAGAAGCCATAAACCATGTCAGCAAAATGTCAATGAGGTGCTGAGGGAGAACAATCCATGCTTTATGTGATTAGATTGATATTTATTTATTTATCCATCCATCCATTGCCAATAACCAGTACAGAACAGGGTCACGATGAGGAGTAGCATCCATCTCAGGGTTTCGTTTTTTTTAATTTGTATGTTAATTTATTTATTTCTGAACTGTGTTTTGATATGGTTGGACCTCCATCATCTATCTTTACGATTAGCTACAACTGTTACGCTAGGAAGGAAAATGAAATGATGCTAGGCAAAGAGCAAACAACTCTTTTGCAAACCTAAGAACAAGTCCTGTTTCAGTTTACATGTTTTTCTGAAAGCATAAGAAAGAGATTTTCCCTTAATGATTCCACCAGTTGAGAGGCATGGTTTTGTTTTATCATGAGTCAACTGAATGATATGTGCATACCATGTCACTTATTCATGACAGTGGAGGCGGTTTTCAAGACCATATAAACACAGCCATTGTTTATTAGAATTATAATATACCGCTGAGAATGTAAAAGCACGTCATACAAGGCCGGGTATATTTTGAATTTATACAGAGCAAAACAAAACCAAAAAAAAAAAAGTTGTACAGTTTATCATGTACAGAAGGGTTTCTTTAAAGAAAAATAAATAAATGGGAATGTTTGCAGTATGCGCTCCAATACAAACCTTTTCAAAACACTCTTTAATAATAAATTAGTTTTAGTTGATACAGTTTCAGAAGCGGTTTGCTCAATGCCAGAGATAATGCAAAGTGACAGAACAAAACGAGAGCTTCTTCTTCTAAAAGGGAAAAAAGAAAAAGAAAACGAAAAAAGAAACCCCAGATAAAAATAGTCTGAGAAGAAAGCCTGCATATCCGAATACTTTACTTTTGTAGGGGCCATTTGAGTTTAAACTCGCTGCAATTGCAGAATAAAGGAGACACCATCCAACTACTTCACTCATTCATCATGTTTCCTCTGCTTTATCTTCTCCTAGCAATTCCTTTTAAAAGTTTAAATTAACTGCAGTCATTTTGTATGTGCTGGATTCACTCCAAATAGCCAGAAAAAAAGAAGAAAAAAAAAATCTCACAAAAGGCAGGATGTTTAATTAAGTGTAAGCACCCCTGTCAGTGTTATGGATAGCAAATAGGCGTGTATCCGAAATACATGGAAATTACTTATTACATTTGTTTTTGTAAGTCCTATTTTTCATTTTACGCAAAGAATAACACATTGCATTCAACACGTTACCCTATCTTTTGCTAAATTGTAATTACTGATAACTAAACGCCCACATCTTCTAGTAAAGTCCACCAAGTAAAAATAGCTGTTGAGTTCTGCAGTAAGAAAATACACTGGAAAACAAACACACATTCACCTTTCATTCACATTCACTGTTTTTAATACGTCTGACTAATGTTTTGGTTACGGGTCTACGAAGACATGTGGCATTGAGATATATTGATCAAATCATTTTGAAGATCTAAATATACAGTCACAAAAACTAAGTTTGTCATATTTACATACTGAACGATGTTTTTAGACTACCCACTAGTTAAAACTTGGTCAAAGATGGAAGCAATTCAGCCAACTGGTTTTGTCGTACAATTAACCTGTGCAAAATGTAGGTTTTGAAATTGTACCCACTGAACTGAATCAACACTATCATTTCATGAAGATCTCTTCTGTGAAAAGGGCACCATGTACTGAGGCAATTTACAATTACATATTTGATCCATCATCTGCAAACATTAACACCAAGATTAAGACACCCAACACCTCAACTAAGAACTTATATGGTGTTAAGACCATTAAAACACAATTAGGCATATTTCAACATAAAGAAATACATCCATACATAAGTACACACATCCATCCATACATTCATACATAAATAATACATATCCAGCTACCAAGATTGTTGTGTCTAATTAAATATTTATCTCTGTTAAAGGGTATTTTTATGAGCAGGTGGTTGGAATGTCTCGTACTAATTGATGCCAAAGCCTAAACTGTTTAAAAATGCATCGTTTCAGTTTGTTGCCTTTTACTTGTCACTGATTGTTAATGTTCTTTTTAAATCAATTACTGACAAGGTAAATTCATTGGTCTCTGAATGAAGGCCGAGCAGTTTGATGCATTTTAATGTGGACTAATAAAGTGAATTTTTAATACAGTCTTCTGAGACCATCTCCTGCTATTTTTCTCGGCTACAAAAGTCTCAGAGTAAAAATAAATCTGTCAACATTTCAGTTAAAAAACAAACATTTATTTTGAGCTCAGCAGAGAAAAGTACAAATCCACGTATTTTGCTTAGCTTAGTACATTAATCATATTTTGGCTGTGTATGCGGGTAGGGAAAACTACTCCTGGAATCTGAATATCTCCAAAAAGGAACCGTGGTGATAGAAGTAGACTTTCCAAGATACGTTATGAAAGCTTTATGATTTTTTGACAACCTTCAAACCTATAGTGCTTTTGACCCCAATAAAGCTACTGCAAGATTTCTTGATATTGTGCAAATGTCCCCCCCACACCCCCGTCCTTTGTTCTGTATTTTTTTTTTCAAAGATGTGCTTCAGAGATGTTATTAACTCACTGTTGTGGGGGTACAAATCACCTGCAGGTGTTATTACCCTAGAAAGCAGAATGATAAATGGGGCAGCTGATGGAGATTCACATTAATGAACAATTCATTCACATGAATCATTCAAAAGAAGAATGATATCAAACTTGGTGATGCACATCTTGAGCAAACGGTACACAAATACGGCAAGACAAAATAATAGCGCATTTTGGGGCAATTTTATCGTTGTTTTGAGGACATCATTGTGAGAAAGAAACTATAATTTTGTTCAACAAGCCAGGTATAGTGCAATAAGTGCACTGTCCATTGTACCCTACTGTGTATTTTATTTTATTGATGTTAATATTACAATGAGTATAAGCATGCTTTGTAGTCACCAAAAGTAAAGAAATCAGCCGAGAGAAAGTGGAGGATTGTGATGGGAAAATTAAATATTGCTATGTGCTAAATTGTTAAATATTCCAACGTGGGAAAAAACTGAAACATTGACATCTCTAGATTTTTTCTCTCTGATACTATACATGCATAGTAATTTTCATATGGGAAAAGTAATTACATAATTTACACAACTGAATTATAGAGGTGGAATTGATGCTGTTTACATAACTAGTCTGTATTTGACTACTGTCTGATGAATTAAGATGTTCCTATTAGAATTTGTGAGAGCCTTTATTTCAGATCAGGTTTAAAAAATGATTATTTTTGGGATTGCGAATGTATAATCTGCCAGGCCATATTTTAAACACTGGAAAATAATATTCATAAACTGATGCTGGTAACTCTGTATGAATTATATCAAACTGTTTAAAGGGCTTAATTTACATACTTACCCAAAATTGGTTTTAAAGGCCTTTTGATGTTTACTAATATTATACCTCTGACAAGGAAAAGTATTTATCAGCAGTTTTGACATTCAGTACATTTACATGGTACAAGTATTCTGAATGTTAAGTATGTGGAATAAAATAAGTTGGAATATGTATTCCCAAATACCCTGTTTACATGCATGCTCAATATTCAGTGTTGATGACAGGTGGATTATTATGTTTATGTTAATGCACCGAAAGTAAGCATGCGCAGGGCTACGTCTGAAATCTAACCTGACCCCCACAATTACATTGTGCTCTTCAGTCAAAAGGCATGTCAAATACTACATAGAGAAAGTGATATTTTCTGCTTATGTCTGAGCTTATTATCCAAGTGTTTTATCTTGGTTAAGTACAAGGAATCCTCATTCAAACACCCCAAGCCTGAAACATACATTTTGAGTAGGTTTCAGTTTGAAATGTACCCAAAGGAAAGGCACACACCCAGTTGGTAAATGAATTATAGTCCAAACCTAATACAATTGGTTGACTGTCTGCAACTTCATCCTTAAGGATTACACACCATGGCTCCTCTGTCTTGTGGGGATTTTCCTTTAAGGAAGGATCAATGAAGTTAAGGAATTAAAGGTGTTTTTACCGTTGGTATGTTTTTTTGGTAGAAGTTCACTTTTCTCAGCACTGTGATTATTGCCCTGCTTTTTTTCTATCTTTATAATAATTTCTCAGCTTGAATTGCTTGGCTTTTGTTCATTTTTCCCCCTGATTTACAGAGATTAACCTTGATACATCTCTGTAGGGTTTCCATACCTGTGATGAATAATAATTCTTCCTTTTCAAATACATAAAGTGGGGAATACTTGATCTTCAAGTGACAATTCTTGACTTTTCTTTCCACAAGGAAAGAACAATGAGGCTGAAACAAAAATAAAACGAAGTTCACTGTTTTCCTGTTGAGGTTTGTTGCTCTCATTGATTCAAACCTAATGCTATCATGGATCAAGAAGGAGCCTTAAGAAAGAGAAAGTAGTTTATATAACCATAACATGAAGGGAAAGAGTGCTTTTCTTTGAATTTGTTTTATTTTACTATTTTGTTTAAGCATTCACATGTCTTAAGCCAATGGCAAACAAATTAACAAACAAACACAGAAGCTTAAAAACGTTCAATTGTATTATATTTATTATATAAATATTATCTTTAATCATTAAGTTATTCCCAATGACATACTTAATTCACTCAGTAGGTCTCCTTGTTGATAAGAACATATAACAGAATATTAAGTGTGGGATGTCCCTGGATTCTGTGTAGCATCCTTCTAATTAGAAAATTATTGAGGCTGGTTGTTGACAACTTGACACCTGTGGGTATTTGAATGGCAATCAAGATTCCCTAATCAATGATTTGATAGCTATATACATCTGTTTAGTGTCTCAAACCTACTGTTTTACCAACTCTAGAGAAAGTGCCATTGGTACATATAATTGTAGCATATTGCACCACATATGTACTACTAGTACATATAATTCTAAAAACTTGTATACTATAATTTGTTATACTGGGTAGAATGATGTGGGTATCAATTACTCTGATTTGAACAAGATATGAGTGAGTGGTTTTATATAAGTAAAAAAATTGTATTCATAAATTACATGTTGCTTAAGTCATTGTTTTTGGATGAGGAATATATCCAGTTTCAAATGTTAGTCCATGTGGGCAACGGAAAACTGAGATATGAACTTTAACTAATGTTTATGATGTGTATGTAGGAAATGTCAGTCGCTCCTCTGACTCTGCACTATTGCAGGGACTTGTGTTCCACTAGGGAAATTACCGACCAACAATTATAGCTGACAATAACAACTGTAAACAAATAAAAACAGGGTTGGTTATGTCATATGTCAGTGTTTTAGTTTGTTTTACTGGAAGCTTTTAGGTACACAGAGGAGCAGCTTAAACTGCAATATCTGTGCAATTGTAATCATAATGTAACCATAATCACTGTAGTATGTATAGGAAACACAAACAATATCAAATATATCAATAGGTTGTATACATATATGTATATATAAACAGAAGTGCCAAAAACAGTATATCTGGAATATTCTACTCTCCCACAGAACACATTTAGTAAACTTACCCAATCATAGTTATACATAAAATGAAGAAGATCCCATGGTTCTGCTTATATTTTTGTTTACATACTGGAACCCAAGATTTAATGATCTAGAAGTTTGCAGCACCTCTGGAGGTAAATTACAGAACCTGCAGCTGCTCAATTACTGGCTAAAACAGGGAGGCGATCCCCTTCCTGTGTTGGAGAGGCTGGGGGATAGTCTGGGAGAGGAATGGAGTGTTATGTGAGTAAGAGGGAGAGAGAAGAGTTTGGATTACAGTGACAACAATTACGGATCACAGATTTATGTCTTATTATTAGTTATCTGTGTAGATTAGGAATCTGTCAAGTGTGTTTAGTTTAGGCTTGAGAGGTGCAAGGGTTTTGTTTAGGTTTTCTGTATGTCTTTTTGTTTTGAGAACAGCACACTGTATAATAAAACCCTACTTTGCCCAGTAACCCAGCGTCTGAGACCCCAGAACCGGGTCCAACCCACCACAGTGACGCAAAGTGGTGGAGAATACGGGCAGGTGTGTGTGGCTTAGGAGACGAAACACCAACCAAAATGGAGTCCCCTGTGGAGCTGCTTATAAGAACAAAAGAACATTAGAAAGTTTACAAACGAGAGGAGGCCATTCGACCCATTGTGCTTGTTTGGTGTCCATTAATAACTAAGTGATCCAAGGATCCTATCCTGTCTATTTTTAAATATTCCCAAACTTTCAGCTTCTACCACATTGCTGGGGAGAGACGCCCTGAGCAGAAGGTGGAAGAAGAGCAACAGGCCTTCAAGCACGAGAGGGCAATACCACTATATACTGCAGTCCCCTATGATGAAGTGGGGAGAGGCACTGGAATTCCCGTATATTATTACTTTTAAAACAATCCTACAATGATCTTACTCTCTCTCTCTTGAGAGGGAGAGGGTTAGTGAGTTTACAGGGTCTTTGTCCTGAGCAATATTTCCTTGGAATGTGTTTTCACAGCTCTACAGCTTTGACACCACTTGGCGGTGGACACGAAATCAACCTCTTATGAAAGTTATTTTCATCATTTAAGAAAAGCTGTCCAGTTCCAGAATTTCAACATTGTACGTACTTTTAAAAACAGGCTTCACATTTTGATAGGTAGACTAGAGAAGTGCAAGACTAAATTAAAAGTGCTAATGTCAGTGCCCTCTGTGGCACAAGCCTTTGACCTCAGAGCAGTGCTTTGCCATGGTCTTTCATCTTGTTCATTACTTCACCACTTGCAATGAGTCAAAATAAAAACTGCCATTATTTTCCAGATCTAGGCAGTGCTTAGAGTACCCACTAAAGGGAGCTATAGTAATTATAGTTGTTTCATGCATGGACAGGTTGGTTCCTTCCTATGATTTACAGGGCTTTAAAATACTTATTTTTTTTCATAACCTAATGCTTTGTGCAGCCAATACAGCTGTTACAAAAAATATATATAATCTGCACAAAAACCTTTTCCAATATTCTCTTCATAAAAAAGCAACAAAGAACAACAATTGGGGGGACAATCATATAATTAAATGCAGCTCATAATCATTCATTGTTATCTGGCTTTGAATACTATGGGATGTGTGTTTATAAACGTGATATAAAAAATGAAGACACTCAAGTATAAAAATACATAAATAAATAGAACCTGATAGTAATGGTATAATCCTATATGAGCTCTATTAATACTGTGTGGTGCCAATCGCTGCTTTCTGTAGGATAGCAATACCCGTATATGGAATATGGATGGGATCTATAATCCTGGTCTGCAGCCCCTACCTGGTATAAAGAAGCCTTAGGGAAAGGGTTTTCTGGGATGCTTTAGCAGGAATCAGTCGAGGTTAGCCCACACGTGCTCAAAGGGTTTCATATCTGTTGACTGGCTAGCCCATGGCAAAGCTGTAATGCCCTGACTCTTTCTATCTCATTTTTGCACAGCCACTGCCAACTGGGGAACCACCCCCCAAGAAACACTTTCTGGAAGGATCTACCACCTGTGAAAGTACTCTGAGAAGTGCCCGTGGCAATTATAGGAAAAAATGTGCATGAATACATACATAAAAACATATGTTGAGTAGTCCCTGTTTATACCACCACCTTGTTAAAATGCTACTCTTCCTCCCAGACTAGTTTAGTAAGAATATATAGTTGTCTCTGCCTTTACCACCTGCTTTATAAGGCCAACCTCTGCTAAGTTCAATGCCTGTCCCAGACTTTAAAATATAATAATTAGTGTTCTGCTATAAATAAAAAGCTATGCATCCCATTTCTGTTATATATATATATATATATATATATATATATATATATAATTATATACAAATTACAAAAGACTATATTGACATTTGAAGGCTTCATGAGTACTTGCCAGCTTGACAAATGATGTTCAATTAATTTTCCACCTTGGTTTAATTAAGATAGTAATAAAAAATAAATGACTAGTAAGGATCTAATAAGTATTAATGCAATGTGCGAACACCACCGTCACCTTAGAAGATTTTTGTGCACAACTTGCCAATAATGTAGATCAAAAACCTTTATCTGTCAAGGCAAAATACAGAGCCAGAGGTGTCTTCTTTAGAGGAGTCAGTTTTAATCAGTCGGCACTTGGGATTGAGAGAGAGAAGAAAAAAAAAAAGATCAAAATTTGTGAGAGTAGGAAATTATTTTTCTTTCTGCTATTGAAGTTAATGCTGAATATGTATAAATTCAAACTACTGAAGGCTTAAATTTAGCTTCATTGATTTTGGTCTGGTTTAGAAAGTTCTTTTTTTTCTGCTTTGCATTTTTCAACCGTAGGGTATTTTAATGATCCCAGGAGTACCAACACTAGAAATCCCCACTGTCACTGCACAAGAACTATCTGTGAATAAAGTGACACAAAGGAGCTTAAAAAAAGAGAGAAAGAAAAAAGAACTTAAGATATGTTAAAGCAATGACTTGGGTTTCAAAATGAGCCTCATCTGTGGTTTTATTTTATTATTGTTGTTTGTAGGACAACTCTGCAGGTTAAAAAAAAAAAAAATGTTTGCCCAGCAAAACCCTTATGCAATTACCTCTTTACAAATGTAGTTTTCCATTAGTGATGTTTATTTTCTCACATAAACCATTGAAAGAAGTGCATCTGGATGAACACATGCATAATCAGACTGTTGTAGTCATTAAAATACTGTTTCATACAAATCTTGCTTTATCCCCTCATGGAAAAGTGTGTCGTTGCCAGGGTTACAGGAGAGCTAAGCCATGTGTTAAATATGTTTATGTAATAAAATTAGGACCTTTGGGAGAACTTGTGACCTCACCATAGGATCGTGCCAAACAGTGCACATTGACATTTCAGACAAAACCTCCCTTTCCTTTTTATGTGTTGCAATAATATTTTGAAATGTATTTAACAGCAACAACAACAACAACAACAACAACAACAACAACAATAATAATAATAATAATAATAATAATAATAATAATAATAATAATAATAAAAACTTCACCTAGTTTTGCTTGACTCACTGTAATTCCCTTATTTATATCAAGGAAAAACTGCTCCTCCCCAAAAGTCAGATGCTTTAATTCAGACAGTGTAAGAAAAAAATGTGAAATTTAAAAATGATATATACAGCTCTGGAAAAAATTAAGAGACCACTCCAAGTTCAGAAATCAATGTTAAGTGGTCTCTTAATTTTTTCCAGAGCTGTATATTCCATTTCCAGTTTTCAGCATGTCCAATATAGTGCAAATAAATGCACATGCATATTATACTATATTATCTTTCTTGAGCATGAATTGCTGTGACTGTTTAAGGAGAGGGGGAAGTTGTGATCTCACACGACTATAAATCCACTTTTTCAAAATATGACTAGGTCAAATAATAAACTGTTGAGCTCTGTCAGCCAAATGCGTACATTGCCACTGATATGCATAATATCATGGACAATAAAAAGCCTTTTACAGTTCTTCTTTTGGAAAATGAAGTTCAGTAAATGTTCAATAGGCTTGCTCTGTTCTGGTTTAAGAAAGCCCTGCTTTGCTTGTCATATCTGATAATAAAACGGCAGTATGTGGTATTTCTTTGAAATGACAAACACATTCATCTACAAGGCAGTGGAATTTCTGTAATAGACACATAGCCTCTGACCCAGACATGTATAATCAGATTATATTAAAACCTGTTCATTGAAAAAATGCTGAGTCTTTTGTTATAAGCTGTCATTTTAATTGCTGCCTCTTACGTTTGCTCTCCCGAAGTCTGCCCATATGGATTCTGTATGTTTGTATGTAAATGAAATGGTTTTATAACTATCCGGTGTGTTGTTATTCCCCTGTCTTTAAAGACGAAACCCTTTTTAAGATAGCTGCTGTCTGGCATGCGTGGAGTTAACATTTTGTTATGATCACAGCCATGTTGCTTTGTGCATAGCATAGGGTTAGGATCATTCCACAATCGATATCTTTAATTGCTCTTGTGTTGTTTTGTTGTATCAATACCCACCAGCTTTAACTGCTCCATCACCAGTTACTGGGACGGGTTGCCTGGGAAACGGCCGCATGGCAACAGGATCAGAGCCTGGGGGTTGTCTGCTTCTCAGCCTGCTCTCATTTTACATCACATTTCCTCACTAGATGGTGTGCAAGCCACTGGAGAATAGACTTCTTCATACAGTGCAGCTTTGACAAAACAAACCTGGAAAACTCTCCGGAACGCCATTTCTTGAGCTTTTCAGGGAGGGAAGAGCTGGAATAAGAGCTTTGTAAAGGTTTGCAAACAAAACGAGGAAAGCAATCTAGCAGTGATGGACATAATGATCGTGGTGCAGGATGCATGTTGCTCTGGTCAGTGGCTTACTGCTATAATTCTCAGTCTCTTCTGCTTTCTGCCCTCCTGCTTGCCTGCTGGACAAACTGTGGACTATCCCTGGATGGGAACGGAAAATGTGGTTAGCAGACAAGGGGATACTGCTCTCCTGAGGTAGGGAAAAACAGCTTAACTACTTAATTGCCTTTTGCAGTTCAAAATAAAGCAAGTAAACAACATGTTCTGTGCAGCAGCACTTTATTCATTCTGCTGAAAAGGTTACAGTGATGTTAAAAGAGAGTTAAAAGGTAAAGTGTTGCTAATAATCTAATTGCAGTTACACATCCTAACTTACACCTGTTTCACACTTTAGCCTAAGTGGGTCATCTTGTGCAGAGGAGCTCTGAAACAGCCCGATGTTTCGCGCTGCACACCAGCGTCTGAAGTCTCGGGCTGTACTTTTTCTCTCTCTTGCTTTTTGAGAGCTTTCGAATCTATCGGGAAACAGAAAGAATTGCAGATGGACGGAAAAGCTGTTTATGTGCTGCTGCTGTCAGCGTGCATTAGGCAGGCTTTTAATAGATCTCTACATGGATTTCTGAAAACATGCAATTTTCTGTGACTGATATTTCTATCAGTTATTTTTTCATTTTTGTTTAACTCTTAGCCTTGAATTTGTATTTTATTCTACAAATACACTGATATAGTTTGAGATCTATCTCTCTATATATATCTATATATATATATATATACATATAGATATAGATATAGATAGATGTCAGTTAAACAACATAAAGTGCAAGAAAGTCATCATATTTTTATACATGTGTGTGCATATATCTATATCTATTTATCTATATGTCTATCTATCTCGATTTCATGGATTTAATGTTCTTGCGCTTGCTATGTTGATAACAGGTTGTACATAGTTATATATATAGTTTTTCTGGTAGTTTTTATTTATGAAAGTCACCTATGTGATTGTATGACTAAAGTTTCAGAGAATTTTGTTAGTAAAGAAGAGAAAAATACTGGGTAATTGTCTCCAAACGATAGAACTCAGGATTTTTAGTTAGTTTGCTAAGTTTAAGGACGTGTTCTATTTGGATGGAAGGAGGATTAGAAAGATACACACTGATGAATTCAGACAGGAAAGTGGGAAACAAAAGAAACAGTGAGCCACATCTCCTTCATTAATCTTGGTAGAGGCATGCTCAGAATGTGACAAATAGGCTGTCACCATTTTATTTCCCAATTTTTATAATGTGAAAGGAAAGGTGTTTTTCTTGCGGTCCAAATTGTTCTTGCCAGCAGGGGCACACATACATGCAACACATCCTGAGATTTGAAGAATGTGTACATCGTATTCTACACATTTTCTATTCAGTGGCATAGAATTTAGTTCCAGTTTAATGAGGTCTATATTAGGCACGTTCATTATATGTAGCTTTGCCTTAATGATCTAGCAGAGCTTCAAAATATGCCCATTTAAGATCTGCAAAAAACTCGTCCTTTTCTTTTTCTTCTAAAGTAGATTAATACCGTGCCAACATTTATGTCAATGTGAGCTGAACTGCAGATACTGTGAGAAAACTCTTTTAACACATTCGTATACGTGACTCATTAGTGGATGGTGGCTTTAAGTGATTGCTAGAGGGAGAATAGCTGCCTGGAACTCACTACAGGAACTGAGCATTTTGGATATGCAGCTACTGTGGCGCTCAAGAATGATTGCCCTGTATAAATTTTGAATATTTTTAAAGAATTGCAGTGTTTTCCTTCATTGTTGTTTTTTTTTTTAATTCTTAACCTGCTGGTAGCTGGGTGAGATCAGTTTTATTATGTCATTAATAGTTTATGGGGCTTTTTGCAATTACCCTAGCAACAGTGATGTGAAGCAGACTATTATGTGCCATATTGCCTGCATGCCTAAAGGCTGTTATGTCACACAGCCTTATGCTTTAAATGTTTTCTGGAAATAACTTTAAATCCCCGGTGTCAAACTAGGTTGAATTTGATTAGTGTTACCTTCTGCGATTTGATGATCTGCACCCTTTTGTGCATTTATTTAGCAGGCACTAATTATTTGATTCTGCAACCAAACATCTCATCTCTATGTCCCTAATGAATTTCAGACTGCTTTGGTCAGCTCTACAAGCTGACTGCAGCTCAGTGAAGACTTCAGAGCTGATTCTAGCCTCCAGTAGGAACGGTGGAGCTGTCTAAACCTTTGGATTATCTAATTGCCAGAACTAGAACACAGAAGATTCAGAAGATTGAACTACCACCTCTGTTTGCAGCTTGCAGATGAAAGCTTTAACTTCCCCTATACTGCGTGGTCGTGTATTTTTTTGCTTTCGTTCCTGCTAATTTTCATATTTGGCGGTTACAGAGAAGCAGTCTTTACGGATGGTCCGCTGAAGAGAAATTGGGAGGTTCAATGGTTCATATATCTTTCAGAGATGTCATTATATTCATATTGTGTCACTAAAGCTGGCGGCAACACAACTATCTGAAGAAATAAAGGCTTTCTATTTAGGTATGATTAAATATATGAATCTATGACCATGTTTCCAGAAGGCAACAATAATTGCAGGTTGATTGCACCAGAGGGACATTTGCTCCCAAGTCAAGTAATTCTTAGAGGTGCATATCTATCAAAACACAACTAAGGAGTGTAAAAGAGAAAGATAATTTGTGTTTTCTGTTGTGGTTAGTTTTTTAAAATCATTTAAATAATTACCTATCACCATATTCTTGGGAGATAAAACAGATTAAACAAATGCAGCAAACAAAAAACACACAAATCTTGACATAAATCTTGACACAAATCTTGATGGATTTCCTCTTTGGGGTACATTCACCTTTTATTCGAATATCCTAAATGCATATATATGGACACTGTGGCATTGCCTCTCCATTATAGCAGGTCCAAATCAATTAGAAGGTCAGTGTTAAATTGCTCTGTATGCAATTAAATAACTGAAATGAATGAAAGATTACTAATTCCATTAACAAAGTAACCTCCCCTGCAATTCTGCATCAGTCAGGATCCTTGGTGGCACACAGCTCTATAGTACATTGCATGATTTGTTAGGTGTGACATGCATGCAGGCATAACATGCTTTCATGTGACGTGTGTGTTCTCTGAGCGGGCAGGGAGGACACAACTTCATCACATGATTTATCTCCTTGCATCATGACAACCCTTGTTATACAGGGCCCTGGCAAAGCTAAGCTGAAATCACTTGGATTAATCTCCAACCAGCTCAGAACTAGAAACACCAGCCGATTAAATTCATCAGGTGACAAGAGGATTTCGACTTGGCATTTAGGCTGATGCCTGCTCATCTGGTTTCAGTCTCAATGGCCCACATTGGGAGAAGCTTGATTGGGGCGCTGTATATTAACAACAAAAGCTGTGGAAAACGATTCCATAAAAATGCAATATTTGTAAAATTATAGTATAGTACTGGTACTGGTAGTCTGCAAGGTCTTCACCTCCTATTCACTCTCTCTCTCTCTAACTCGCTCTCTCTCTCTCTGTCTCGTAGGAAGTGGAGCTGGTCAGGTCACGGAATTCGGTGTGATTCCTCCCAGGGGCTTATGGGAGATAGTGTGTGGTACTGTGGTCAAGTTCTGCCATCTTGCCAACAGCCACCACAATGCCACTACATATATATATATATATATATATATATATATCCATTGTAATATAAAGTATTTGATCCAAAGCTAGCAATGTCTTGTCAGCTCCCAATGTATGACAACATTTTCAGCAATGCGCTTTAAAAGAAGTGCAGAAATATTCCTTTTGATCAAATCAATGTAATTGTTTACCATTCATACATGACACACTCTGCCGCTGCAGTACTGATGTCATCTGTACTGGCACTGTGGCAATGCACTACACAATGGAATAAAAAGTACTTGACAGTGGGAATAAAGGACGACTGTAGCAGTTCACAGCTCTTTCCAGCGATTGTCTGACATGCACACAATTTCCTTTATTACCCTGCACCAATGTAAAAACAATACAGCAGCTGTATGTTTCCAGTAAAAGATTGCAATAAAAACGATCAAACTCAGGCACTAGGCTAGGCAGTAGGTGGGTAAGTTCCTTCCCAGCCTATTCATCTCTGAAAGACTGTATTAAATAATAGTTTTTTGCCCCAACCTAAACCCTAGAGGTCATTAGTCTACATCTAAAAACCAACACTATTTTTCACATCAATGTTGGGGCTGCTATGCTGGCAGTCTCATGAGAAGAGACCAAGGATTGATGGTCACAGTGACAAAACTGTGTATATTCATCCATTGTTTTTTTTTCCTTTTTTTCATACCTTGGCAAGGTTGAGTCCCATTAGTTTGGCCAATATCATATTTTGCAGGCGTGATTTAGCTTCTCTCTAGAGAGACAAATGGCTGCCGAGTCTAGCCCTGCCTCTTCAAACTTTCACAAATACATCAAATATATCATTCCTGAGAAGCAGATTAACTTAATCAAACTTTCAAGTGTTTCATGGAAATGGGCTAGTAGCAAAACTGATCTCTGTGGATCTGTTCTGTGACATACAAGTATATTGAATCAAAGATTTCAGGTAGTCTACCTAATACAAATTGTGCATGCTGCTTGGAAAGAGAGAAAGATGGTTGTTCATGTAAATCAAAGGTTGTAACAATATACACAATGTATGTATAAAAGGTCTCTAAATACATTTCAGAATGATGATTTCTAACTATCCATTAATTGGTTCCATCAAGCACTTGGACTTATTCAGCAATGAAAGAATCAGCTCCTACTTCCCTCTTCCAGTAAGTGTTTTCCCATCAACCTTTGTGAATTAACACTTCCTGCTTTTCAAGATGGACTCTCAACCTTAGGGGATAGATGTGTCATAGCACCTGGCTTGCTCTCAATCTGGTCATATCACGAGGATCTAGTCTGCATTCACTTTGAAGAACTAGATATTGGCCACACCTCATTATGTCAGTTTTAATTAATCACTATAGTACTTACATAAAACTGTTGCCTTCCAAGGATTATCAGGCTTAGTGTTCCTGATGGAAAATCCCTCTACTTAAAAGGTTTAATTCCTCTGTTGTTTAAGAAAGACTGTAAGTGGTGTATGGTTGAACAAACAAGGTCTTGCCATTATTAAACATGGAAGACAAGCTTGACTTAAATACTTTTCATTAAAATGAGAAGCAATCCTGTTTGCAATAAACCTGTCTTGTGGTCTGTACCACTTTAGCCAGCTGAACTCTAATCTGGATATGTGTATTTGTCAAGAAAAACAAAACACAATCATATTGTACTGGGGATGAGCCTGCTGTCACAAAATGAGCATCGTGAATGTTTTCATAGTATTGGGGTTCATGTGAAATTCAATACAAACACATTATATCCTGCATTATTGGCAGTGCCCTCTGTGGTAACCTTTTCAGCTTTCCAAATCCTTTTCTATTACTGCTGTGGATGTATGACTCAAAATGTACAATAGTTTTGTCAGAGGAAAGCATTTGCGACTGACTATTCTGTCAAGGATAGGGCAATTGTACTGATGTGAAGTTACAGATGGTAGACACTGGATTATATATGCCTGTTGTATCCTATTCAATTAAACTGATCTTGCTTAATTGGGTTTTTGGATTTATAATTTTTTGGGGAAACATCTATGAAGTCAGCACTCACTGTACTATCGTTATATTGGAGAAAACCCTTGGGCAACTACTGGATCATGTATTAATATGTATATTAAAAAAAAAAAAAAAAACACATATATGTCAGTTTCCAGAATCCACATTTCAACATATTATCTTTTTAGTGAGACCTAATGTATTTATATATATATATATATATATATATATATATATATATATATATATATATATTACCCTACCCATAATGCATTGCATAGGTCCTTACATATACTGTTAATATACTTAATTATTATTCATGTCATGTATTTCCAACATGTCTGAAATGTAAAGCTATGAAAATCAGCAATGAATATGATGTCATTATCAAAGATCACTGCCCCTCATAACTAACGCAATACATATTACTCACGGAAAGATTATCTTCAAAACATAATTACAGGAAATTTAGAACTTTAGTGTGACAGGAATGTAAATCTTACATTTAGTTACATTTATGTTGTTACCTCGGTTGATTAATGATGTACCTTTAAAGATTTGGGAGCACTCCCATCTGATAGTGTTGCATTGATTTGCAGCAGGTGCTACGCTACCAGAGAAGTCTCTTGACATGACTTCTGAGAGATAGGAAACCAGGAGCAGCTCTTGCTATGGAAAGGAACACATTGGTCAGCCAGTGTAACTGTCACTATTCCATAAGGGCAACTGTGACTGTCACATTTTGTGGAGGCAATTTCAATAATCAAATGAGCAGCAAAAAGCGTTGGACCATGGCATTTTCATTACAGAAATGCCTTAAAAAAACAAAAGGTTTATTTTAAACATTGTGCCTTTTTTACATAAGTATTTATTTATTGAGGTTTAGAGGAAATCAGTCCTAGAAATGATCAATCCAACAGCAATATGCTGATTCATAGTATTTCACAGGTGCACATTTAATTTGTCTTCTGGAACACATATTGAATATTATGTATCTGAGCATTTGGACTCCTCAAATTGTAGCATTTTAGTCCTTCCACTCTAATTTTAACTTAGCCAAAATATCCTTGCTGAAAATTGTAACATGTGAGAACTGTGATACATCATGCAAGACAAGGACATTCATCTCGAATCTAAATTTAGATTTCCCCCCAATTTTAATCCTGTGTCCCTTAATGAGAAATGATAAAACACATTTTCAAACCTTTACGCTATTTTCTTGATTTCCGTGTAATCCCATTATATATGGAACCCCTCAAGGGATATAGGGGAGGGGGGATACGGAAAAACTTTATTTTGCATTTGAGAAATATAGATTTATATTTTTTTCACAATTTCCTTGTAGATTTTCCATATTTATACTGCGGCGTAGAGAAAAAATAAAAGAAAAGTGAAGATATTATGAATTTAAATAATTTAAAAGCTGATGTGTTTAAATTGCAATACCAAACTGATTGAAACTGAAGGGCATGAGTTGTTAGTACCATGTCTGTCTTTGATGTGTAAGTTATGGTCAGGAAGCAAACTGTTTGAGTGTGTGTGTTCATACCATAAAAGAGAATATCGCAAAAGTGAAAAGAAACTACCCAGTACAAGTAGTAAATCTCGGCCAGTTATTTTGAGTGCACAGTTGCCATACATCTGCAAGGGGTTGTAATTAAGATTATGAAGACATCTCTCAGTTAACTTATGGAATTAGTGCAGAAAAACCATGATCATTCTTTATTTCATTTGATTTTTTGTCACTGAGTTCTCAGATGGTTCCACATGGAAAAGCATGCATAATTAAGTGTTTTCTTGGCAATTAATAGTAATGTGTTGTGTGCAATCTGGGCATTTTTCCATTCTTCCTAAATTATTCTGCTCAATAAAAGGGAAATATTAATAGGTCTACTTATTACGCAAGTATTTGGGAAAGATAATACAAGCAATTTTTTTTATATATATATGACTGTGTTCATATATATATGAAAATATATGGACACCTAGCCATTGTGAATCTGGTAGTCATTAAATACAGTTAAACCTCCACACTGGTTTCCTTTTCTTGCCGCCTTTTCTAATTAAACATATTGTGTAATATATCATATACATGTACATGCATTAAAGGTTATGTGGTTCTAAAATATTTGATTAATTTTTGTTAATTAGAGAAGTATGAAATGGCTTCCGGATTCATGCTAGATTGACTTTGTTTAATGTGTTGTAGGAGGCACATCAAAAAGACTGTGTTGACCCTTTGTGAATGCATACGCACGGAATGGGACGGTAATTGAGGTCACACATAGCTTTTGTGTGTCAGATATGTTACCTGGGTTGTTTGTGTCTGTTAACACTTCATTGCCTGCAGGGGTTCTGAAAAATGCATTACATAAACTGTGAAAGGGTAGGATATACAGGCCGTGTGAATATCATCTTCTGTTCTAGCTGTTTCCTATAATGACATCCAGGTAAGACATTCCCTGTAATATTCACTTGCCTCAAGGCTTGCAAACTTACAAAGAGTGGAGTTTCAGCACAGAGTTTGTGTTGTTGTTCTGTTGGTTTTTCTTCTGTACTTTTCCGTTTGAGAATTGTACAGTTGATGTTCTCCCCACCAATCGTAGAGTAAAGCAGTGAAAATAAAAGAAGCGAGGCATATTTGCATTAAACAAATGATTGTCAAATGCTTATACTGGCAGATAAATTCCCTGTAGTTCAAAGAGCCTTTTTTTAAACTACCTTGAAGTTTTTGAAGGGAGAAACAAAATGAAAGAGGAGAGAGAGAGATTGAGACAGACATCATGACATTAAGATTCGAAAATATGTGAGGCCAAATGAGATTCTCATTTTTATTTTGAGGTATTGTCTTTTTTCACGAGGGACATGACTCATGGTATCCTATCTTTGTCATAGCAAGGCCTGAGCGATAACCTTTCTTCTTCTTTTATCTGTCGAATCTCTTGACTAAAGGTTTACAAGACTAAGACTGATCTTAAAAGTGCTTTACTCTTATTGGCGAGATATAGATTTCAGGTTTATATCAGTGTAAACTGGAATGAGTTCACTGTTATCTCCTTAGCCATATGGTTGTATTCTTTAGATCCACAGCTTGTCCTATTTATAAAATGGCAAGTCTCTCGACTTGGAGTTACTCCACGCAGACTTCGGTGACTTATTTCCCTCCGCTCGAACCAAATGGCACACGCCCTGGCGATGGAATCAGATAACCATAGATTTTTCACAGAATTTATTACAGTCATTACCTGCTTTTCAATTTCCAGGGGAGCACACACTGACCGACACAAACTGGGTGCAAATCAAATGCACACACAACACCGCTATCCGTTAAACTGCCAAGACATTATCATAAACCACACATCAAATGTCAGACATGCAATATGTAATTCATAAGATTGGATGCATTAAAATGATTATTAATATTATTTGTATTATCATTATTATTATCAGTAGCAGTAGTAATAGTAATACTTCTGTGCTCATAAAACAACTTATGTGTCATATAGTACTTTAAAATGTAAAATAAAATGCCAAATCTGTAGCCTTTGCAATGCAATTTTTCTAGGATTAAATCTGAACACTGCATACACGGCTTATGACTACATTTGCTCAGATTAAACCTAAAGAGTATAATATTCTTACAATGCAAACATGAAAAATGCAACCAGTACAGGAAGTGGTTCAGGAATGTGTAAAATAAAATTAAAATGACAGCACAATATAAGGCTCTGTTGAATTAAGATTCCCACCATAGGAAGTTAGCAGAAAAAAGTGTAGTGTAAAAGAAAAAGTACAATTAAATGAAATCACCAGCAGTGGTCAGATCATCTATGACAATATGCTTTTACTAGAATTAGATTTTATTACCAACCTCACTTCAGGAGATAATGCATCGTTAATGTGACATTTTTTTCAGACACAATCAGATTAACCTACAGAAGTCCGTAATGAGTTGCTGCTGACAAACTGTTCAAACAGTAGCACGTGTCATCCTCTGTATTAAAAGATCGTTTGATTTGGACAATTATAGCAAGTATGATGCTTGTCAAGTACATTTCACGCATTGCCAGGCTTGGTCTTTAATGACCAGCTTTTGTCCGTTTTCACGTTGGAATTATTGTTAAATTCTGTCGTTCCCAGAACACCCTTCAGATGATATAGATAAAGTCACTGTGGCTACTGAAGATCAGTCATTTTCCACAGGGATGCACAATCATTCTTTCGCTGAATTCCACTTCACCAGAACACTTTCTTTAGATGGATTTTCCCAGTTTCTTCCATACATTTTTTTATACACCAAGGACTTCTGCAGCTGTAATTACATTCTCCACATTTTGAGGCTGTCGAAGCCGGACTGGTTTATATGTTACCATTAACTAATATCATGGTTTCCAAATTGAATAGCTTTAATAAAAGGGAAAGTAAAAAGTCAATGCACTGCCTTGTCCAGGTTTTGAATAACACAGATAAAATATGCATTGTTCTGTAATTGAATATAATACATCTAAATTGATCTTACGGTCTTGGCAACAGCCACAACACCTTAACATCCTTCACTGCTCATTACAGAAAAGTAATGCTTTAATTTGCCCATCCACTATTCTATGTGAGGATTTTGAACCTGTAAACAATTATCTTTTGGTCTTTAATTTGATTTCTAAACACATTGATTTTGGTTAAAGTCAACACACTTAGCTCATTTGATTTGATGCTATTGTTCATGCTACTGGGCATGAAAGTTTAAACATGCAATTGCCTTTCGAGTCTCTGTTGATGCATGGTGGTGTGATCCTCAAGACCAAAACAACACATCAGACTCCATCAAACTTTAATGATTGTAAAACCTGCAAGGGATACAGGTAGAAAATGCAGTACTTCCTCTTTTTACAGCTATAATAACCATAACAGATTGCAAAGCAGAGATATGTATTGTAGGATTCATAGGTGGAATCTGAATGAGTTTTGAGTTATGAGGCATTAATAGATTATCATGGATGGTCCAATCCTGATGTTCCCAGCTGGCTGTAGTCCATCATCAGTCAGGTGACTATGGAATTGAGTTAACTACCTCTTATCCAGTCATAACAGTTATAATCAACCTTTTGACATATGCAAATTAACTCATTTGTAAGCTCAAGGAACTGATTTTAGATGGGAAAGGTTTTTAAAGACTGATGTTTTGAAGCCTGCCAGTCACCATAATTGTTGCAATGGATTTTTATTTTTATTATTCACTGACTTACCTTTGTTTTCTTTTTTTTGGCCCCCGTTACTCAGTTACTTTGTTTTGATATTCATTCTTTGTGGGGGGGAAATATTTTATTCCTGAAAATAAATTCCCTGCAAAGATATTTCTGCCTCAGGCTTTTTGTTACATCAGATCTGCAGTCTATATAAGGAGATTCATATCAATTTGAATACACTTTACAAATATATGTTTGTAATATATTGCAATTCCTTTTGCCTTCCCTTCAACATACTATTTGCATCACAGGGCAAGTTTTGTTTTTATCTTATTTTTATTGATGTATTTTTTATGACAGCTGAACTATTATTATTAATATTTATGTGTTTATTTCTTAGCAGATGCCCCTATCCAGGGCAACTCACAGTTTTACAAATCTATCATATTGCCTTTAAAGTTTCAACATCTGGATTCAAAAGAAAAGTCTGCTAAAATGTATACAGTGTCTGCAAATACAATTTAATTTTAGGTGATTTCCTGTTCAGTTCATAATTGAATTTATATGATGTTAGCATGTGTTTATGACATCTTGAATATTATTTCCCCTACTCAATTTTAATAAATGTCAATCTGCCTCATAGTTTATAGTGTCCCCCAAAATAATTTCATGTATATTTAATAGAAAACACTGGAGCATGGGGAAGTCAATTTTACAGTAATTAAAGCTAAAAGGTGTTTAAACTCCCAGCTACATAAGTGAAAGATTATCCCCAGTTTTGCAAAGAAGGTTGTTTCTGTGCTTGGTGATGCATTGAAGTATTGCTTGCCAGGCTGAGAAAACTGTAGGTGAAATGGAGTTTGGACTATTACATCGTAGAAAAGCTGAGTTTATTGATTATGCAGATGGTTGAGGTTTTGCAAAGAAATCCATTGTACTCTATTTTGTATGTTTAAATTATTATATATTAATATGTTTGTATATATAATAATCATCATCTTTATAATAGTTTATTTGTATTATTGCATAATTTTTGGCACTAATGCTTTGCAGTGGCTCATATCAATTCTGAGGTGAAACAGTCTTCCTTTATCAAACTCATAAAATATAGTTATTATGGGGATATGTGTTTTAAAACTCTACATGTTTCATGTATTTTGTAATTTACATAACAGTACAGTCTATGAAATTATGAATTATACCAATCTATTTTGAATAATGCATATTATTTAAAGATTATATTTTTGTATTATATTTTGAGTAACGAATAATATTTCTTGATGTCCCTTTAAAATGTCTTTATGTAAGAGAGTTGACTTGGAAATAAGACGTTACCAATAATGAAAGACATATTCCGTTTTTTTAACATCGCAACATATACAAGGCAGTGACTCTAATTTCCCCTCAAAATTCAACTACAATGGCTACTTCTGGTGTTAATAACTATAGTAAATGGATTCTAATGTTAATACTGGTAATAAATGTTCAATTACTTATTTTAATTACAAACTATGCTTGGAATAATGATGAGTTTCTATGAGCAGTCAGCTGCTATCAACCTGAAAGGCATGACTCGATTAATTTTTGACTACTCTCTTTGTAGTCTTCAATCAATCAATCAATCTTGCCTAAACTTCTTAAATAAATGCTAATACCAGGATTATAGAGCTGCTTAATTGCCTGTAACTGTCACAATGGAGACTGTTCACACACTCACCATATCCTTTAAGTAAAATTGATGGTTAAACATTGTGTCATGCAAGCATTCATGCCAGACTCCTAAAATATAAAGTACCACCCAAATGTATATGAGCAGGCAAAGCTGCTATTAATACATAACATTTCCTTAAAAAAACATGTATTCTGGGTGACAGAGAATCAGGAAATAGCACATATACATGTCATCTTCTGGGTCTTAGAAATTCTGAATTTTGCAGTTTGGCACAGTGGTTTTATTTCAGATGTGTTTCAGGAAGAAGGAAGAGTTATTAAATAAGTAATGCATAATCGTGAGCATCTGGGGTAAAACTGCAGAGGTTTGTATTGTGCCAAATTAAATGAAAATCCAGTAAGACATTTAAATTCCAAATATCATGTTGCAATGTTCCACTTGCCAAGCTGTCAGAGAACAAAAACACGATGCAAACAAATATTCGGTCTGGATTATCCTTGGTAGAAGAGATTAAACCAAAGTTTTCAGGAAATACTGTGAGTTATTTTTAGTTTTTTCTGTTGGTATTGTTATAGTTATGTGAATGTACTGCACAAAAGATATAAGATAAACTGCACTTTTATTGTTGTTGAAAAGTATTTTATGAAACCCGAGATGAGTGCTACATGAGGAATGCCATTTAGAAGCTATACAGAACTGTAATTAAGTAGTCTTTGTAAGTGAGCATAGGATATCATTAGCGTCTTCAGTGGATGTCAGAATTAGAGCTTAATCTTGCATCATCCTGCAACTTTATTATGATTCAGAGATGCTTAATGGCTTAGAGGGATGATTCATGGCTAAATAAAATGGGTGATGACACTTATTCATACAAATTGGTTCTTGGCCCACATAAAGTGTTAAATTAAAATGTATTACACATTACAAAAAGAAACAAACATTTCCATTGAAAGTACCTTCCATTGTCTTATGAGAAAAAGTGCCAGTTTATAAGTATCCTTATTAGTTATCAACTTGAATCCTGCCTAACCATAAAAAGTCTGGTTGTTCACCTATTTAAGCCTTGATTACTTTCATAAAAAAATCTAAAGGGTTCTTGTGCAGCTTTTGTTAAGTGTTTTTCTTCAAGATTTGTGTATATAGTTATTTATGGGGTGGGGGATGCTTTGCTACTCAGTAATACAACCATAGGTTTGCATATGGAAATGTGCAATCATAGAAACATGGCTTTCTGTGTTTTTCTCAAATGAGACATGCTGTTGATCACCAAACTGGACAGTTATTGCTGCTTGAGGAGATTTAATGAGCAACTAGAAACATCGTCCAAGGCTATGTCTTTATCTTTAACTTAAACTAAAGGAAAACAATACTCACTGCAGCCTAAGGCTAATGTGGGCCCTGTTTTTCAACCAATGTCCATTCCCAATCTGAACTATACAAGTCCTGATGAATAAGCCAAGGCCTTGAACCATGAATGCTCATGACTCAATGGGAAATAATGTGCAGAGACAAGGAGGTGGTTCGGGTCTAGAGAAAAGCGGTAACTACACATTTGGACATGTTCAGAAGTTCGGCGTGGCAGTTATCATTTCCTCAGATGAGTTTGTATTTGAATTGACCCATGAACCATCACAGCACGGGTTAAATGGCATGTAAAAAAGGATCAATATGCAATGACCATAACCCAATTACTAGGCTGTGCTTTTTGATGTTTCGCTGAGTGTGATTTCCTACATATATGTCCACTAAACATCCTTCCAGTACAGCTTGAAGCACTTCCTCTTGCAGATGGACCAGTGAGTGCTTCTAAACATCCCATGTGTGTTGAATCTTGATCTTGATCTTGATCTTATATTGCCTGCACAACAGAAGACCTTATCCTCCTAAACATTGTGTTTCTTATTTAATCTTAGATGAGGCTTGTCGCAGGTTTACTGGCACACACATTGTTGCTTAAATTAGTTTAGTGAATCAATTTCCAGTAATTGATGCTGTGTCATTGCAGTGGCAAGATGCTCTCATATAAAGACATGAATAAATGCCTAATTAAGGCAAAATGAGGGTAATTCTTATATTATGTTTGTGTTATTGCACATCCCCAGAGCGTTTTGTTTTTATGTTAACCCAATGCCGTTTCCTATTCCCTACATGTATTATCATCCCACTGAGCATTGTGCACATGAGATAGCAAGATTCAGAAGCAAGGTTACATGTATCTGAAGTGTATTGATATCTTTATTTTCTGTTATATTGAAATTAAGTCTGAGGCTCAACCTAATACAGGAATCATTTATTTTCTCCTCTTAAAAAATGACCTTCAAATGGGTCCCCAAAACAAACGGACATACTCAGAGATAAATAAATAAATAATATGTACTGTAAAATCACACCATTGGAGCTATTGGTACTTCTGTACAGATTGTGTAGCCTTAGGGTTACATGGTTACAGCAGCATTAAACTGAATAGTTCTAATAATGCTGAACGTCCACAGGCTAACCATTAGGATTACTGTGTGGCCTTCAGCCAACTGGTCCCTTATTTATGAATTAATCTGCAGATCCTAACTCATTATTTGTTTGTTTGTTTTTACCTGTAAAAACTGAACACTTTACATCTGGATTTTAATACATTTTCTATGACAATAACCATTGTTTCGATTGCATGTGAAGCACTAGAATATTGAGATACAGCTTCAGGTTCCATAGCTGCTACTGCCGAGTTAATTACTCATTGTAAGTCTCTAAAGCTATGAAAGGACTAAATTAAAACTTTGTAGCTACTATGTATGCCCTTAGGTTACATGTTGGGTGACCTTGTAACTGATTTCTAATACTGATTGCTAAGCCAGGTGGCAAATTCAGAGGTTATGCACGTGTTAACATACACTTCCACTTGACAAAATAGATTAATTTAAACTGTTAGCTGCAAATGACCTAGGTAGGTTTAATTATCCATTATAAATTACTATAAACAATATATTAACATGTTATAATTGTGTTATAAATGGTTATATTAGACATAAAACATTTGTTTTGCTGTAACACCTTATACTATATGCAAAAATCAAACTTTTAAAACTGTTTCCAAACTCCAGTATTTTCTTACATTTTTTATTTTTTGAATATTTTGTATAATTGCTAACAGTGTCATAAACCATTTATAACACAAGTAATAACATGCCAATATGTTGTGTATAATCATTTATAATGGATTCCTAAAATAAAGTGTAACTATGACCTATGCCACGTGGAGCTAGATTTTATTCTTGATTTAATATGAAACAGGCAGCCAGGGGGCTTTATGCTTTAATGAAACCAGCACTTAGGAAAACCCCATAGTGGACATGGGTTTTCCACATTGGGAAATGGCACATAATACTTAAAAAAACTGTATGTTCATCACCATGGAGATGGTCTCAATGTGTGATAGCTTTTTAGCTTCCTACGGATGGAAAATACCCTAAAATGACTCTGAAATGAACTAGTTAAAAGGCCTTAGAACTGGACTTAGAACCAAGTATTAGAACTGATTATTACAGATGGTAAGGGTCTGGGAAAATTATTCTCCACGGGATGCTAATGACTAAGTATCTAAAGGTATTAAGGAAATGCCTTCCCCAAGGTCTGACTACACTTTATGATCTGTGTGGTTTTAGTATCCTGTAGTCTTAGATAGTCTACATTTGGATTATTAAAGCAGAGGGCAACTAAAGCATACTGTAGTCTAGCCACAAACAACCTGATATTAGGAGCTCCAAGCTATTAAAGACAATATGTACATAAATAACTGTGCTTGAAAGAGCTTGCAACTGCTCCATTACTCGACCTACGAGAGAGAGAGCGAGCGAGAGAGCAATTTTGCGTAGTGTTCTGTCTAAGGTGCACAGAGCCACAATACATGCAGGAACCGAGTGATAACTAGTTGTTTTCTGGAAAATGGCTGGCACGACAAAAAATACGTTACAGAGAGAGACAGCTGGAAATCTTTCGGGAAAATGACAGAAAATCACTATTGCACTTACAGCCTATGTCATCTGAAATACCAGACTGTGAAGAAAATCAATCTATAGGATTATAATTGCATTGCAGGTTCCGAATGGCTGGGAGATTCATGCAGTAAATATGACTCCTGGCCATAACTCACAGAAGCCCACATGCCCCTTGGTCGCCTTCTATATTGAATGCATCAGTCTCTCTGAGTTACCAAGCAGCCCTGGTGGGTGTGGAGTTTGTGCTTGGCTCGAAACTTTTTGTATTGTTTTCAGTTCAAAGGAAATTGCAGTTCTCTTAGTGTAGTGTTTATTTATTTATTCATTTATTTATTTTCATGGTTAGGATAGGAGGTACACGTAGCACGCTTTAATTTCTTTCAAAGATCCACTACACTCTGACTTTTTGGTATGTTGTCCTTCAAGCATATACTTACATTATAAATCAGGGGTCTCACTAGACATACTCTTTTTTTTTTTTCAATTAATTTAAGCATTCATCGGTGTCTGTGGAATTTGTTACATAAATGACTACAAAAAGAAACTATTATACTTATAATACTAGTACATTTATAATGGAAGTATATGCATGAAGGACAACACACCAAAAAGTTGTTAATTTCTTACCATCGATCAGTTTTATATTAATTTAATTGTTTCTTTTAATCCTTGCTGATGAGCTTTACCCATTGGTATTTCTCTGACCCTTTCACAGTGCACTTGCATGATCTCATTAAAGCACTTTACAGGGGGAAATATCCACTGCAGATTGCAAATAGATTTAATTTAAAGCCTTTCAATTAAAAAAAAAATGTTTTGGTGCAATAGGTCTAGTTTAGCCCTTAGAAACTATTAGCCTTTTTCATACGGTGATATCACTGAGCACAATTGGTCTATTATAGGTCCACATCTGACTGGCAAGGAGCATTCAGATAAGCCCTCATCTGTTCCAATAGGAGGCCGATTCTGTGTTCAAGGGTCAACACCATTCTTCTCATCCTTTGAAATATAAAATGACAACTGCAGAAAACATTCATATTTGACTTTGGAATAACCTTATATCTGGTATTTAATCATACAAGCCAGGGGGGGTTCCTCAGCACTCCAAAATGCTGTAATAAAATTGAGGACAGTGTTATCTCATCAAATTATAGTGAAGGCAAGCTGCACCCTGAGCTGTTGTACCAATGAAAGTCATGTTAACGCCATCATGAACACGTGAAAACATTACTGCAGTGCCGGATGAATTAAAAATATGTTAATTCTGTATCCGTTATCCACACTGATTAATTCATTCAGTCTGTGTTTGATTTCTGGTCACTGAACACCCCCTCCCTATATATAGGGAATACAATGTGTATAAATATTTTTTTACTGTTGCAAATTGTGATTATTTGAATTATTTTCTGTACATAAAGAGGGTGCTGTCATATGGATTAATTTCAGTTGGGGACTAGGTTGGCAATGCCTGCCTCTTTTCATTTTTGACCTTTCATAATTGAAAGGCAAGCAGAACATTGTCACTCTATGACATCTACCCCATGGCAGTTTTTATTGCCCTCCTAATAGAAGAAAAAAGGTGATCCCTGATGTGAAGTTCTCATCATTTTTTTTATCTGTTCAGGCGACATGTGACATTCAAATTATGATAAGTTGGACATTCCATCTCTAGCATGTACCATTCGTTTGCTGTGAGCAAATGACATTTAAAATTCAACTGCCACTCACAATCTCTCTTCAAAGACAGAATAAACAAAAATCGATGAATGAATGGACTTTTCTTATTATCATTATTATTATGTTATAATAATCTAAAGTTCACGCAGCACACCATAGCATTAGCTACAATGATCTCAGTGTGGATGCTTAAAGCACCTCATTTAAGATCACTATTTAATAAAATTGTTGTCAATCATCTCACAGATTCCACTGCTCAAGAGGAACTGAAGTCCACCTCTCCCACTGTTGTTTTGAGTTGCAAGAAAGGCAGCTTTGTCATAATTTGTGGCCGAAAGGTTTTAATTAGCGTTATTGTTGAATTTGTCTGTCATCTGCATAATTAATGTGAGGATTTTAGACTGCTGTTAATGTTTAGTTGAACTGAGTAATTGGAGGGACTGCATTGGTAATTATTAGTAAGTGGGTGAAGAAGCAGCGGAGCGAATCGATATCTTTGAGCAGAGATGTTCTGTCCACCGGGATCGCGTCGAGGTAACCGAGGTGTCATGCCACAGGGAGATTGCTGCTTCCCTGATTTGTGCGGGTAATTTATTCACTGCTGGCCTTAATTTATGTACTCAATGCATTAGGTAACTACTAAACTGATAAAATATTTTTTCATTAAATTTTTGCAATTGAGTTTTGTAAATATGCTGTCTTTTGTGTGACGTGCTGCATTAATACTGAGCTGTGTTTGTAGAACGAGTGCATTATTTCATGGTTTTTGTGCACTGAAGGCTTATAGATTACATGCATCAATTCCCATTTTGCACCATGACAGTTATAATTACCAGGAAGGTGATGAGTCTTTTCTGAAATGCAGTCTTCTTTTGGGTGTGTAATTAGAGTTCTGGTGGATAAAACTTGTATTTCTTTTTTCTTTCTTTCTTTTTTTCACCACAGGTCTTTTCGGTCCAAAACTACACATAAGTCCTGCCAGGATATTAAAAAAGGGATTACTTATCTCTCTTATCATAAGTGGCTCTTGCGGGCAACGTAACTGGAATATATCAAAAGTATATGTTTTTTTTTAAAACACTACATTCAGGATACAGCTTTCATGTTTTAAAAACACATTCATATGTGCTGGAGGCCAAAATTTCACATACATAATTGAACTGAAAACTACTACTTTCATATGAAATAAACATTATTAAATTTCTGTGTTGTAACTACATGTATTTCCCCTCAAAATACCCTTGTTAGTAACATACATCATATTCTCTTCTCACACCCTCAACCTTGGTCTATTAAGTACTACTTTCCTAAAATGTATTGATTTTTAACTTCTTCACTCTATTGTGTAGATTATTTAGCACCATTTTAATAAGTTTAACAGTTGCAAGCTGAAATCCCAATCATTCACATATATGTTGCCTTTCTATATTGCGCTGCAAGGGTTTGATTTTCATAATTGTTTTTTATGTAAACACAGCTGGGCAAAATTGAAGAAAGAACTAAAACAAGTAAGGGAACTTAATTTCTAATATAGAAGTGTAGTGAAGATGACAATTATAAGTGGATCCAAGTCCCAATCAATTTCCATAAGCCAGAGAGAGGACTGTTGAGTATTCCCAGTGAAGTCTGTTAATAAACTGACATTCAAAAAGTGATCATACAGTTTCTGCTTTTGGTTTCAGGCTTTTTTTTGGACTTCATATTCCCCCTACATGATTTCCCTACTTTATTGCCCCTTTTTCTCGTCCTCCACGAGCCATTTTCACATCTGCCTCGAGAGCTGCTCTGTCAGTGACACAAGGCGACATTAACCGCTCACGTGATTTGTCTTCTCAAAAAGCCTGGCGCCAGTCCAGGAAAGTCCTTCTATTCATAATACACTTTGTTTACTGTGACATAATGCGGCAATAAGCACTGCGTGCCTCAAAGGTCGACTTATTGTGCTCGATCGAGGGGATCGCATTCAACGGCTACTTGTTTGAAGAGCGAGATACACACAGGCTCACGCTCATATCAGTTTTAATCTGCCCATCAATAACACAAGGCTTATTTCAGAATGGACTCTGCTTGCAAAGCCTCCCAGCTTTGAACGAAAGGCTATGTGGAAGAGGGGAGGGGGTAGGGTAACATAAAACAGAAGTTCATTCATTCTCCTTTTTTGGTTGTTTTTGTTGTGGTTGCCTTGGATTTACACGTCACAGAGTGTACATTCTTTTGCACACAAAACCGAACAGAAGGAAGCAGCTACTTTCCATATTTTTTGCAACTTTGGCATGAGTTTTGAAAGGAGTTTTGTTATTTCACTTTATATGTGTGTTAATTTGCATTTGCTCATTTGTTCCTCCATACTGCTTTTCTTTTCTTTGTTTACAATACTTAGTGGGTATAGAAGTTAATTAAGCTGAATGGTTCTTCTAAATGCTTCAACTTTCCTGTTGTTTTCAGTGTGGTCGGCTATTTTAATTGTATTTCAAAATGTAGGGACCTACTTGTGATATAAACAGCTTTTGTTTTATAATTGAGAAACCAACATCAAACAATAGCTTGGTCAGATAACTAATGCTGTGAAATCCGGAAAGAAAGATCTTAGAAATATATATTTTGGTGTGGAAAAACTTTAGTCTTAAAGAAATAGTATGTGTTTATTTAAAAATAAATACACTATGCAGAGAATTGTGCTCTAATTTCACAACATCACTTGTTCAGAATGAGGACTTTTACTTTTGTTTGCATAACATTATTACAGTTGGAAGCCATTGTGTTTTATTTCTTCAGTGGTGATTTGTTTGAGGCAAACTTCTAAATTAAGTCCTTATTGGTATTTTTTCCAATGTGCCTCTGGATTGCTGGTCAGCCAAATGCAGACATGTTTGCGTTCAACAGGAGCTATATTGGATGTGCTTGAGTGACTCCCTCTTTTCCCCATAGGGAGTCTAGGTGCCAAATGAAGAGTAAAGTGCAGTTAATGAATATTCCAAAATTCATAAAGCACATTGAATTGGAAATGAAACAAAAAAACAATAACAGTAGTATTTTGACCTTCAGGCTATACTAGAAAGAATGGAAATTCCCTTTATGTACTTTGCATTTAACTGCAACCAGTAAAGACATCTATTTATTTGTTACCTCTGTATTATTCATACATTTATGCACTTTGCAGTTTCCTTCAAGGGTTTTTTGTTTTTCCCTTTTCTTTCAAAGTTCACTTTAAACCCAAACCAATATATATATATAGGGCCAGATTAAATCAAAACTTTGACCCAATTTCTAATAGCAAACTACAGAACTGTACTCAGTTGCATCTTCATTTTTAGCAAGATGCCAATTTCTTCTAATCATAAATGTAACCGCTATGATGCACAGTTCTGTAGTTTTCTATTAGTGTGTGTGTCAAAGTTTTAATTTAATCCGGCCCTATAGTATCACAAAGAGAGAGTTTCCAACAAATATCAGTGTCTCCATTAGGTGACCATATTGAGACATGAAATACAATTCCTCTCCTATATCACTGATGTAAAATATGATTCCTGTTTCATTCTCCCTTACCAATCCATCCAACCTTATAAAGGATTCATATTTTTACTCACATATGTATGGTAACTGTACATATAATGGCATTGCCACACCAGTGTGTGTTAGTTAGTAGGTTTTCCTTTAATCTGTGAATTAATCATTATACAGCATCTTGTCAAAATAGAAATACAGAGCTAGCAGGAAGATTATAACTGTTGAGTATTTCTGGCCTCTTCCACAGAAATATATGTTAAAAAAACAACTTGTTTATAGTGGCTCCAATTTGCTGTCTTATATATTTGTGTGTGTGTATATATGTAGGCAACTCCATATACACTCACCTAAAGGATTATTAGGAACACCTATTCAATTTCTCATTAATGCAATTATCTAACCAACCAATCACATGGCAGTTGCTTCAATGCATTTAGGGGTGTGGTCCTGGTCAAGACAATCTCCTGAACTCCAAACTGAATGTCTGAATGGGAAAGAAAGGTGATTTAAGCAATTTTGAGCGTGGCATGGTTGTTGGTGCCACACGGGCCGGTCTGAGTATTTCACAATCTGCTCAGTTACTGGGATTTTCACGCACAACCATTTCTAGGGTTTACAAAGAATGGTGTGAAAAGGGAAAAACATCCAGTATGCGGCAGTCCTGTGGGCGAAAATGCCTTGTTGATGCTAGAGGTCACAGGAGAATGGGCCGACTGATTCAAGCTGATAGAAGAGCAACTTTGACTGAAATAACCACTCGTTACAACCGAGGTATGCAGCAAAGCATTTGTGAAGCCACAACACGTACAACCTTGAGGCGGATGGGCTACAACAGCAGAAGACCCCACCGGGTACCACTCATCTCCACTACAAATAGGAAAAAGAGGCTACAATTTCCACAAGCTCACCAAAATTGGACAGTTGAAGACTGGAAAAATGTTGCCTGGTCTGATGAGTCTCGATTTCTGTTGAGACATTCAGATGGTAGAGTCAGAATTTGGCGTAAACAGAATGAGAACATGGATCCATCATGCCTTGTTACCACTGTGCAGGTTGGTGGTGGTGGTGTAATGGTGTGGGGGATGTTTTCTTGGCACACTTTAGGCCCCTTAGTGCCAATTGGGCATCGTTTAAATGCCACGGCCTACCTGAGCATTGTTTCTGACCATGTCCATCCCTTTATGACCACCATGTACCCATCCTCTGATGGCTACTTCCAGCAGGATAATGCACCATGTCACAAAGGTCGAATCATTTCAAATTGGTTTCTTGAACATGACAATGAGTTCACTGTACTAAACTGCCCCCCACAGTCACCAGATCTCAACCCAATAGAGCATCTTTGGGATGTGGTGGAACGGGAGCTTCGTGCCCTGGATGTGCATCCCACAAATCTCCATCAACTGCAAGATGCTATCCTATCAATATGGGCCAACATTTCTAAAGAATGCTTTCAGCACCTTTTTGAATCAATGCCACGTAGAATTAAGGCAGTTCTGAAGGCGAAAGGGGGTCAAACACAGTATTAGTATGGTGTTCCTAATAATCCTTTAGGTGAGTGTATATTATTGTATATTGGCACTCTCTTGTGTTTTCCAAAGTATCACTGCAATCAGACAATAATATAACCAACAGATTGCCTTACAGGTCATACTGATTCATTACAGGTATATCAGTAAGGTGCTGGTAATTCTAAAAGGAAGAGATCATGCTTACTATTGGAAGCAAGAGTGTTTCGAGAGATGGCATCAATCGTGGATGTGTTTTACCGGTATTTCCTTCTTAGACTGAAAGTAACACCACATCAGGGTCACCACAGGCACAGCAATTTGATTATGTGTAAACATGGTTCAATATTTGTTTAAAACTCAAACTGTTAGTCTGTACCTCCCACTGTCTGGCCATAAAATATATATGTGACATTGTAATCTCAGTCCAAGCTCAAAAGCAAACTTTGTTACAGCACCATATTCCTTTTCCTAGACCCTGTCTCTCGTTTCCGCTACACCAATACTCCTCGCTGGCTTTCCACCTCAAAGAGGTGTTTTTTATTTGCCTCCACTGCCTCCACCATCAGAAGTTAATAATGATAATAATGATCATCATAACAGTTATTATGTATAGATATAATATTACAAAATACTTAAATATAAAATATTTCTATAAAAGCCTCAAGTCACGTGATCAACTTGTGAGTTGTTATTCATCATTAATCTTGTTGAATATAAGAAAGACCTGTATGATTTTAAATGTTACGGGTAACAACGGTTTCTAAATGCCCTTCCACATTCTTGTAGGTCTTCTCAGGATGGTAAAAGCATCCTCCAGCCCAGTTATCTATGTTGTGTGTAATAACATATCACAGATGTTTTGGAGTTATACAAGGACACCAAAACAATGCTCTAGGGGTGAAACATCCTATGGGTTTCAGTAATGGGCTAGCTGTGTCCAAACCCCTCATCTCTGCATGGCCAATAAAATCTGCCTGTTGGGCACCTGCAACATTGTGGATGAGGAACTGACCAATTGAAGAAAGTCCTGGGAGTCCTATCATCATTGAAACAGATGGGAAATTCAGGGTTGGCAGAGATCTCACAAAGGGATGAATCCAAGGCACATCATGCAAACAATCCAGGTTATTGTAGGTAGTAGTAGCTTGGCTCTGGGTATAATTAAGCTGAATCAGTTGTAGCCCCTCACTCAGTTGTAGATGTTGAGGGCATAATAAAGCTACAAAGGATATACAAGGATACTGTTAGGGAATCCCATGACGCAATTGGTCATGTGGCCACATCCACTGTTTAAATTCTCATGTGGTGTTTTAGTTGATTTTTATGTACAAATAACGATAAAAAGTATCCTATTTCTGTTTTGGTATGATATCTGCAAACTAGCAAACTTATGTTTATTCTCATCATTTTGGCATCTTGGTTGTTTGCAAGAAAATCACAGATTGGCAATTCTGTTATATCTGGCCAATAATAAAAGCAGCAATTTGTTTACATGCTACTGCATATGTAAATGCATGCCTGTGAGCAATATCAAGTATTTTAGAGCATTGGAGAAAACTGTTCTCTCTCTCTTATACAGTATCTAAGTCAATAAGGGTTAAGGTATATTTTGGTCTTTGCTGTGTAACACAGTACAATGCTATGTTTGTTGTTAATAGAAAGAAAGAAGAACAATGCACCTCTAAATAGCAGCCTGGGTGACTGGAGACAAAATTCAATTTGTCATAAAATATCTGGGTTTGTGTTTCCTTTCCTATACCTGTTTTTCTACAGCTCCATCGAGCTTCATAAGTATGAGTTTTTAAACTGGTACAATGCTGAATAAGTGGTATTTAGTTCCCAAGGAGCTAACTTGGCTGCAATTCCTCATTAGACTTTCTATTTAAGTTGGATGTCACCGAGGTGAGAATTATATCAATGAAACAACCAGCCACAGTGCTTTGGAGTGTCTTAAAGAACATTAAAACAACTTGAATAATTTTATAGCTACAAAATGTACAAAGTACAAAAGTTTTTTTTTTCCTTTAACATCAGATTATGTGTTCCTTGCATTTCAGCTTTGGGGTTCTTAGGTATAGTGATCTAACAATGGAGAGAGGAATGGTAACTGCGAATCTAAAGAGTGATTTTCTTAGCTTTCTATTAAGAATCACATCATGACAACCCATTGCTTTGTTTCTTGTCATTGATTTATTTTCAGAAAACGAAACCAGTGCCTGAAAATGAATTGAGCAATACCAGTTGTTGTTATCGATAAATTAGAAGCCATTACACATGATTCACAGGATGCAAGTCTAAAAAGTAAAATCAGTTTGTGTCCCCATGCTATAATGTGTTAAATGGGAATAGCATCTCTTGAGTTTATTGTGCAGGAGCCTTCTGAGGCTGTTCGCTGTAAATGGAAGAGCACACAATCGAGAAGAGATTACTGCTCCATTGGAGAACGGACTAATTAGTATGCCGGTTTAGGAATTTCAGTATTAATGGATTTTTAGATAACAGTGCTGCTTTAGAGCTACCAGCGCTGAACATATAACCAGAAACACAAGCTTAAATTCTGGACAAAGTCACATGTAATGTTATTTGGCGTCTCTTTAAAAAAAAGAAACCCATGCTTTTTGAGGCACAACGGTAAAAAATCAATTGTTGCTAAATCTATATAGGTGACCTCAATGACACCTCAGAGAATAATTTAATTTCTTCTCCGTAGTGACTGGACATTTCACCTACAAGGAATTCATCTTTTTATGTCTTATCAGGCAGTAGAGAATGCTCACGGATGGTGCAATGAGATTTATTTCGGAATTGAAATCCACTCCCATGGCATATAACGATGGTCTTGTATTGTGAAGCTGGTCCTTATCTCTAATGCCTATGCTGTGTTCAGCTACCGTCATTTCTGATCTCAGTAAACAATAATAGGAATGATTTCAAACCCGAACGGACAAAATAAGTCCAAACTGAAAATCCCTCTCTAGTGCTGCAGCAATATGGGTTTATTGGAAATCCTAAACTAAGAAGGGAAGAGGAATACACTCTAATCACACACTACATTTCCAAGGGCTGCTTCTCATTTAAATCGCAATATTAAACAACCAACAAAAAAAAAAAAGTAGTTCAACACCCGAAAATAACTCAGACCCATGCCTTCAGCCAGCACTCGAAAACTGGCAGACGCATTACACAAGAGACAAAGGAGGAACTCATTTCCATAATATCGTTGTGTTACACTCAGGGTAAATCTGATAACAGGTGCTGTGCACTGTGACTTAAGTGGCATTTGCTGTCTTACTTTGTGGGAATATTTGCAGCAGATGTTTCATTATGTTGTTCTAATGGTAATGACAGCGTAATGCATCACAAAGAAGTAAATAACCTGACAGACATTGGCTTTCCTGGAAGTATGTGCGAGTTGAAACTAACTTGGCACGTGTTCTATGTAATACACATGGAGGAAGAGCACAAAATCAGAAACGAAAAAATGATTCCGGGCAATATTTCTTCTTAATTGACAAACAGACACGACAAATTAAGCCATATTTACTTGTTTAAGAGCAGTGGGAAGCAGTGTGTGTTTCTCTCTGTGTACAATGAGACTTGCACAGAAAATAAACAGTTTGAAATGCAATAAACAACTTGTAAGAAAACACTTTTGAGAGGAATGTATTAAAATGTCATTGAAATATTCCAGCTGTCCAAACAGAGGCATTATTTGTTTCTTAAGGCCACTGACTCAGTATTGTATTCAAAGCATATTCTTGGGCAATATCTTGTGCTGGACTTGAGTATTTTATTCATTTATTTTTATTAGCATGCAAGTGTGAGTAACACAACCATTGTTTTACAAAACAACAGCATATTGATATTGTGATCTCACATTTATTTGAAGGTCTGAATGACATCTGTATTTTGAACAGTATGCCCAGGAGAGAGAGAGAGAGAGAGAGAGAGAGAGAGAGAGAGAGAGAGAGAGAGAGAGAGAGAGAGAGATGGAGTCAAGAACACCTTAGCCTCACATCCCTCCAGAAAAAGGTTTGATGTCAACCTTCAGTCTGCCTTGTTTGGGATTTTACATGATTGCCATTAGGTTATTAAACTATCTTATTTGAAGGTTTTATCATCTTAATCTGAAGGTTTGGTCACACAATTACCATTTTTGACAGCAACATTTAAAACAATCAATTGAGAGAGAAGTCTGCACTCAACTGTAGTGTCTGTCTCTGAGGTATTTTTGAGAGAAGACTGTATTTGTAAGGTCAATATCTCTTGGGGGATGTTGGCTAGGTCTGTCACAAAATACCATGTTAGCAGTTGATCAGCACTGCTTGTTTAAAGGGGCGAATGTATGCACATTTTGATTATATATCAGTTTTTAAAATCCATACAGACGGGTGACAAATTAAAGGAAAAACCTGAATAAATGAGTGGAGGAACATAACAAATGCAGATGCATCCAAACAGGTGTACTGCATGATACAATTAAGTAATTAACACCCTATCATGCTCTGTGACATGTATAAAAATGCTGAGCAGGGCCAGTTGACCTCGATTTTGGATCAAGATGGCAAGAGAAAAGGATCTAAGTGACTGTGAAAGAGGGGTCATTATTGGGGCACGAATGGCAGGAGCTTCAGTCACACAGACGCTCAACTGGCTCGTGTTCTGGACAAGTGGGCGAGTGCATGTGTGGCGACACCAAGAGAATGGTACAGGCCTGACTGCTTGACCCCCACAGTGCGGGGGTCCGGGGGCTCTGTTATGCTGTTGGGGGCATTTTCCTGGCATGGTTTGGGACCACTTAGAGGGAAGGGTCACTGCAAATCATGACAAAGTTATTCTGAGTGATCACCTTTATCCTATGGTGACACATTTCTGTCCTGATGGGAGTGGTCTCTTCCAGGATAACAATGCCCCATCCACAGGGCACGAGGGCTCACTGAATGGTGTGATGAGTATGAAAATGATGCGACTCATATGCTATGGCCTTCGCAGTCATCAGATCTCAACCCAGTTGAACACCTATGGGAGATTTTGGACCGACGTGTTAGACAGCGCTCTCCACCACCGTCATCAAAACACCAAATGAGGGAATATCTTTTGGAAAAATGGTGTTCATCCCTCCAGTAGAGTCCAGAGATTCGTAGAATCTGTGCAGTGAGCATTGAGATACTTTATGTTGGCTTTTCCTTTAATTTGTCACCCGTCTGTATCTATACAATAAACACTAAATTGCCAACATTTTTTTATTTCCACCAGTTTAAGTAACAGTTTTAAAACTCTGGTTCAGATCAAAATTTCAACCCATCAATCAACTGTAAATTCGGAATATGTCACTTAATACCAGCACCTTCCTGTTTCGAACTAGTGGAAAGCCATAAGTAAGTACAGGGTTTCTAAATTGCAATCGGTGGATGGGGTTGAAGTTTTGATTTAATCTCGGCCCCCATTCTTTTCCTAAAATGCGCTATGCTTTCACGGGCAGGTGGATCTCTTTAAGAGTTCATCAACAATGGGGGGAAAACAAATCCTGTGCTTGCCCCCACTTTTCACACCATGATTGTGTTAATGTTACCGGAGACATCAGGTGTTCACAATCTGGAGCAATCAGGCCCCAGCTGGTCTCAGCTGGAACAGAATTGTGAAAAGTGCTCTCTTCAGTGGAAACCTGCCGCTTCTAAAACCCTGCGAAAGTCTTACAAACTAAGGTAAAACAGGGCATCATTCTTTTCAGAATAACTCATGCAGTTATTTTCAATTTTGGTAACATTTCTACCAAAAAAGCTTTTGTAATATAAGAATCCATGTTTCAGTTTTGAAGTTAAATTCTTTATTCAAACTGAACTAAATGATAAACAGTGATTGTTGCTTTTACTTCAACTTCCCTCCATCAATGAACAGCTAACCTTGGCAGTTGCATAGCTGTTTTGATTTAAAAAAAAAGACTAAACATAAACAAAACATACATCACATTACTGTTACTGTTTATATATCAATGTTTTGCATTTATATTTATATAACTTATCATATATATATATATATATATATATATATATATATATATATATAAACTTATATATTCATGGATTTGCACTCAAACCATTTCAAGTTTCTCGTCCAAAATAGGGGTAAATATTCTGAATATAAGAATGTAAGAGTAATTGAATACAACTCTTGTACTTAAACCTGAATGCTGTCTGCTTAAAGGGTATTTCCAGTGTTTTTATTTACATGTATTTTCCTGTAATATTTCATTGTGTATGAAACTGAACCACATTGAACATGGAATTAAATTAAAACCTTTACTGTGTTAGGCTAGTGTGCATTAGAAGGTATGGGGAATAAGGCAAATCATTTTTTTGTTTGGTTGTTTTTCTTCCCTACAGCACCTTTTTTTATAGTACGTCTTATTTTAAGGTATGATCTCAAGGCACTGTCTTCTCTAATAGTCACGTGATTGTCAGTGTGCCAGGAAGGTTCAGCCGACAGAGCCCTAAGGTCATGATAAAGTTAGCCTCTTTCTGTGCAGGGATTTGTCCAGGCATCTGCTACACTCTACAAACATCTTATCTCTCTTTATGTCTGACAAAGAATTAAACTAGAAACATTGGAGATCAATTGTTTTCAGTAATTCAAACGCCAAAGCAAAATAGAATTCCGTTTTCAATTATTGAAGTTTTTTATGACTTCCCTGCTTCCTTCATAATGATTGTCATTGCTTTGTTTTTGCTTTTCTGTATCCGTATTTAGCATTTAGCTGCTGTACCACTTCCTACCATTAAAAGTGTTAACGGGTTTATTTTCAGTGCCTATTTTATTTTTGTTGTTACCACACATTATTATTATTGTTATCATTTTCTACATAATTTTAACAGGTTGGGTCCACGTGAGTTACTTGCACCAGTCATTTTTTTTACTCTAATAGAAATGTAGTGTATTTTTAAATCCAATATGCCAATGTTTTGTACTGTTAAATACTGTGCCAAACACATTAATTTGGTATTTTTCCAGTTGCCAGATGTTAATGAATGAATCATTTTTTTTTTAGCTCTTCTATCTGAGATGCCTTGAGCCTTGAAGAAGTAATTAATATAATCTTTACTAAGCAGCAAGCTGAATCAAACCAACGTACAATGAACCAATATTAATTTATAGCCATTGTAGATTTAAAGCATCTGGCGATTCCAGCTGAATTGGAAATTTCAGCATCTAATGTGATGCATGTCATTTGCCTTCTTGCACATCCTTGAGCATTGGATGAATGAATTAGGAGCAATTAGGAATAATATTTTTTAAAACAAAGATGCCATAAAGCAATCTTAATTTTTGCAATAAGGAAATACTGTTTCAAATACTTAATTACAAGACATTAACGCAGTGGACACGGTGTGCCTGCATTATGCCTGCAGTATTAGATGTCCATCAGTAAAATACATTTTCATTTTCATCATTTCTGAGTGGCTGTACCCTAGTATGATTGCATTGGGTTCTCATGAGATTAATGTCAATCAATTGTAATAGAAAAATCCCACATTTCGTTGTTTTTTTAATTCTGTTTTGCAATGTGAATTAGCAACAAAAATCACCACAGCGTGGTACAGTTACATGTAACAATCACTTATCAGAGTTATATTCCCAGAGGCAGGTATCTACAGGAGTTATCACTTTATTATCCGCTTTTCACACATCCTCTCGCACAGGGATTACCAAACTAATGAGCATTTTCAACTTTTTCTTAATGCAGTAATATTACACGTTAAGAAAGTGATGAAATGACTGATGAAATGGTGTATATATTTCAAAGTATAAGACCCTCCAACATTGCCCTGAACTAGAAATCCTTGCTGTTCATTTGTTGTGTGAAGTTTAGACCCTGGTTAAAAGTCTGACTCACAGTGAAATGTCTTTTTTATTGAAGTACATTTATTTCAACAGATATCTTCACCTGATCTGACCTCTATATATCTTCTTCCCCTCTCCCTCTGTTGACCTTACTATCCACTTTCCCCTCGACTACACCATCCAATTCCACTATTTATTCCTTGACCAAAAGTCTTGGTTTCTCTTCATTCCTACTGAACATCTTAGTACACTTCTGCAGTTTCTCTCTGAGCATTTACCACAGAATGCATACTTTTCTCACTCCTTAGTTTCCATCATGAAGGCATCATTGTAAGTTATCCATGCACAAATATTTTGAGATGTCTCTAATGTTACTGATCTGCCTAATTCAACTGTAAAGTTAAAGGTGCCTTTAAAATAGTCATATCTCCTAAAGGTACACGTTAATATATTCATTGGATAAACGCATCAAAACATCGTTTTCCTATTATGTTAGTTCATAACGGCCACTTAGATACTTTATTTGCAAAAATGTAAAGTATGTCTTACATTATAAAGGAGAACTGGAGAGGAGTGCAAAAGACTGACTGGTTAGTTTGCCCCTAGTGTCTGATATAGCTTTAGAAGCTTCAAAATCATGAAAGGCATTGACCACATCAAACCAGAGGAGCTTTTCCAGATCAGCAGGGACACACGGACCCGGGGACACAAATGGAAATTGGGCTTCAAGACATTCAATACAGAAAACAGGAGACACTTCTTCACACAGAGAGTTGTAACAATCTGGAACAAACTCCCCAGCGATGTGGTTGAAGCTGAAAATTTGGGAATCCTTGGATCACTTAGTTATTAATGGACACCAAACGAGCACAATGGGGCGAATGGCCTCCTCTCGTTTGTAAACTTTCTTATGTTGTAATGTCTGAGGACCTGCATATGTAGGCTTCAAAAAGCATAGTCTGCTTTGATGGGATTAAGGAAATGTAATTGTTGATTTGCAAAGAGCATGCATAAGTAGGTGTGCCCATTTCCAGTATGGTCCTGCATTCACATCTACATACTATAACAGCTGAAATGAGCAGTAGCTTCCTCCCTTACAATAGCTGTCCACCGTCAAAAATTAACCACACTGAAGCAATACTGTGCCTCCATTCAGCTAGCAAGGGAACTAAAACATTAAAATAGCTCTTATCTCAGGTGCCTCGTATAATGTAGCTAAAAGCATCAGTATGACATAAGAAGTCATGGGGATTAAAAAGGTTGTGTTAGTTTAGCAAACGTTATGTAATGTCACTTTCCTCCATTTTGTGGTGAAGTAAGCCGTATCCTAAAAGTGTACATTCTGACAACTAGAAATATAGGAGTAGCTTTTCACTGTCAGGATTCTTCCCCTGTTCCCTTGGATCTGCGAGTTACAAAATGTTTCCACCGACTGTTCATCTTGCTGACAGTGGATACGTGACAGCACCCAATTATACAGGCTAGAGGCTAGGAGGTCCTTCAGCATTAAGAATTGATTAAGTGCAAGGGAGGAAACACAAGGTAAGGAATTGCAGAATGAAGGGAATGCATGTAAGTAGGAAACTATAGGAAGGATGAGGGGGCAACAAGGGGGCAAGAAAACAATAGATTGGGAAAGTTGTCCTTCTCAATCCAGCTGCAGCAAGCCTCCTATGTGTGTTGGGTGGTTGTCCATATTGATATTCTAATGCGCAATCCTATCAGTTCTGACTTCCCTCTTGATTTCTCCTCTCCAACCTGTAAGTAAGGGATCGCTCTTTGTCCGGGAAGAGTTTGGAGGGCTGTGAAAATGCTCTAGATTCCAGAATACCAGGACTGCTGTGCAGAAACTCATCTTCAAAAAAAGTACAAATGCGATGTTGTAAAGGTCTTCAGAAAATTGCAATCATAAAACAGCGGTACTCTAAATACCCTCCAGTCCTCAAAGACCAGATTTCCTTTAATTGAATACGTGACTTGCTTAATTGATCAATAACTAACATGTTCCATGTTAACATGTGTTCGAGGCTTCCCTATTTAGCTCAGGAATTATGTATATTTGATAACAAGTGGGTATTATTTAACTGGAAAGCAAACAGTCCCTTGAAATAGTCAACTAAATTAGATAAAATATGTTTATGTATATGATATAATTAGAATGGATCTAAACCCCTGCAAAATAAGATATATCATTAAATATTTCTAAATCAAGACCACTTTAATTACTTATAAAGGAAAATAAATGTCCAGTTTAGACTGAGAACATGACACTGTTTCAGTGCGTAACAGCATTTGATATAGTGCTGCACTTCCCAGTGTCTAAATTAATGGGTTGGAGACAGCTGTACGTGAAAATAACACATTTTAAATATTAATTACTGGATTCAGCTTATAAATAAAACACTCTGTGAGTAACAGTAGTACATGTAGGTTACATTAAAATGCTCCAGCAATGTTATACACTGTATGTAAAGTAGAATAGTGATTGGAATCTGATAGAATAATATTAAATGTGCAAACAAAATGTTGCAGCTGAATCTAATTAGATTTGTCCACAGAAAGTTGACAATACTGATGGTTCTACCTCTGGAATTCTACATTTAAATCCCTGTTTTATATCCCTCCTAACTTCTAAGTACAGAAACATTTAAAACCCTTGCTTTTCAGATACCATGTTAATGCATTATGCCGTCTCCTACTTTAAGACTTGATACCCATTTATCTAGGTGTGTTTAATTCATGTTTGACAATAAATTATTGTTGTTGTTTCCCTGTTAAACTTCTTTATTGCCTGCATAAGAATTCGAAAACTGTCTGTGCTACACTGTCAATTTCTGCAGTGCAGGTGTTTTGGTTTGGTACAGTTTGTGCCAAGTGCTCTTTCAGTGATCTAAAGATACTGTTTACCTTGAAGGGAAAAAATTCTCTGCTGAATGTGAATGTTGGTTTGGTTTGAAGTTGGTACTTTTCTCATTGCTTCCTTTTCTTCACATCTAGGAAATGAGGGGCACAGGTTGTCTGTATCTGTGGCAAATTACATTGCAGGAAGAAGGGTGGAACTGTGTGATCAAATGTTTGAATAATGCGGCATACATTTAGAACTCCACTGACGGAGGAAAATAGGTGATCTCATGGCATTTTTTTCTTTCCCCTCCATTTTGGCCACATCCACAATTCTCGGGGAGTTTCCCCGAGTGACAGTGTGGAGAGAGCCTTAAATTGCATCACAAGGAAAGTGAGAAAGTCGAACTGGCACCGAGGTGCACCAGTTGTAGAAAGCAATATTGTCCTCTTGCAGCAATTAAAGCAGGTGCTGTACAGTTTACAAGAGTGAGATTGTTAATGGATGTCTCAATGGAAGGAGAGAAATCCAATTGCTACACTTTCACCCTCTGAACTACGTGAAAGATTTATGTTGTGTCCTGGCCAATGTGCCCTTTGTTCATGGCTATGAGAACTCAATAGTGGTCTTATTTTTTATTTTTTGCTACAATTGATTATATTATTTTAATGATACAGAAAGTCCTACTTGAAGAGTTTCAAGATCTTCAATTTGTTTAAACTGTACAAGCAGCATTACAAAAGTTTTTTTTTCTTCTTGTTTCCAGTGTAAATCATTTACCATCTACACATATCCAAAAGCCGAGTGCAAAATGTTTTATATTCCATATTCATATGCAATATATAATTAAAGTTTCAGAAAGCTAGTTATTAAGTCTACATTTCCTTAGTTCTCTGCTGGAAGTTAAGTATCTGACATAAATGTGATCAAATTTAAATGCTGAAGAGCCCTTAATGGGGTTGCATTGATTGTTTGTCTTCCTAAACATAATTGCAGCATCTACACATTGTAATACTCTACTTTAACAACTCAATTCTCTGTTTTTAAAACTGTTTTTCTTTTTTTATGTATATATTCCAATCTTGTTAACCATGGTAAAATTGTGCTTGTTCTTTTTCATTAATAAAATTTAATCTACAGAAATATTGGCTCTGTTGTTAATATAAATGCAAGTCATGAACCACATAACTGCATTATTAACTTCTGAATTGGCTCAGATTTCCCCTTATTGCGTTTCATTACATATTTAAATTTTCCATTTGAAGATCATGCAAAGCTTCTTACACAGATCATGTGGAGAATTAAGGTCTCAACCAGTGTTTGTTTAATGAGAGTACCTATACAGGTATTTTAGATTCCATCTTTACCTTTACACATTTTAAATATTGCATACTTATAAGCACACCACAGCTCATTTGTATGTATGTATTTGTTTTCAAATCCAAGCATGGGTGATGTTTTTACGGATTCTCAGTTGCAGGTCTGTACACAATGTACTTGTGAGATATGTGTTGGAAAGGAAATTAAAGAAAGCAGGGTCCAAAAAGATCTTTCTATAACATTCAGTTCCACATTAAAGTATGATGACATAAGTATCTATTTTTGTGTGCATAGTTCTAAAGTAAGTGATTATTAACTACATAATTTGTTACAGAACTGAAACTGAAAGTCAGTTCAAATTTATACTATATAATACTGCACTGGAAACAATATTAAACTAATTTTAACAGGAAATGCTTTAACATTTATTTAGATTTTTTTAATGGCCTGGTGGATAAAAGCCTATTTGAGCACATTACTCATAACATTAGCACTAAGTTAATAGCCTTTCCCCCATTTGTCAAACATTATATTTTAAAATTTGATCTATAGTTTCAAGAGATTTGGTATTATTAGCAGTGTGTTTACAGCTGATCTGATAATTCTCCTCAGGATGCCGTTTCTCACATTAAATTGAACCGCTAGCATCCTAGCCTGTGTAAGACTGCCAGGGGAAAATCATATTTCAAATTTATGTCTTCTTAAATGATTAATGAATACAACTCTTTTCATCGAGCCTTCACAAGTCCCCCAGAGGAATTTTATTTGGTTAGAAATAATCGATTGCGTCTATTACAAATTGGAAGACCTTCCTGCAAGCTGATGTATGAAGTGTGAATTATATAAATACAGGTTACGTGGCAGGAAATACAATGGCTCAAACTAAGGATGACATCGTTGGCCTGCATGTCGGGTACCCTGCTGACAGTTTGAAATCAGGTCTCCGTGACTCACTTTCGGACGTACGCTTTACAGTTTTAACACTTTAGTCACCCGGAAATCACATCAGCTTTAATACTTTGTGTACAAAGTTCTCTTGGATGCATCGCTGTAATTAATTTGAAGTGGCATGAACAGACTCACATGCCTGTAATTGTGGTTAACTGCCTTTCAATGTTAAATTCAATAGATTTATAATAGATGAGACTTTTTGCTTTTCTTTTTTCCATCAACTGCAAATTTTGAGTAGCTCATCAATTTGTTTACTTGGCAGCCCATCAAGGATCTAAAGATGAATGATGATCAGTCTCGCACAGTTAATTTCCTTAAGGATTTTGGTTTAGGTAAATTGTTTATTTTTTATTTTAGTTTTAGGGACCTAAATTAATGTTACATTTCCTTCTGTAGATCTGTTATTAAAGACCAAGACTAAAATATCTGACACACTGACAATACAGGCCTTTCCTGACTTTATTATTATTTTTTTTTAATTTGTCAATTTAATTTAAGTTTTTTTTGTTTCCACTACTTGCTCAATACAGGTTTAGGCCTGGGCTCCATCAAAACTTTGACCTATGTGTCAATCAGGATCACTTTTCTTTTGACAGTATATTTATCTATAAATGCAAAACTGCCAAAATGTACAGTTTTGTTTTCTTTTTAATCTGTGTTTTGATTGATGGGTCGATCCTATTTTGATGCCTTTTGTTCTTTTCATCCATCGGTGTACAAAAAAAAAACATTCACAGACTGGGTAACAGTTGAAATAGTGCAACAGCGTTTAAGTTTTAAACTCCAGAACATACTTCTCTCAATACATTTGTTCTGTATACATAATGCAACACAACAATCTGGTTGCGTTTGAGTTGTTAGGTCATAATGCTATTGCAATAATTGGATAAGTAGAAATAATTGATGTCTCGCTTGGTAACTGCGGTGTAATGCCAAGTAAATAACCTTGTAAGTAATAATTTACTCCTTTAACTAGCACCCCAGAAAATAATTGCTTCTACAAAATGACACGCCCCTGCCGGGAACAGTGGGGAACAGAGAGGGTCATTTTCGCATTATTGAAAATGAATTTTATGTTTCTTCATGCTCTGTATTCTGGAAATGCTACCCGTGCATCTGTGAAGCTCATGCACCAAATTATTGTCAGTCTCATAATAATGGACTCAATAATAAGTAGATATGTTGTAAGTTGCCCTGGATAAGGGCGTCTGCCAAGAAAAAATAATAATAATAATAACAAAAAAAAGGATTTTCTATTGTCAACACATTGTTATTTCTCTGGGAGGAAAAAAATACAAATAATTGACGGCATAAACAGGCCTAACATGGGGAAAAAAGGCCTCGACAAAAGAATGATCCTTTTGGAACATGATGTCACGCAACACCACAGGGAAAATATTATTGAGACTTTCACCGTAAAACAAATGTATGATTGACTTCCAACTCTATTGGATTTCCTTTCAACCAAGGGGGTGTGCTCTCTCCTTCGGGGTTGGTGGGGGCAGGCGGTAAAGCCAAGCAATAAGAAAAATCCGATGGGGTCAACAGCCATGGTTTGAGATTGTTACAATCCTGGAAACTCTACAAGAAAAAGGAATGCCATTGTGCTGATGTATACCAAAATAAAATGAAAGCTGTAATTTCAATAGAAACACAGAATCAAATATATACAGTTGTGAAATTTACTGACTTGCAAGGATAAGATCAAATACATGGCAGGGAATGAAATAAGTGTCAAAAGGGAGCTGCTGTTTAACTTTATTTGCCTTTTATTTTTATGTTAAGGTAACCTTAAAAGCTGGTTATTGCTTTTGGGGGATTCCAACCCCGTCTTATTTCTGAAATGTATCCAGGTTGGAAAATACTACTGAATGAGATGTTTCGACTAGCCTAGAATATGAGCAATTTCAACTGAACCCTGAGCAGAAAAGAGATTTGTTCCATGTATCTCAGTTACTGTATTTCAGAATAAAGTGCAATGGGTACAAAAAAGCAAAGCTATATTGTTTGCAGGAGATATGAGAAACCTTAAATCCTAAAAGTTAACTTTTCAGTCTGTCTTTGGAAAGAGAAAGAGAGAGAGAGGGAACTGTCCATTGCGGTTTCTTGCTAGAGTGCACTTTGCCAGCATGATATCAGCAGCCACGCCACCTGAAAAACCATCTCCTGAAGGCCTCCATATTTATTAGTGCAAATCATTGTCTTGACTGGCTGCTCACATACAGTCCTGGTGAAAAAGCATTGCAGGAATGGCCAATTAGCAGCACAGAGTACGAGGTTGTGAGCAGTCGTCAATAGAGAAGTGCACGGCCAGTAGCTGTGTATGATCAATCATGACACCCGCGGGTTCTGGCTTCAGCCGGAGCCAGCCGAAGAGCTGTCTGTCAGTGGAAATGGCACACAAAACAGAGGCCCTGCAAATACTGTGGATCAGCTAGGGCTGTCGACAAAAAAAAAAAAAGCAGGAAAAAAAAGCATAGGTTGCCCTTAGTTAAGGTAGACTGCTCTTCTGAAACTCCCAAAGATAAGAAAAAGAATAACAAACAATGGTTTTGATTTAAATAGAAATGCCTTTTTTGGAACAAATCTGTTTTTTTGTCTTCTTACTAAAACAATCTGAGCTAATGATAGTCTTAATATCGTGCTTAAAACATTTAATTCCAGGTTGTCATCTTTACTGTAGCATGCAAAATGGGAACAAAGAGTTCTGGTATGTGGGAAGATTAGTTCTTCCGTCTCTTCATCTGTAGTCTTGATTGCTTATTGTTCAGATGTTCACATGCGCTGTGTGTACAAACTGTCTCTAATGCACTAAATAGTTTAAATTGGACTTCATTTTTGAGACATTTAATTCTCTGTGGGGCTTTGAAATGTTTCAGATTGAAAATAGTCGGTATAATGAACCTTGAAATGAACAATCTAATATTAAATCTAAAAAAAAATGTCCTTCTGGAGTCTCTTCTGTTGTACAGTACAGTTGGTTTAACCTTTGTTTTTGTTTCCCCCCTGCCATTAGGAAATCTGTGCTCATTTTTTTTAATTGGTCTAATGTCGCCTAAAAGCAAATCGATTAATATCAAATGACTTCTAATTTGGGGTATTTGTTTCTCTGAGAAAATGCCATCAATTAAAGATTGAATTATAATGATGCTAAAGATTTGACTACAGATGGGGCATAATTGTAAAAATGAATGAGCCGCATTTCTACCGCTGGAAGCAACACAAACCCGCTAGAATTGCAGCCTCTTATTTTCCTTATACACCGAACAGAAATTATATTAGTCCTTTGTGTTCTTGTAAGTTCTTGCAAAGCTGAGTGGCCAATTAGAAGGAGTCTTGAATTCAATTTATATCTTAATGTTCAGAATGTTCCCGAAGCTTATGAAAACCAGGATTGTTTATGACAGGTGTGCAGAAAATACGCTTAGTAGTAAATCAAATGTAAAACAGTTTTAATAGCCTTCATTGCTTAAATAATGACACTGGAAATTTCTACGTATGGGGAATTGGTGATAAAACTACTGCTTATATTTGTAGCACTTACCTCATTTTCACTCTCCCAACTGTAATTACCTCTTTACAGTTGTCTTATAGTTTCCTTTTCAGTTAAATTAATGCAATTTGTATAAAGCCTTTTCATGTGTATGGAATTAAAGCTTCCTCCTGATCAAAGCTTTGGTGTATTTTCATGGTTTTACACATAGCGGTCCCAGAAATAAAGAAATCAGCATTAATGTTATTGGCGGCCTCTTCCCCAGAGCAAGCATATGCTGATGCATTTTGACTTCACTGAACTTTCTAAAAAGTAAACTGCAAATCAACATCTGCTGTGCAATGTAATTAAGCATTTGGGAGATCGCTTTAACAAGCAACACTAATACTTTCATGATTATCCCATATTCTGATTTTCCTATTTGACTTTTTTTGATCTGAATTAAACATGTGCTACAATGTATGATTACTGTAATCAAATCAAATGAACAAAACAAAAAGGGACTGCTTGATTAATCAGATATCACTGAGTTTAACCTCTAAACTACTTGACCAAAAAATATACTATATTAGAGAACATTAAATTGCATCTTGTTCTGGCTTACAGAGGGGAACAGGGTGATGTTGAATTAATTACTTAATTAATTAACTGCAGAATAAAGAAGTAGTGTATACATATGTTACATTTAATTGACCATGGTTCTTCAATGTGAATGCCATTATTGTATGTTTAACCTATTTTCAATGAATATTCAAATTAGGCAGAAGTTTCTCCTTTCATTTATAATGTCTTTTACCGTACAGAGTTTTATTGCCACCTTGCAGTGCAAGTAATTCACATTTTAATGTTACAGGAAAACATGCTCATACTAATCTACTCAGACATAGAAATACTAAATAGCGTACATACTCAGTAATTAAACACAACCTAATAAAAGACACCACTGCTCCCAATTAATGAATAATTTACACATTGTCACTTACCTTTAGGTTTCTTTCAACAGAAACACCATTCTGGGTCTGTACATCATGTCATTGTAGACCTGTGATGTACTCTGCCGAACCTATATTGTGAAATGTGTAGTGGAGAAAGGAAGGACAATTGCTGAAAGTGCAGTGACGTATTTCAATCTAGAATCCAGAAATTAAACTTAAAAGCTGGAAACACACCTGTGTGCTTGTAAGCATTTGTAATTGGGGATTTTGCGTGCAATGCTTCTGGTATCTATACAAAAATTGAAATGTTGTAGCACAACTGTCTCCATGAATGGAACCATACGTCTAATGATGTTGACATAAGCTGCAGATTCGTGGAACAGCTTTTTGGAAGAATTACATGAAAATAAATGTCTAACAGCAGATGGAAAGCATATACAAAGAAACAATGTCACGGTTAAATCTCGATTTTAGGCATCCGTAGTTGTTTCTAGTTTAGTAGGCAGCGAGACAAATTACAATCCTGAAACCTGTCTCAAACAAATGAAGATGTTTTTACTCTTACACCTGTGCCCACCCTTGACTTCTTCCTAGTATATTCAGGTAGCCAAGATGCACAAGATTAAGTGGTGCCAAAAACTAAACCTGAGTTGTAGCAGATATTACCCCATCTGGTTTCTGCTGGCAGACAGAGCGGATGAGATTGACCTAAAGTATATGCTGCAAAAATATATATTTTTCTGTTGTTAGTGTGTGGTGTGAAAGACTTTCTGCTGTGAGCTGATTGGCCAGGGCTTTGGGCTATCTTTGTGTAATCCTGCAATATTGCATTCATTTGAGAAAATCAACTAAATACTGTATTAAATTAGCTTGAGACTTCATTTTATAAGAAAACAATTAATTAATAACATAATACCTTAAAGTCAAGTGTTCACATGTACAGAATACGAAAAAATAGCAGTACTGGGGAAGCATTGAGATCATTAGATTTGATATATTCATGTATCCCTTCAAATATATTTGATCGTTCTGCAGAATAGAATGCTGATGTTCATACTTCAATTAATTTTGATTAAATGCATTACAATTATAAGCTCTAGAACAACTTCCTTCACAATGCAGAATCATTATTGGCAAAGTTGCTAATTTAATCTAATTAAAGTAATCTTTGTGATGAGATGAAATGGTGGTATGTCTTTTATTTTTATTTTTATGTTTCATACTTTACTTGTATTATCAACTAGCTTGCAGTCAATCTTTCAGACCGAAAAGTTCTATACTTACAAATAATACAATGCCTAATACAGTTAGCAAGGTTAACAAGCATGAAAGTCAGTATAGATTGGGTTGAGTTTATACACTGCTTGGAAGAAGATGTATACTCCAATAAATATTAATTCTACAACTGTACAGATCCCCAAATCACAAAAATATGGGCTACCTATACCCATGTTGTAAATACAACAATCTATAATTTTCCTGCTTTAACTGGCTGCTGCGGTATTGTAATATATGCCTCCTTTCCCTCAAAACAGGAAACTAAAAGAGAAAGGCATCAGTCTGCAAAGGCTTTTTAATCATACTGCCATATTTAAGGAAGGTTACAATTCAACAGGAAATAGAAACATAATAGATGCCCATTATGTAGTAAAGTACTTTTATAGCAATGGTACATTAGTATATATTATATTTGTCTGTGCCCCCTGAAGTTAATTGTCTTACATGCAGATCTTCATAAGTGTTTTTGCTGCACACTGATAAGCCAAGTGCATTTCCATGATATATATATATACACATAAAGTGAGGGAAAAAAGTATTTGATCCCCTGCTGATTTTGTACGTTTGAAATTATCAGTCTATAATTTTAATGGTAGGTGTATTTTAACAGTGAGAGACAGAATAACAACAAACAAATCCAGAAAAATGCATTTCAAAAAAGTTATACATTGATTTGCATGTTAATGAGGGAAATAAGTATTTGATCCCCTATCAATCAGCAAGATTTCTGGCTCCCAGGTGTCTTTTATACAGGTAACGAGCTGAGATTAGGAGCACTCTCTTAAAGGGCTCGCTACCTGTATAAAAGACACCTGTCCACAGAAGCAATCAATCAGTCAGATTCCAAACTCTCCACCATGGCCAAGACCAAAGAGCTGTCCAAGGATGTCAGGGACAAGATTGTAGACCTACACAAGGCTGGAATGGGCTACAAGACCATCGCCAAGCAGCTTGGTGAGAAGGTGACAACAGTTGGTGCAATTATTCACAAATGGAAGAAACACAAAAAAACTGTCAGTCTCCCTCGGTCTGGGGCTCCATGCAAGATCTCACCTCGTGGAGTTTCAATGATCATGAGAACGGTGACGAATCAGCCCAGAACAACACGGGAGCATCTTGTTAATGATCTCAAGGCAGCTGGGACCATAGTCACCAAGAAAACAATTGGTAACACACTGCAGCGCCCGCAAGGTCCCCCTGCTCAAGAAAGTACATGTACTGGCCCTTCTGAAGTTTTCCAATGAACATCTGAATGATTCAGAGGAGAACTGGGTGAAAGTGTTGTGGTCAGATGAGACCAAAATCGAGCTCTTTGGCATCAACTCAACTCGCCGTGTTTGGAGGAGGAGGAATGACCCCAAGAACACCATCCCCACCGTCAAACATGGAGGTGGAAACATTATGCTTTGGGGGTGTTTTTCTTCTAAGGGGACAGAACAACTGCACTGCATCAAAGGGACGATGGACGGGGCCATGTACCGTCAAATCTTGGGTGAGAACCTCCTTCCCTCAGCCAGGGCATTGAAAATGGGTCTTGGATGGGTATTCCAGCATGACAATGACCCAAAACACACAGCCAAGGCAACAAAGGAGTGGCTCAAGAAGAAGCACATTAAGGTCCTGGAGTTGCCTAGCCAGTCTCCAGACCTTAATCCCATAGAAAATCTGTGGAGGGAGCTGAAGGTTCGAGTTGCCAAACGTCAGCCTCGAAACCTTAATGACTTGGAGAGGATCTGCAAAGAGTAGTGGGACAAAATCCCTCCTGAGATGTGTGCAAACCTGGTGGCCAACTACAAGAAACGTCTGACCTCTGTGTTTGCCAACAAGGGTTTTGCCACCAAGTACTATGTCGAAGGGGTCAAATACTTATTTCCCTCATTAACATGCAAATCAATGTATAACTTTTTTGAAATGCGTTTTTCTGGATTTGTTTGTTGTTATTCTGTCTCTCACTGTTAAAATACACCTACCATTAAAATTATAGACTGATCATTTCTTTGTCAGTGGGCAAACGTACAAAATCAGCAGGGGATCAAATACTTTTTTCCCTCACTGTACATACATATATACATACATACATACATACATCACCATCAGCCTATATCGATCCCCTGCTTCTCTTTCCCATATCAAGCCTGCACATTTTACAATATCATTTTCCCATCTTGTTTATGATCATCTTCTAGGTCTTTTTTCTTCTCTTGGTATCCATTCAGTAGCTTCCTTTGTTCATCTTTGATTTGTTGTTTTTGCAATGTCTGGCCCATTGCCATTTTTGCTTTTTAGTTTTTTGGCATTATGTGACCAGGTTACACTGGTACTATGCATTGATCAAATACTTTACTCTTGAGGCAAGTGGGTAGATTTTCTTTCAAGAGCGTGCTGTTTCTTCCAAATGCATTCCATCCCATTCTTACTCTTCTTTTGATTTCTTCCATATCTCTATCTGTGCTGATTTGTTGGCCACGGTAACTTCTACAAGTATCCATTGATCTACTTCAGTTTTCTTGGATTTAAAAAAGCTGTTACACATAGCTTTGGTTTTAGTCAGGTTCATTTTCAGCCCAGTTTTCATGCTTGGAACTGCAAGTTCTTGAATTAGAAGCTGCAGGTGTTCAGGTGTTTTTGCTCTTATGATGATATCATCTGCAAATCGTACATTGATTAAATAAGCTCTGTTTGACTTTTTCTTCCCAGTCCAAAGCCTTGAAAACTTCTTCAAGAGTTTCCATGAAGAGTTTTGGAGAGATTGTGTACTCCTTGAAATACTCCTTGGTAGATGATGATCTTGCCAGTCCTGATCTTGTTGATATATACAGTCCATCCATCCATCAGCCTTCATCAATCCACTGCAGGAGGACACCTCATTATGGATCATTAGCCATAACTCACCACACTGGCCAGACAGGTTTTACCACACACAACTATAGGGGAATTAGCCAATCAAGCTAAGCATCATTTCTTTGGGATGTGTGAGGAAACCAGAGCACCTGGCAAAACCCAACACAGCGAGAACATGCAAACTCCACACAGGCAGACACCCAAGGCCACATTCAAACCTAGATCCCATAGCCGTGAGGAAGCAGCACTAACCACTGCACCACCATGTCACCCATATATATATGATTTACAGTGCTTTTATTCTTTCACTGATGACTCACACTATTTTGAAATACATTTTTAAGGTTTTTATCCTGTAAATACCATAAATAATATACCACATGACATGGCTTTTGTGGAATTCTGAGTTCTTTACATTATATATAAATAAAGCATTTTCTATCTAAGTTTGCTTTTTATGTGATGTATTAATTATATTTTTCAGTGGGAGGCTACTTTTTTTCATAAACCTTTTCTGACTTCTGAAAGTAATTATATTTAAAAACATCAAATGGAAAGACATAACGCCTACTTAGGAATTGTAGTTGACCCTGCTGTTAGATGATTTAATAAACTGCTGGTATATTATTATGCAGGATTTTCAGCATCCTTAAACTGTTACCTGGTTCAGTCCCTTGCTGGTGGAGGAAGGCTTGTCCTTTTACTTGTGTTAGAACAGAGAAAAATAAAAAAACTAATAAGCTGGCAAAATAACAAAGTTCTTCTTAAAGGTCTGTGATGCAGGATTGAATAAATAAACAAACACAAATGAACCACCCCATTTCCTTATTACTATTAGTCAACTATTTAGTTTACTTTTCGTGTTTTCAGGCTCAGCTTTAAATGATTGAGAATCATGAAGTGTCCAACACCTGAAGCAGCCTTGCTTTTCTACAAAAATCTGGTTGAATAGATTGGATAGCATTTACTGTGCGTTTACATATTATAATGCAGAAAACCAATGCAAATGTCTCTCCTGAATAGATACAACATATTTTCTGAAATAGAAATGTGTTCATTTGTAAACATTTCACTTTATTCAGCTCCAATTAGGACTTCTGAGAAAAGCAAAAGAGACTAATTATTTCAATATACAATGAAGTGTATTACACATTTGGTTTCACTTTCCAAATTTCATTATTTTCCTTAAACATTTCAATTTACATTTTGCATTAATTTGGATATCAATGGGCTTATTCAAACAGGGCTATCCTAATACCACATGGTGAAGCACAAGATCATTTTAGAATAGAAATAATCAATTCTAAATATGTATCACACTTACATTTTAAATATTACAAGCTTTGTCAGTAACATAGTTGTCAAAGTGATGTGAACTAATGGGGTTCAGTATAACAGAAATTTACAATTAAATAGAACATTGAAGTTGAGGAATTGGAAACATTTTTTTAGTCCTGACATATTTAAATTTGGAGCCTTAAGGTGTCTGCAGCGTCCTGGGTTGTGAAGAGTTCATAATAAATCATGCCATGTTTGTGAACCTTTATTAAACAGAGAAAACATTAAATACATAAAAGCAGGCCTACAATATTGCACATTTTCAGTGTTAGACAATTTCTGTGGTGCACCAACCTAATGGAACATCTAAAGAATTGAAAAGTATGTCAGCATCTCAGGCAAAATAAATTCAGATATTGTTTTTGTTTTAACCTACCATTTCTAATTTAAAAATAAATAAATGCCATGATGGGAAACCAGATGGGAATTCTTACACATTCTAATTGAAAAATATCAATTTTTTGCTCCCCTTTGCAACTGGGAAGCAAATGAAGAAGGTGAAACCCATTCAATTACCCTCCAGGCCGAACATTTCCTATTATAGAATTTAAAAAATGTAAATGTCAGAAAACAATATATATATTCAATGGCACATCTGGAAATAAGACAACACATTTGGAAGAGGTGGCAGAAAATTGCTATTTAAAGAAGACGGTGGATTGAGTTTACCTCAGAAACACAGAAACTTTTAACTAAACCAAGCCGTGTTTGGTAGATAAAGAAAAATCACAACAGTGCCTTTTATTACACAGTATTCTCATTTAAGTGTTTTGAAGTGGCGGCAGAATGGTTGTCTGGAATGCAGCACTATTATCCTTTTTAAAACATGTAGGTGGTTTTAGAAATAATTTGATTTGTTTGGTCTGCCCAGGTCATGAATACTTGGAAGATTAATACCAGTGATATGTATTAGAAAGGTCATAACTCAAGTTCTAGTATTCAAAGATCTTAGTAGGGTGTTCCTATTGCTGGCCTAGCTTTTTGCTTCAACTGTATACATCTGTCTGTTTTGTGCACAAATGTGATTTGATTCAAACTGTATTCTCCACATACCTTTCAGGGTCTTTCTTTATTTTATTTAATGTGGCATATTATCCAAAGCATTCTGATCCATTCCATTGCATATATCCAGATGGCTTTAATTCCTAGTCATGCTATTGGGCATCACGCATATTACCTCAGTCCCAGGGACAGGATTTTGGGAAATGTGGCAGGTCAATGTCATGTCATTCGAAAAAAGTGTGATCACTTCTGTTTGGGATCGACCTTCTAAACCGGTTTATAGTGTAAACCGTAAACTGGTAAAATGGTTTACGGAATGTGAATATATTATGGTTTAAAGTTAGCTTCATGAGGCTGGTAGGAAGTCCGCCATACATTTTAACACGCACCTTATGAAATCTGAACAGAAAGTAACCTGATATATTGGAACAAATTGCCCAGCCATCGTACTTGATGTTTGAGGGCTTGGTTACCTGTTGGTTCAATACGTTGAATGCGTTTACTAATAGTGCTGAGACTACTTTAAGACCTACTCAAAGAGCAAGATTCCTCCATGTCTTATGTTTCTTCTTCTTATATTATGATCAGTATATTTTCGAATTTGTCCATATGGTATCCCAGGTTAAATTCTACACTAACACAAACAGACATTCAATTAATGGGACAAGACGTCTTTGTGTTGAAATTCCTGATTGCTAGAGAAATGTGGCTGCTATATTTCTAGCAAGCTGCAGCACAGTGTAACATTTTGTCACATACTGAGAAGCATTTATAATACACTTTTTTCATATATTTGAAAGCTGAAATACCTTACGCAAATATCTGTGTGAAACACTGTGTGAAATACCTAGGATGTGAAAACAAGGACCGGCTCATGCATATTTTTATACAGTACATCACTATGTATTACAGAAGACGGAAAAAAATACAAGCATCATATGTTTCAGCAATGTGTATAGAAACAAGCTTTGGATTGATTATACTTTAACCAAAATAAATAAATAAATACATACATACACATACATATATAAAAAAGGAACTATTAATCTTGCCCAATCTAGCTGGAAGTATCTGTAATTTTGAGAAGTTACACAATGAAGACTATCTCACAATAAAATACTGATGAGATTTGAACTGGAGTGCCCTGAATCAGACTTCCTTTCATCTGCCTGGAAATCATTAATCACATAGGCCTTACTGCAGATTTGATTTGGTTTGGAGCACTCTGTTGACAGGTCCATTCGTATGGTAAACTGACTGCAGAACCTACCAGCATAAAGAGAAGATGACAGCTTCCACTTTCTTCTTATCTTGTCCTAAGTATGTCGAAGCAAGCTTGCAATCTTTTGTGTGTGCATATTTCAGGCATACCTAGGCCTGCTCGGAAGATTAAACAGTTGCAGGCTGCTTCACAAGGTTCCCTTTTGTGTTATGGCATTTTCTCCCTATTATTATGACTATAGTTAGAAGGCATGAGTTTACAGCTAGCGTTTGTTATTGAATCTATCTTGGTGGAGACAGACTGCTTCTGCTGTTACCAAACAACAGCTCTGAAAACATTGTGCCATTCTCCGAGTTGATGCATGTGACAAGCCGTGACAAGTTCAGGTCTCCTTTGTTTCTAACAGAGAGGGATGATGAGTCAGAGCAGTAGAGCTTCTGCCTTTGGAAAGTGACAGGTCAGTGGAGATATATGGGTTTTCATCATTAGAAGACCCGCAAACTACTGCTTTCCCACACCCATCGGTCAACTATGATAGGCCAGTACCGGACAGAGTTGGCAGAAACTGCAATTAGGAGTTGCTAGAGTTGCAATGCTCTCTTCCTGGTAATTCAAGGTTTCAATTAATACATCTACAACACTGAAATGTAGTTAAGCTATAATTTCCTCTGCTTCCTGTGTTAAGCATTTTTTTTCAGCTTTTGCTTTCCTGTCTCCTATTTTCTTTGTCTTGTTTTTAACCTTATAAAATCCAAAACGTTGATGCAGTCTAGTCACAGTAGGTAATGCTATTCCTACCTGAACTACTACAAGACCCAATATGTGCTTTTACACTGCCATTTCTGATCCAGCTACCGTTGCATTTGATCTGGATCAGAAATGGCAGTGTAAACGTGTCAATTGTGTAGGAAAACCTGCAGAATTATACACAAATATCAACAAACAAATGAGGTGTAAGAGGTGTAGTACACAAAGGTGCATGCTGGCAACCAGCGGCTCAGTACTATTGTACATCAGTTTTGTGTTTTTGAAGTTTGCTTTTTTTGTATTAGTAGTTTTCAAAACCACCCTACAGGTTTATTAGTGAAAACAAAAGAACTGTTGATCTAACCAGGGTGTTTGTAAATGAGACTGAAATGCTTTATCAGAATCAGCATGATAAAGCAAGAGATAAGCATTTCCTCATGCTAAGCAAGACACACAGGAGCATAATGAGTTTCCCCCCTTGCTGAAAGACCACAGGTGGTATTTCTGTGCCAGGAAGGAGAGAAAAACCCACTTCGCATTAGACGTGTTGGACTAATTCGCCTGTTTTTTTATTTTCTCAAGGCCAGTATGAATCAGTTTGTCATCCGTAAAATACTGTGCAATTGATTACTTTAAGAATATGATACAATTCGTTTTTGGGGGGACTTCTAGAATGGATGTAATACAAAAACATCTTCACAAAAGCATGATATGGTGGCCCAGTTTCTTCCAGATAAATAATATAATGTTTAAATGATTCCACCAATGCCCATTAGTTAGCACTTGTTAAAAAACCTAAAAAAACATTCAACATTACAATTAATTATTGATATGACTCCAGGGGAAAAAAACGACTGATAACAAGCACAGGAAGTCCTTAACTAATTTTAGTCTGGGATGCAACTTAAGCAAGTCCCATAAATGTAAAAACCTACATTACTGATTTGATTTCTGAAGAAAGGGCTTACTATGTTGAAGTTCAGCAACTTATTTAATTATTTAGATGCCCCAGCAGCGTCAAGAGTCTAAAACACATGAAAAAGAACAGCAGACTAAAATCATGGTGGAAGCAAAATGCTGTGATATTCCTGTAGTCTCAGAACCCAGCTATTTGGCTTATAAAACTATTTGACTCTGAAGTGAGCTCTGCAGAATGGTGCTGTTCATGTCTACTAAGCATAGTCAGCGTAGGTACTGCATTGTTCTTAGGATTAATGACTACGTTTGGTCTGAAATAAATGTGTTGTGGCATTTTTCTACACCTATATCCGAGTGAAACAAGAATGGTTAGGATCAAACTTAAAAGCAGCAATACAAAAAAAACGAAAAAAACAAACAATTATGTCAGAGGTATATCAGTGACAATTACTTGTCACAAAGGCTTGGAACTATTCGCAAGCTGCACTTTGATGTCCATACAATACAGAGATACTCTTTGTATGACAATGTAGTCAAGGCCAAGTTGAACTTGTCCTGTAGCTTTTATATCTGTGGCACAATTACCAAGCACAGAACAAAATGATAACTGATCAATCTGTCATATAAGGCTCAGATATTTTGACAATGACCGCATTTTTTGAGTCGATATCCTTTCCTAATACTGTAATTTGGGTGAGGAAAAAAAAAGGAAGAAGCAGAAGAAAAAGTCGACATTTTAGTAATTTATTTTTTCCAGTCAGATACTTTTCTAACATTTATTGCAAATTAAAAGCCGAGTTCATATCGGGCACTGAAAGGAAAATATATCCAAGAGAGAAAAGAAACAAAAAAAAAGAAAGGTAGGAAAATGAAGTGTGTCATGGCTCTGATAATTATATAAGCTGTAATTAGACTTGATGTATCACAGCATCCCTTCGTTTTTTGTCCTTTCATTTTAGTTATTGAAGAACGGTATTTATTATGCATGGCACATTCTTACAAAGTGTGTTTGATCCAAAATTAGCTTGATTAAAGTTATAAGACATACTAATTTAAAGGACTAGATAGTAGGGCTTTCTTTACTTTGGTGTGAGTGTGCATTAACTGATTAATACAGCTGGATATATAAAGGTGCCAAGGAGGATTGCCAAAATGAAAATTCATTTGACGTTCCTGGTTTATTGCCCCTCGTTACAGTTAATTTATTTGCATGATTTACCTATACTCATGCCTGGAGAACATAAAGAGGCTGTTAATAATATTTTGGCTTTATGTGACACTTAAATAAAATTTATATGACAAAGTTTACTATCATTTAAGGTTCTCTCTGTGTGGAATTATTTTAATTGAGAAAACACTGGAAATTGCATAATAAGCTGCTTGGCCTCTTTACATGAAAATACAGAACTAGCCATTAATGCCAACTCTTCAGATGGTGGTCCCAGATGTCAAGAACGATAGGAGCAGTGGGAAATATGTGTTTATTGACGATTTGGCTTGTACTACAATCTGATGTATGATATATATGACATTTCTTGTCTTTGATATTATTAGTATCTGAAGACATGTTTGTAGTGATGGCTTATCTTATTATTGTGTATAGCTGAGCTTTACGTACAACACTAAATAGGATTAATTGTTGACAAAAGTGAAATTCAAATACACACAATTAAATCAGGTTTCTGTATTGGACCAAATGGTCACTTAGTCTGTTCATAGTCTATAGAAGGCATTTTGGATAAATGCAACATACATAAACTGAAATTTAAGCCTACACATTGGATAAGAAAACAAAAAAGGAACCTGGGATGTAAATAATCAAATATATATATTTTTAGTGGCCATAAGTCCTGTGTATTTTAAGTGTCTTCAGCCATAACCCTATTAAAAAAAATCTACAAGAAGATACTATGCTATGGTTATCTCGATAATGTAGTTAATCTTCAATGGTGGAAACAGCATTGGACAGAAGCAGCACTGATTTGGGGAAAATAACTTGTAGCTGCCATTCCAATTCGAAGACAAAATAGGAGCTTTGGACCTCTGGAGTCCTCTTAACCTACTTTTGAGAGCTTTGATTTAGAAGCCTTCCAACAGTGGGGGGAAAAAATTCAACCAAATTGGAAGCACCAGGCAAACTGTGAAGACGCATCTGGTATGATGAAAAATAAATGTGTACCACACAGGTGTGCTAATTAAAAATTCATCAGGGTTTTTTTATGGAAAGTACTGCTGTTTCGGAGCTGCACTGACCCATACCTTGGAGATGAAGTAACGTGATAGGTGGAATCATAGAAGTCGACATGCCAACCAGCGTGAGTGATTGTGCGACTTCCATTAGAGATCTCCACTTGTTAAGCTAGTGGTCTATAAATTGAGATACTAAATTAAATGCTTTCACTATTCCCGCTGAGGCTAATTCCCTTGATTTTGCACAATAAATGTCAGAATCTGTCTGCAGCAGAGGAGTTGAATGTACATTTAATGGTGTAACTCAAAAATAGAATCTTTATAATCTCTTCATAGTCTGTGTTCTCTCTCATTACATATATTCTTTGTTGCCTTAAATATATGTGTCGGGCATGCTTCTCTACGGTCATTCATTAGCCCAGTGTGTTCAATTGCTTTCAATGTTTTCAGAAAAAATAACTTATGGAATTTATGGGCAGGAAGCTATTAGGGGCTAAAATTTGTGTTACATCCACCCTTTTTTGTGTCTTAGAAACCAATTTTGTTTTTGTTGTAATGAGTAGTTGGCATAAACAGGTATACCAACCTAGCCAGAGAAAAACAAATATAAAAAAGAAGGGATGCAGAATAGGATATGCAAGTTAGAACTGAAATATAAGAAGTGAAGTGATGGACATCCACTGACTTGTATCAATATTCTGAATTATGAATCTGATGTGTTGAAACAGTTCCCTTATACATCATCTTTCTGCAGACTTGTGGAAGACATCATCAAGCTAGTCAGTGAATGCTTAATGCTGTCATGTTTGACCGAGTGAGACAGTAAGATGTATTCCATTTGCTGGTAGTTATTTTTATTATTACCACCACAAGCAGTAAGCTGTGGATCTAATTCCAGTTGTATTTAGCAACTGGCTTCTTTGAGGTTCATTGAGAATATTAATTTTACAGTTAATAAGGTGCGAGAGCTAGCTTATAAATTTGGCTTAAAAGTATCTGCGTCTTTCCTTCACAGTTGCTTAAAATTACTAACATGGAAAATTAAGCTCTTAATTTCATACCACCTGAGTTTTTTTTTTTTTTTTTTTCATTACAGTTATGCTGATTTGTTAATGCTATTTACAGTACTGACAAAATATTTAGTATTAGTGCATAAACAACTTAATGTGATATTAATCGGCTCCTAAGAAAACATATGTTATTCAGTAAACCACCGGAAACACAGGCCGTGCTCAGAGACTCACTCAATATTGCAGTGGGATTTGCCATAAACAAGCACATTTTTCAGTCAGGAAAACGTTAACGATGCTTTGAATACTCAAGCCTGCTGGGTTGTGTTTGTGCACTGCTTAGTTCTTAAGGAATACTATCTCTGTTTATAAGAGCTTGCACATGCTGTTAGTGTCTTTAAATTAAAACACTGACTACCCTATTGGACCCTATTGCGTTTTGATGTATTTGCAGGTAGGGTGATGTTTTGATTTGGTATAGCACTTGATCAAACTGTACTGCCTTGTTCTTTTGAGGCAATGTTGTTAAATGTGTTTCCAAATGGTAGTCGCAGAGGTGGCAAGCCAGTACATGACCAGTGTTAAAATTACACATAATCCTCATAACACAGTGCAGTGCCCTAAGTCAATAGGCTAAGAATTCTTGGTCCCTGTTCTGGAGGCTGTTTTGAATGACTAATTTTAACATTCCTGTCACTTGTCAAAATGTCTAATTATTTTTCCTTTCGTGTTCATGTCTTTATCAGATAACACAACACAAACCTTCCTATAAAATTGTCCCCTGTAGTAATTCTTGATTTGCTTGGCCTGACTTGTCAATTTCCTTTTCTCTTTGCTTTTGCAAGTGGTTCCTCAAGTGCAATGCTTAATTGTGGTATCTGCTACATGTTGAGTGAACAGTCCTGTGTTTTCCTTTGTATGCATCATATTCTGCAATGAGATCAATTCCCTAGCAATAATGTTTTATTCACCAAACATAAATCACTCAACAGGGTCTTTGAGTCAGGTGATGTATTTGAGATTCTTATGTAAGAAAATACTGTGTCACAGTAGCATGGAATGCCTGCAATGTGAGTTTCAAAATAAATGTCCTTCAAAACAGCTGAGAAATTAAAAGAAGCTTTGAAAGACAAAATCATGGCTTATAAAACAGGCCACCTTCTGCTAGGAATATTGTAATCTCTCTCTCTCTCTCTCTCTCTCTCTCTCTCTCTCTCTCTCTCTCTCTCTCATATATATACAGACGAGTGACAAATTAAAGGAAAAACCTGAATAAATGAGTGGAGGAACATAACAAATGCAGATTCCTTCAAACAGGTGTACTGCATGATAAAATTAAGCAATTCACATCCTATCATGCTCTGTGGCATGTATACAAATGCTGAGCAGCCCAGTTGACCTCAATTTTGGATCAAGATGGCAAGAGGAAAGGATCTAAGTGACTTTGAAAGAGGTGTCATTATTGGGGCATGAATGGCCGGAGCTTCAGTCACAAAGAAACTCAACTGGCTCGTGTTCTGGACAAGTGGGCGAGTGCATGTGTGAAGACACCAAGAGAACAGGACAGGCCTGACTGCTTGACCCCTACAGTGAGGGGGTCTGGAGGCTCTGTTATGCTGTGGGGGGCATTTTCCTGGCATGGTTTGGGTCCACTTGTCCCCTTAGAGGGAAGGGTCACTGCAAATCATGACAAAGTTATTTTGAGTGATCACCTTTATCCTGTGGTGAAACATTTCTATCTTGATCGGAGTGGTCTCTTCCAGGATGACAATGCCCCCATCCACAGGGAATGAGGGCTAAATGAATGGTGTGATGAGTATGAAAATGATGTAAATCATATGCTATGACCTTCGGAGGCACCAGATCCCAATTGAACTCCTATGGGAGATTCTGGACCGACATGTTAGACAGCGCTCTCCACCACCATCATCAAAATGCCAGATGAGGGAATATATTTTGGAAGAATGGCGTTCCATCCCTCCAGTAGCATTTTAGAGACTCGTAGAATCTGTGCCAAGAGTATTGAAGCTGTTATGGCAGCTCGTGGTGCCCAACACCTTACTGAGACTGAGGTTTTTCCTTTAATGTGTCACCCGTCTGTATATATATATATATATATATATATATATATATATATACATCCTCATGCTCCTGCTGTGAAATTCTTGGTTCAGAGGTTAGGTGTAAAATGTGATATAAACACAGTATTTCTGATTATCCTGCCTCTTAACTCTTTTTTGCCCCCTGACATATTGAAGTACCTATAAGGACCAGTAATGATATTCTTTATAAAAAAAAAAAAAAACTGAAGTAGTCAAGCAAGCTACAAGAACAAAAATGGAATTTAAGCAAAAAAAAAAGTCTATTCATTCATAATTTTCAGGCTTATTTTATCTTTAAATTCATTACATTTGGAAATTGGATATATAGGCTTCTTCTCGATCATGGGTGGAGGGGAAAGAGAAAAGGTTAATGGAAATACTGCAATTTTTGTAGGAGTGACGGATTTAGGGGCGATTAAATTTATATGAATCTTCAGTGATTTATATTTAACACCCTTATTGGCCTCCTGTCTCCAGTGAGACAGCTTTCTCACTCCATAGCTATTGAGGTGGTGAGTTACGAGATAGTAGTTTGTTTCATTGCTGGGATAATCAGAAATCATGGTTTCCTGTGGTACTAAAACATGATGAGCGCACTCTTCTGAGCTAGTTGACCTCTTCTCTTGCCCTCCACGGAGAGCTGCAGATGCAGGTTGCATATTTGACCTTCTGCAACTTTACTTTATTTAAAAGCCCAGTATATTTACACCTCATAAGCAACTAAAGTAATTTCCATTTACTTGGGTTGGTAACTTTACTTTGAACATTTGCATTCAGAGATGAACTGATCCGAAATGATTTTGCTGCTTCTGCTTGGATTCAAGTAACTTCTCCAAATATATATTCCAATTGCCTTAATTATTTAATGATGAGGGATCACCAATAAACTGACCTCTATGTGTAAAATGTGATGATTACTGGCGTGAATATGACAAAAAATACGTATCATGGGTGGGTCTGACACTAGCATACAGTTGAACAGTATCAAGGATCAGATTACTGATATTTCATATGGGTGAGTTTGCTTTTCTTTTCCTCCAATCTGCTGTCTTGTAACCGGTTCTGTGTCACAGTTTCCCTCACAAAACTGCACAGCCCAAAGGAACACTTTTATTAGCTTAAAATATTATCAGATCCCAGGTTCCAAATAAATTAGAAACCACAGTTTTATGTTAAAAAAGGAAAAAATAAAAGACATTTCCCTTCAGAACAGGTTAGCTTTTTGTCAATTTTTTTTTTGGACATACAGATGAGCTCAATCTAATTATATCCTGAAAACAAGTGGTTTTGATTAAAACATAATTAAGTTCATAGCAATCAATCTAGCTCCCTCCCAGTATTCATGAACATACCTCTAGCTGTCATTGCTTCTACAGGGTCTTAAACTTGCATCAAAAGTAGCCCAGACAAGGACACCCTCTAGCAAGCTGGCTGTTATTTAAGGTTGGCTGTTGTGTATAGGCAATTCCATGTGTTGATCTCCATGGGTTCCAGTGGCTCCATATTCTGTAGTTAATTAACTGAGATGATATATTTGTATATAAATAATGAGTAAGTAGGACAACCATTCCATAATAATAATAAAAATGCTGGACACTCAGTGATCCCTCCAATCTGTAATCCAGTGGTCCAGAAAGATGGGTCTCATATTGTTGACACATTATGTTAATGTTAAAGCTTTTCAGCGCATGGTGAAGATGTGGTTAAAGAGAGGGGAGTACCCATGCTGCCAGTAAGATCATCCATTGGATACCATACACAGACTTCTGTTAATTACAAAACTATTCACACAAACATAATACAGGCCTAGCTAACATGGATGATATCTAACAAAAGTAATCATCTTGTAATGGGCAGATTCCATAACACTCCCCGTCCTTGTGAAGTGCGCTGTGTATCGGCCTTCTCTCTTTACGTTCAAATCCATTGGGTGCATTGCCATGGTTACCTGAGGTGGCGTGATTGGGGAAGAGGTCCCGGGGGAATATACTGAGTGTTACACAGAGCAGGGCAAGGGGAGGCTGCTCTCGTTTGAAAAACAAACCAGTTAAGACCAGCTAGGTGTTATTTTTGCTGACAATAGAAAAAAACGTGTCAGTAACATTGCTGACATTTTCCGCTAGGACGAACCTTTAATGGACAAAAAAAAGAGGGAAGACAGGGTTTATTTGGTGATGATAGTTGTAAGCCAGCTTTTAGAAAGTGAAAAAAAAAATGATGAAAAGGTGAAGCACTAAATAAATATCATAGCAGTGTACTCTTTCATTAAATGGCAAAAATAGTTCCCTATAAAATATTAATGGAAATGTGCCTGCATGTGATTTCGTCCAACCGTGTTTCCTTTCCAGTGGAAAATTAAATAGACAAATGCATATTTGCAAGTACAATCTGAAAATAATATAACACTCACACGAGGGAAAAAAAGGAAAGGAAAACAACAAAAGTGGTCACATACCTCCGAAACCACTGGAGTCAGTGAGCATAAATCCAATTAACCTTTAACCTGTTGGGAATGCATTCTTCGTCCGTATTGTATTCAGTTTGATGCTTAATGGAAGTCTTTGCTAAATGATCTGACCCTTATTTAATGTTGCCCCTGCACACCTCAGATCGGAGATGAAATGGACAGAATGGAAAGTCAAAAGAACACCCAAACTCACTTTGAGGAAATGTATTAATCTTTTACCCAAGCTGCCTTTTTCTCTTAAAAAAAAGTGTTGTTACTTATTTTTTATTCAGTGCCACTTTTAATTGGGATAAGGCCATGTTCCAGAAATACTGCAGGTCTTTTAACATTGACTATTTCCTAAACTGGATACGTAGTCTCTAGTGGAGTTTGCCAAAAGAAAATACCCTCCCTCAATACTCGTTCTCCGGCAAGACATTTAGTTCCTTGCTGAAATACACCTTGAAAAAGGTTTTCTTATTCATGGCATTACATCAAAAGATAAGTTCGTAAGTAATAGCTACAGTAAGAAAGGTAATAGGTTTTTTCCTGTAAATATTTAAAGAGGGTCCAAACAATGGAAATTGAATATTGGCTCCAGGGACTCTATTTAGGTGTCTACAAAATTTCCAGAAAAGGAATTAATCCACTTTCAATTTGTTCTTTTAACATATCAAAGGAAGCAGCGGAAAAATAATTATTTTTTTGCCTTTCAGAAAATGTGTTTTTATGGACAATATTTTATAGAATTCTTGTTTCTGCATCTTCACTATACATTCAATTTACAGCCATCGATGTCTATGCAGGAAACATTATAGTTCATATTTTCACGAACAGACATGTTGTCCTTGATGCCGATTAGCCAACTTGGCACTCGAAACTCAGAATTTTTTTTCTTTGATGCATGTTATGTGAATGTACATTAGTAAAAACTGAGCAAAATCAGAACAGCTTAGCAAAACAATTGTGCAGATTGGTCAGATGAATGCATGACAACAACTTCAAGTGACATGCCAAATACTTTAATGAAACTACGCTAAGACTCTCCCAGCATGTATGTATGTGTGTTTGGAAGGCCATCTGTCTTTTTACTCAAATAGTTTTCAACAAATGCTCTGTTTTACACTGAAACCCAATTCCTATATAAAGAAATAGCTAATATTATAGTTCAATTAGTTAAAGCTAAGACAAATTGAATAGCTGTGATGATATTGTAGCTCCGTCTGCCGGAGAAACGGTCCTGCACAGGCAGTCCCTGAGGAGGGCACAGGGCATGCTGGGAGCAGCCCTTCAGACTTACTGTTGGACACTACAGACAATGAAGCGAGTAGCAGACTTTGTGTTGAGGACAAAGTATGTGTCCCCCTTTGTGAACCCTTGTCTGTACCTTCTGGCTGTTCAGCACAAGTCTGTCACAGCCTTTCTCCATTTCCCTCAGTGTTCAGCCTTAAGGATAGGGATAGTGTTAGTGCTCATCACAAGTTCCTTGTGTGTAAAGTGCAGAATCCTGTATTCTGTGCCCCTTTACTAAAGACCCTCCACCTTCCATCTGACGATAACATTGAACATTGAAACTCCTGTCCATGCTGACGCACTGCATTATGGGATTTAAAGGAGTTCCAAGTTATTTGAAATAATATCAACTATGTGTTAAAGAGTGGTGTCTCTAATAAAATCCAGGTGCATCGTGTTACAAAATTCAATAGTTTTTAAAAGAGAAAGCTATGAAATTAGGTAGATTTTGCATTATATAGCCCAGATACGGAGAAGCGCCACTGGAACTTCTTGCAATCCCATAATGCTGTGCTTCGGCATGGATGGAAGAAAAGGGGGAGTTGACTACATTGTTTAAGTAGAGGATCTTTGCTTATCAAATTTGAAACTATAACAATAAACTACATTTTACATCCTGCTTCCACCACTCTGGTTCACAATCCACTTTTCACATGTCAACATTTCTGTAGCAGTTTCTGAAACATGTTTCCTGTAAGCAGGCTCCATCTTGAAATAATTGTCAATTTTGCGTGTGCATGTGGCACATTTGCCAATAGCAATACAGCGATGCTGGTTGTCAGTTACAATTGGCAATTGCTTGTGTATCCCCATAGCAAGCCCACTAGCCACATATGGACTTGCACTGTCAAGTTGAAATGTATACGGAGCCAATCAAAATATCAGTAAATCAGACCTGTCCAATAAGAGTGGTTTGATATAGTGATTTAACTGCCACACCATCTGTGTAGTGGAGGAAACTAGAATGATCAGAGCACGCATGGGCAATGCTGCTTGTTTGTATGTAAGACTCACACAGCATGTAACAGCAGTGTTTCTGTAGGCCTTGCCTGCTCCTCTCGTCCTGTATCCATCTTCCAAACCAATGACCAAAAACTAAAATCATTACCATCACACAGTTGCAAACAATGTGTGCGTAAATGGATTGCTTTTTTTGAAAACAACCATAGAATATTAGAAAATATTGCAATTATGGTTTCTTGAAATTATATTACAATGTAGTAACAGCAAAAGTAATCATTATAGTAATAGTTCAGGGGGTTCTCAGAATATCCTTATCATATCAGATCATATTGTTTGGAGAAGTGTTTTACCATTGCCCCTTAAATAACAGTATACTGACATTAAACTGAATTTTGATATCTTTATTATATAATTATTTAACTCAAATATGTTTATTTTTAAACGGTATGTGCTGCCATTTGACCCTTTTTGAATACAATTAGAATTTGTATATTTGTATATTCTAATACACCCCCAAACCATACATTTTCAAGAGTGATTCTTGTTCAAAGCTTAGAAAATGTTAAATTGTTGCCTGTGGCAATTACACCCACATTTGAGCAGCCACCCAACCCTAACCTAATCTGAAATTCAAATGTTTTGTAATTAATAACCATTTTTTTAAATGATATGTGAAATATTTGTTACAATGTTATTTGAAAAAAAATATATATATATAACAATAATATTTAGTTTTATATTATAATCATGGCAGATTCAAAAATATATCCTCTACTATAATTGATCTTTATGCAGGCATTACATTAGATTTAAAATAAATAGTTAAATGTTTTGTCTAATAACAAAGGAAAGGGGTTACTTATGGACAAATTGATTTATTTGAATTTGGTTTGTTTTCATATTTTGTATTTGTGAAACATTTTTAAATGTTGCTAAAATGGACGTACTTCATTTACTTTGACATTCATTTTACGTTCTCAGTATGTTTCTCCAGTTACATAATTCATGTGAAAAGTTGTATGTTTCTGTTCATTAAATCATGGTCACTTATTTGAATGGCTGAATATATGTTCTGAATTTTAAGTAAACTAGCTCATCTAACTACCTCTACATATAATGTTGAATTTGTAGTTGCATTAATTGGACCCCTTCTCTGAATCAACGCCAACCCTCTATGTTTGACCTAATGGCAAGTTTCCCCTCCCTGAGCTGTGACTGTAGCGCAGCGTTGCGTGCCTCGAGGGTCATTCCAAGTCGATTTTAAAGAGCAACTCATTTGAGCTTGCCTCATTTTATGAACTAAATCAATAAAAACATATATTAAGTGAATACAAATGTCACACTGCAAGGATCTGGTTCTTTTAATCACTTACATGTTAAAATGTGCAAGAGGTTTCTGTGCTTTATTTTTCAGATTGACAAATGCAGCAAGGCCCCTATTTACAAAACTTGAGCTTATGTTTGTATTTGTTTTTAAATAATTTAACTCTAGTAGCTGAACATTGAGAGTTCAGTTTTGGAATCTAGACCCAACATCACAAGAAAGCCCCCCTGGAGGCAACATTTATTAACAGAACTGTTAAAAAATTTAAAGACACAAGCTGGAATCAAACAGTCAAATTTGTACATATCAGCATGTTTCTATTCAATTGCAGTGAAACATGTCAGCTGCGTTCCAGACAACAGCAAGAACACATATTGATGTCCTCTCTGCTTATCGGCTGATTTGATTGTGAGGCAATTCATGCCACATAGAGCAGATTAAATCAAAACTTAATTTCTCCCCATATTCCCAAGCCATTCTAGAGCTGGATGTTGGATATCCACTGGGTATTTGGAAGTAACCTCTCACAAAGAGAAACCTATTACCACTGTACTGTTTGCAATAGGGCAATTTAATCTAGGCGATTATCAAGCAATCGAAATCGTGGAATGGAAAACAAGCAAAAATAAAATGTGTGGTGGTAATCAAGGTTTCATAGTCCTTTTAATGACAAATTACTACTTGTGCTTGCCATTTGTAAATACAGTAATTCAGCAACTGTTTTACTGGTAAAGGGCCAGACACAACAATTAAATGACCCCTCAATGGACAGAAAACCTGGGATTATTGATGGCCAGTAGCTCTTTTTTTCCCCCTCTTCCTCTGGGGGAGTGAAAAGTTCTCAGGTTTGTGCATTAGCCAGCTTTCATGCAGAAAATGTGAATGTAATCAAAAGACGCAACAAAAATGACTGAAAAATACAGTAGCAGAAAAACGATTAGGAGTCAAATTTAGGCAATTAAGTACAAATCGGCTTAATTAAGAAATTCAGAGCTGAGGCGGAAAGCAACCAAGAAGAACCTGCAGTCGTGCTATTCTGGAATTGGCTTTCCCTGACACAGAGCCTTGCTAACGGAGCACAAATCGGTGGCACAAAGTTAAGAATCCACAGTATTTTATTCCGCCCCAAATCACAAATCCACGTGAGAGTGATGCTTGTTCATTTGAAACTGGACCCCTTTCTGTCCTCTTGGGTTCGGATTTTTATTTGTGTCACAGATTCCATCTCGGCAAAATGTTCCCTCCCATTGCGTCTTATCCAGAAACAAAAATGCTTTGCAATTGCTAGCCTCTATTTGAATCCCAGCGTGGCAGACACATTTGGACTCAAAGCCCTCAGTGCACAACCAAACAATACTCTTGAGGGGGGGGGGCGGGTTTAAAGTATTAATCATTTAATCTCTTTAATCAGGTTTAACTGTAGCTAATGTCTTCCTATTTGGCCCCCGATGATTAAAGCAATCACAATTGGAGTATGTGCACTATCAATAAAACGACTTATTCAAATTACTGATATGAAGTAATGAGAATTTCTTCACAGGACAGGCCTTTTAGCAACTTACAGAACTTAGCCTAAATAGCCTCACAATTAGCTTAACTACAGTATTTAGCTGTCTGCCATTATACTGGCTGTATTATACATTGTAGCGGATATGGTTTAGTTGCATAATACGGCCCCCCACCCCCCTTCCCTGTGGCTGACGACGGCCCTGACAGTACCTGGGTTTGAACACATGCCGTCGAAGCAGGAATAATGGGGTTAAGACCGTTAGGTTTAACTGACTGAAGAGGGTTCTCTGAAAATCTGAGTGTGACAATCAATGGCTGTGATTATCCTGCAGCAAGCGTGTTTTAATCTTCCTGGGCTATGTTCTTTAGACTGGTTTACTGGAGCAATGATGTGCGTATCTGTGAGGGGAAGATAAAAAAAAGCAGCAGTTCAGTGATACTGATTTTGCTGAGGATTCCACTTCCTGAAAAGAGAGAGAAGAAAAATAAATAATAATAATAATAATAATAATAATAATAATAATAATAATAATAATAATAATAATAAAGGAAAATAACTATATATATTCCTCTTAGAAATGTCTTTCAGAATGAAATAATCAAGTAGAAATAGAGCACGATGAATATGAATCGGTCCCATGGGGTTTCTTATGGATATGTTTATCCCATTAACACACAGAAGACAAACTTCTGAGCTACGTGCCACATTGCTCGTTCAGAGGGATAAATGTTGTATTGCCCATCTATGTCTTATAAAGACTGCTAACAATGTAGCACGTCCCCTTTTGGTGCTTAAGATATGTGTCTGAGTAGTAAAATGAGAGGGAACCAAAAACACAGATACATGAAAACATAGTTGAAAATGTACAAAGATGTTTATTAGGCATATTCAAATGCAATGTAATAATGCAATGTGAAATTAGCAGTACAACCAGGGCACTAAAAATAAATACATATTAGACTAACACAATGATATATTTTCATTACAGCATTCCTGAAAACAGCCCTGAACTGTTATTTATTTATGTATCTCCCACAAACATCTGCCCTAAGAAGTCTATGTTTTGCAGTTGATAATTGAGATTGCTCTTCATTTGCCATAGGTTTTATATTCCTTAGTTAACCCTGAAATGTCTTCCTCTTATCTACAGCATCTGAATGTGTCTCTTTCTGGAAAACAAATTGTTGTGCCAAGTCAATGGATACACAGGGACACAACAGGCTTTCATCTTCCACTTACCTAGAAGATGGTTTCTTTCAGCCTGGCAGTGGTTTATTTTCCATGGCAACCTCAAACATGCTTATTTCACTTAAGACTATAAAACAAGTTAACTCCTTCTTATCGGCCTCTTTCTCACGATGCAGCCTAGCTTGAAAAAAAAGAAAACTAAAACTCCTTGGTCATTGATGAAAGTTCCTTGCACATGCATAGCATATACAATAAAACCGCTTACATTTTGTTGAAGTGGGTGTTAGTAAATCACTTTCAAAGTCATAAAATGGGGCCAGAGCATAAAATATACTGTATCCCTCAAGCCATGTGCCAAATCACATCATACATTCTTTCCTAGATCACTAAAATGTAAAATGCTACAAGGAGTATTGGAGTTTTCAATTACATAAAAGCAAGTACTTGCCATGTGTAAGTTGCTTAATGCACGGAAAATTGCTTAATGTGGATTCTATTAAGTTTTCCACAGTGGGGTCATTAAATGGTGCAATTGTGCACTCTACTACGAGTTGTTGCTGAATGATTGTATTTACAGATTACAGATGTAAATATCAAATGTTGTGAGTCTCTTTTTATCTTGAATGGGACATCCCTGTGATACAATGATCTCCCTTCTTCTCCCTCATCTCATACGTTTAAAAAGTTTAACATGAAGTGCATCAGCAATTTTGCGAGATTTATTTTTCTCCTCTAATCTGTTGTAAATGAGAAAGGGGCTTTGCAGCTCCAGCCACATTTCCACTTGCTTTGTTTTCTTTTTCATCTTATAACCCTGAATGTTTATGAAAGTGGGTCAAGCAGGGCTTGAAAGAACACATCTGAAAGGCGAGATAGGGCATCAACTGTGGTTTGTGCACTCGTGATAAGTACTGAAGGGATTGCTGTATTTATACTGTGGAGTTGTTGTAGTACAAAAATCTATTTTGAATGTCCAGCAGATTTTGTTTCCTGTTGGTTCTCCTCCAACTATGGGGGCACTGTTACATGGAAAATGCACAATATCCAGTGTGGAGACATTTTTACCTCTGCACTGACAAGCCCCAGCACAGTTAGCAAGCTGCAGTCTGGATTCAGATCAGCGATATCCACACTTTAAAACCTATCCTGTTGACTGTGCTGAAGATTTTCCCAAATGAACCCTGCAGGACACCCTTGAGGTGTTGTATTTGCATAAGGTTACACCCCTGTAACCTGAAAAATGTCTCCTTACAGGAAATATTCACAGCAGAGGAATAAAACCCAACCGTTCTAAGACCAGTCTGTTTTGTTCCTTTGAGAATAGCGGTTGAGATGTAAAGCCCAAGAAAAGAATGCAGGTCTTTCTCAAGAATGTACCAAAAAAAGTCTAATGCTTTCGTAACACACACACACAACAAGTGGCCTTGGAAAGGGATTGCATCAACTGTGACTGTGAGAGGAGCAGGGAAAATGAAGACTTCCTATGCCCCAGGTGTTAGACCTGCTGTTAATAAGCCTTGCACGTCCCGCTTTCACAGTTTCTCCTCCTTGAAACAGACCCAATAAAAGTGCGTACAGAATACTGATGTCACACATTAGCATCACTGCCACTTTCTCCTGAGCAACATCCTCGCCCCCAGGTATGTGTGGAAGGGCTGTACAAATGAAGACTAAGTAGATGTGTAGAAGAGTGGGAAATCACATGGGCTCCAGTGAAGGCACAGAACTGAAAACTGAAAGTTTTCACATTGAAAACCTTTTAGGAATTATCATTCAAGTTGAGTGAAAGACTTAAGGCCCAGTTCTAAAGACCTTCCGTCACATGTATTCCCTTTAAATGTTCTAATAAACATTAAGGGATTTCTTAATATTCCATCCTTGCTGTATAGAAGAAGAACAAGTGTCCCTTGTTTATTTGTGTTTATTGGTTCAATTTGAACATACCTACATCAGCATAAAATAAATCACTCTTAGGAATTTCACTTAATAAATAGAAAATCATTTCAAAAAACAAATGAACACAAGAATACTTTCTAGATGTCATGAAGCAAGTCGTTTTGCATCAGATTCAGCTTCCATCCATATTTAATGACAGAGAAAAGTGTAGCATGACATCACTTGGTTCTGTGATAGTGTCTTTAGTATAGTGACAGAGATCTAGGCTGTCCCCTAGGAAAATTAGGCATTTATAATGACCTCTGTGGGTTTACTAAATACCGCTGTGCTCAGGCAGTCTCTGGAGCCACTTTAAGCACTGAATTCATCTACAAGACCCCCCACCCCCTTCATTATTGCACCCCCCCCTCCTCCCATCTACGATTGCTGAATGCAGAGTCTTATGTTCCAATGTAACACGTAACACTCAAATTGTGCCTGACATGGCCTTCAGAAGCACACAGCAGACAGATTAATCACTGAGCCCTCTGTTCCTAACTCCTATCCGTTTCTCATCTGTGAACAAATTTGAAAAGGCTTAATTTAGACTGAAACTCGGGAGGGAAGGTTACTTTGGGGAGGAGGTGACATCTGTTACTCCTAGTTTACATTAAGTAGTCATGTCTTTGATACTAATTGGGGGGCAGATCATAAACATATGACCAGCTTGCACTTATGAAAAAATGGATACTGACATAATGTGCTATTTTTATGTATTATATTTGTGTCTTTCAAAATATAGTTGTAATCCAGAAGGAGAGATGATAAAACTCACCTTTTATTCACAACTGTAGTGTTGGTGACCGCAAATTGGCAATAACAAACTATATTTGCAAATATGGAGTTTTTAAGTCAGCAGAGCCCAAGTTTAAACACAGACAGAGGTTCAAAGACATACAAGGAAATACAAAGCAATAAATAGTAGTACAAGTGCAGGAAATGTAATTAGTCTGAGAGACTAATAGTATATATGCCTAATATACTTTAGGGTTTAATGACTGCAATAATTAGGAAGGTTAATCTAAATATGAATATTGAAAGGATATATACACAAATCAATCTACTATGAAATTGTGTTAAATGTATATTAAGAATTAATATCTTTAAGTGCACAGTGGTAATTAATTAAAATTGCACAAAATGAACATTTACAATAATTCTCATTAAACTCGAACATGAAATAAATGGGGTTAATATCTTAACAAATTATATCACTTATTAACTTATGTGTGCTTAGTTTGTGCTCAATTCTCACAAGTTCATAAAATGACAAATATTAAATCTTCAATACTTTTCAATTTACTCCTGCAAAGACGTTGTGCTAATTGTTGCTGTTCCAAGGCTTAGGAAAGATTGTTCTACAGGAAAAACTCCAGAGATCTTCTTTTTCGTTCAAGTGTAGGGAAAGAAAGTTGTGCCAGGGTTTCAAACTGGTAAGTGTCCGTACATCTGAGGAAACTCACTTTGGATAATGCTTTGCAATTAAAGATTTTTGTTCTAAAGGGCTTTGTATGAATTATCTATTTGTTCTTTGTAAATTGAGTTAATCTGCATTAGCATGATTTTAGCATTTTCCGAGATGGTTTGCCTTCGATTGGGCCAATGTACAGAGTTGTACAGAGTTCAGTATATGGAGGAAGAGTAAAGTTAGAAGTTAAGGTTCGATCAAGAGCAAATTCAGCAAACTTCTCTCTTCAGATCCTGTTCCAAGCCTCTCTGATCTTTTAGCTGTGAACTCTGTGAACCCGTGGAGCCTTTCCATTTTTTACTTTTGTGTAACTTTTCTTCACTGAGTGCCTAGCTCTTTCACACTTTCATTGTTATTGGTGATTAGACAGTTTCAATGAGGCGATGTGCTGGTTCTTCATTGGCTTTTCTAATTAGAGGACAACCCACCATTGTTGATTGGTCAGAAGTCCAACCAATGCATGATGGCTAATCTGCAGATTTAGGACTTCTCAACACTGCTGACTTTATGAGAGTGTTCTGGAGTTACCTCTGCTGAGATTAAGTGTCCTGGTCTGCTTTGTGTTCAGGAAAAACTCTCACCTTGTTGACATATTGTAGCGTGTACCTTTCGTCAAGTATAACGTTGTAGGTGCAGTGTTACAGGGCAAACCGTATGTGATTAGTTCTGTTGGGGACTAGTTCCTCTTGCATATCAGCGTAGGAATACACTGTATGCAACAGGAGTGCTAGGGCAACTTGCGTGTAATTGTGTGAGTATCCCTGCTAAATGAAGTCCCTTTCATGCATTTATGTATTGGTTTTATTAGTTGTTGTGAGTGATCTTGTAAGGTGAATGTGTGGGGTTAGGTGAACTACCGTCAGGGGGGTGGACCTTCATGGTAGTCATGCATAGGTGTTGTTATACAGTGGGATTTTGGCAGGGGATTGTTTCAGAAAGACACCCTAAAGAGTGGAGCTACCTCTACACCTGTTTCCTTGTATAATGCTAGATGCTGTTGGCGATATTAAATCCCCCCTATGTTTCTGAATAAAGACTGGGTGGAGTCTTTTCAATACAATCTGTTGGTATTTAATTATAACATAAGGATTAGCCTGAGGGTTTGATCACCTAGCCTGGCAGACAGTCTAATAATTATAATAATTTCTGTCATTCCATAAGAGAAGTGTATAACACTACCAGCATGATGCTTCACAACGAAGCCCAAAGTGTGCCATTTCCTTCCACCTCTATTTTTAGGGTGCGAATGCGGATTGAAAATAGGCTGCAAGTGTTTCAATTCCTTGTGTGGCCTCAAAGTTACAGCTTTAGAAACCAGTTTCCAGGCTCATTATCATTCAATTCACCAAAGGCAAAGACACATCATTGGGTTTCAAACAAAAGACAAAAGATTTCCAACGATCTTCAGTTTCAATAAAGCACAGTTTGCCTCAATAATTACAAATGCATTTATATGCCACGTTTGCCATTAGCACGTCTGTGGTAATCACTGTGCCGGCTATGTTGTTATTCCATACTTATGAGCTCAAAACGGCATTCATCTGAAATATACAGGGAGCATGCAATTATGCGTTATCTCCACTTCAAAGGAGTATGTTTTTGAGATAATGGTATGCTGCACTTGATACTGTATTATGCATTTATTGGCCACTCTTATTTGTGACATTTACTCAGTAATTCTCTGCAGAATTCATGCAGGCTTGGAAGAAACTAGGAGTTCAGTGGTTGTTATGGCAATGGTCTGCCGATTTGTGAGCGGCATGTATGCCTGTATAACAGGCACGATATTCTCTTTTAAGGAAAGGAAATAAAGAAAAGTCACTTGGCTTGCTGGTTATTCACAACAAAGACCCCTCTTTATCCTTGAGAGTACAATTTGTATTTGCTACAATGCCGTGAGTCAAGACTTTGTCGGAGGAGCAAGGCAGACACATAGCTGAGAGATTGGCTGCCATGATTGATTAGAAAGCGAATGAATGAAACTGATTTGTCTTCATAACATACTTAGTGGCTTAAAAAATATCTCAAACTTGCTTAATTATAATACTCAGATATCATGTATGATTAAATATTAACATTAAAGTGTTATGAAGTACATACAGTAACAGCGTATATGTCAGCGTACTCCATGTTTTCTCAATTGTCATTTTGACAGGTATGAAGTAGGAAAGTAAATACAACGTTCCACTAAAATGGCGATGGACATTAACCATTTGAAGTTGCTAATAAGATGGAAAGAGGACATCATAGTACTTTACTTGTACTCTCCCCTACCAACACGTGATAAAATGTAGACCAATCATTTTAGAAAGTGCTAGTCCTTTAAAGTGACTTAATGTTCACCCGTCCATCGAGGTACATTGGTGGTCTTTCAAATGCTTTGACATGGTAGTTACATAATGATCATTGAGCCCTCCGGCCACACTATCCAAAATGGGAGACAATGCATTTTATTTTTAAACTAATTAAATTAATCTCATTAAAATTTTAAAGAAGTAATTTATCATATAGCTACTTTGCATGGTTTTATGGAGACAAAATGTATCCATCTATATGCCGTAAATAAGATTATTTCCATGCATTCCTTAATGAGCATAAACTGATAATTAAGTTGAAGTCTAACCTGACCCTTTTAAACTAATGTGAGTACAGTGAATGTTATATATATATATATATATATATATATATATATATATATATATATATATTGTTGTTGAAAAAGAAAGATAAATCATCATAGAAATAGAGCTAATGACAGCACGGCATTCTCACTAATTAAGTATTATCATATTAAGGAATTTTAAGCCTGTTAATGGTTGCTTATATGGGTCTACTGAAAAATAAATAAAAGCTCAACTTTGTTATTAATTACATATATACAAATATTAAATAAATAGCAGCTACAAAAGAATGAGGCACAATCTTGGTTCTGGCCTACTGTGATTTTTCAAAAATACCATGCCAAATTAATGAGGTATAATTTGTATTAACCCGAGTTGACAGGCAGAAAATATACCATATCAGGCACTATTCCATCTGCTATTAATTACTTCAATTCTCCGTTAATATATGAGCTCTGTTAATTAAAAACCTGAAAGGCAGATATTAATATTCAAGTCCTTTAAATGTTCTACAAATATTATTTTTGTGTGTAGGCATATATGTATAGTATACTGTATATTGGTTATATAGATCCATGAAGACCAATTGCATTTTTTATTAAGTTTTTTTATAACCTGGGGTACATTTACAGAATATTACCTCTGTCAATAACCTTTTAAAAACTGGTCTGTGCTAATCTTAAATTGCACAGAGAAATCCTCTGTACATTAATAAGTGGCTGGTAATAACTTGGTTATAAAACATTTATAAATTGCCATTTGCCATTGGTGTAAACTATAAACTATATAATAAACTATACAAACTATAAGAGTATTTTTGTTTGGAAAAGTATAAAGTATAAGAATGTCTATTTATATTTAGTTAATATTTTATTTTTATTTTAGTATAAATGTATATACTTTACAGTTATGAATGCACACGTGTGCACATGCACAAACATATACACTCACCTAAAAGATTATTAGGAACACCATACTAATACTGTGTTTGACCCCCTTTCGCCTTCAGAACTGCCTTAATTCTATGTGGCATTGATTCAACAAGGTGCTGAAAGCATTCTTTAGAAATGTTGGCCCATATTGATAGGATAGCATCTTGCAGTTGATGGAGATTTGTGGGATGCACATCCAGGGCACGAAGCTCCCGTTCCACCACATCCCAAAGATGCTCTATTGGGTTGAGATCTGGTGACTGTGGGGGCCAGTTTAGTACAGTGAACTCATTGTCATGTTCAAGAAAAAAATTTGAAATGATTCGACCTTTGTGACATGGTGCATTATCCTGCTGGAAGTAGCCATCAGAGGATGGGTACATGGTGGTCATAAAGGGATGGACATGGTCAGAAACAATGCTCAGGTAGGCCGTGGCATTTAAACGATGCCCACTAAGGGGCCTAAAGTGTGCCAAGAAAACATCCCCCACACCATTACACCACCACCACCAGCCTGCACAGTGGTAACAAGGCATGATGGATCCATGTTCTCATTCTGCTTACGCCAAATTCTGACTCTACCATCTGAATGTCTCAACAGAAATCGAGACTCATCAGATCAGGCAACATTTTTCCAGTCTTCAACTGTCCAATTTTGGTGAGCTTGTGCAAATTGTAGCATCTTTTTCCTATTTGTAGTGGAGATGAGTGGTACCCGGTGGGGTCTTCTGCTGTTGTAGCCCATCCGCCTCAAGGTTGTACGTGTTGTGGCTTCACAAATGCTTTGCTGCATACCTCGGTTGTAACGAGTGGTTATTTCAGTCAAAGTTGCTCTTCTATCAGCTTGAATCAGTCGGCCCATTCTCCTCTGACCTCTAGCATCAACAAGGCATTTTCGCCCACAGGACTGCCGCATACTGGATGTTTTTCCCTTTTCACACCATTCTTTGTAAACCCTAGAAATGGTTGTGCGTGAAAATCCCAGTAACTGAGCAGATTGTGAAATACTCAGAGCGGCCCGTCTGTCACCAACAACCATGCCACGCTCAAAATTGCTTAAATCACCTTTCTTTCCCATTCAGACATTCAGTTTGGAGTTCAGGAGATTGTCTTGACCAGGACCACACCCCTAAATGCATTGAAGCAACTGCCATGTGATTGGTTGGTTAGATAATTGCATTAATGAGAAATTGAACAGGTGTTCCTAATAATCCTTTAGGTGAGTGTGTATACATATATATATATATATATATATATATATATATATATCAGTCCTCCAGCTGAAAAACATTTCTACCTGAAACATAAATTATTTTATAATCAATTATATCTATTGTTTACATCATATATATGTTTTTCTGTAGCAAGAAAGCATCTTCATTCAGATTAAATGTGTCTACCAGACTGAAGAAAGAAGCTAACAAAAATCTCAACATAGAGAGGAAAAATTGTATATTTAAATGATCTCTATCTTTAATGACAGGGGCTGTTAAGGGAACTTAGCCTCAATTATATTTTCTTAATTATCCTGCAGATCTTATACATGTCATGTAAGTCAGTGTGACATTCGGAGTATAGTTTAAATATTTAATTCCTTGGGTACAGCAAGCATTACCTAAAGGAAATTACTTTTTTTCTGTCCTTTCACAAATATACAAATTTGCATTTAAGCTGTAATATGATTCTTCTTGATACAGCATCTGTAATCAGTTATGAAGTAGACTGAGGAAAAACTGTTATTTACTTATTTATTTCACACATATAATGACTATTTATTATATTAATGATCATAATGTACTGGAAATTAAAAGTTCTAATTTCCCATCGTCATGAATGTTGCACTTCAAATTTCTGGAGTACATTAAATAATTTTCAACGCAAATTGCATTTTTGTATGATCCATTCGTGAACTAAATGTGAAAAAGTAAACAGAGATGGACAGAACAGAAGAAGACACAGACGACTAGGTTGGACTTATAAAACTTAAGATGTTGTGGGTGTATCCAGGAGGAGAAGAAATGTATCCACAAACACACACACATTTGACTATCATGAGCACAGAAGTGGTAGAAAATGCCCAGATACCAGCACAAAGGGACTGAACACTGATCCTTGAGGCACCCCTGTAATAAGAAAGAGCAAGGTAAAGAGAAGGAGCCACAACATGAAACCTCAACAGCAGCCTGAGAGGAGGGAACAGAACTAGGCCAAAGCAGATGTTGTGAAGAAGTGTGAGAGAGAGTGAGGAGTGGAAGATGGTGTGATCGATTGTGAAGGAAGGTCAAGACCAATTAGTATAGAGAAGTGTAAAAGCAAAGATTGTATAAAAGGGGATAGTGACAGAGAGCAAAGTAGTATGTTTGACAGAAACAGCCAGTAATTTCTTACTGTTTGGGGAGGGGATTCATGAATTCACACTCTTGAGTCTAGGTGTATTAGGTCTTGGAGGGCACAACTTGGCAGGTTTGATTTGTTTTATGTCTCTGGTGTGTGTTTTATAATCTTTCACCATTAGCCACTGTTATTTGAGCATTTGGCATCATTAATTAACAAAATTAAAATCAATTTGGGTGCAAGATTGGTCTTCAGGTATAAAAATCTGAATAATTGAATGGCATAGGTTAGATATCCAGAATTATAGTTTATTCAATGACTGTGTTTAGGAGTGGCACACAACTATGGCACAGACTTATTGGGGTTCTTGAAGTGTACATTAAACTGGACGATGTGCTGTACAAAAGAAAAAACCTGCTGTTGATGCTTGAGAACCACATCTGTGTTCCTCCTTATTGATGCTTCTATTAGAGGACTGTGGTATGACATGAAGCAGTATAATCTAGAGGTTTATGGTTTTATTCCCAGGTCACCTTGGGGAGGTCAGGTTGAATTTATAGTCAAAGGGGGAAATGATCGTCAATTTTGAAACGATCTAATTTGATGTTCATTTTACCACCAGCCTTCAGTTTACAATGCTTGGGCCTGGACTTGTACAGACACACTAACTTAATGTTCCTCCTCTGAGGAACTGCCAGCAATAATAAAGTACATTTTGGGGTCTTCCATTCTTCATAGGACTCAGAGAAAATATTGTGCAGCTGTAAACAGTAGTTTATTCGTTTCTATCAATGTGATCAGGATCCCTAAAGGAACTGAAAGTCAGAACTTCACATATATATCTATATATTCAAAAATGATGTCTACCTTGGAAAATGAATCAGCGCAGATGGAGATATTATCAAAGAAATCAAATGAAGAGTAAAAATGGAATTTGGAAGAAACAGCATGCTTTTGAAAGAAATCCACCCATTTGTCTGAAGAGAAAAGTATTTGATCAATGCATAGTACCAGTGCTCACTTAAGGCTGTGAAATCTAGTCAATTAATGCAAAAATGATACAGAAACTGCTGGGATAATGTATGCTTGTAATATATTATGAATGGATGGATCCAAGAACAAACTAAAATATGTGGCATAATTCAAAGATGAAAAATGTTAAAATGGCAATTGACTGGACACAATGCCAGAAGGACAGATCAAAGATGGACAAGGCATGCTATTGAATGGATACCAAGAGATGAAAAAAAGACCTAGAAGATGACCACATAAAAGATAGGAAGATGAAATAAGAAATGAAAGGTAAGCTGTAGATTGAAGCAATTGGAAACATCTTGGGGAGGCCTTCACCCAGCAGTGGATCGAATATAGACTGATAGTGATGATGCATAGCTTGAATAGAATTAAATTTTTTATATATATATATATATATATATATATATATATATATATATTTGTTACAGATAACATATGGGGAGAAAATATATGCTTTAAATTTAATCATGCATACAATTAATTTGCATATACTTTGCAAAGGAGTGTGGTATGTGTGTATATGCCTTTCTAAGTCTAAACATAATATCTGAACATAATCTAACTGCAGGGCGCATAAAATGTGTTTCCCACTACATTTCTGATGCCTGACTGCTTTCTGCCACCCAACAACAGAGAATTCATGGGGAGAACATTGATCATCTTTAAAATGAACACACAAAAGTGAAAATCACCCAGTTCAGCATTCAAGAGAGAAAGTTACTATTAAGTTTTGTTTAACGATACAAAGTTTAGGTTACGACTGGAATGCAAGTACAACTATAATATCACAAATGAAACAAACTTCTTCAGTGCCACAAACCTGAACTTATCACCTCCAAATAACTGCTGGAAAGTCACCATTATTATCTGTAATGTTTTCAAGTGTACTGACTGATGTAAAGCAGTGTCAAAATTCATTAAACATGAAAACATTTTAATGTAGTTGTTTCACTTTTTTCTGGCAGGCTTTCTCAGTGGCAGGCTTCTGTAGAAATATTTATTCCGTCTTGCACATTTATATTTTCCCGTTTTTTTTTTTTTTAATAAAAAAACACTATAGTGCTGGCTGCATGGAAATAAAAATAATGCAAGTGGACTGCAGGTTTCACAATTCTCTTTATTGAGTCTCCTGCCTTTGCCTGTATGCTATCAAGAAGTTAACCTTAGCGTGATCTCTTTTTTTTAAGTATTAGAAAACAGAACACCTGAGTAACTGTAATGGAATATAGTTAATATTATTATTTATTACTCCTGAATTTTCATGATGGTTTCGAATAGGGATGCTCCTGCTTCAGCATCAAGTTATGTCACTGATCTCAGAAAGAATTACGACATAACTTCGGGGGATGACTGTATATATATATTTTTTTTTCCAAACTTAACACATGGAATTTATATTTACTCTCATCATAAAATAGGCTATTATTGCTATAATATGGTGATACTTGAATTCATGTATTGGTCTTAATAAGAAGAATTTTGTTTGCCTTCCAAAAGTGGAACTATAGTGAAGATCTACTGTATAAAAGTTGGTTGTAAGCAGAGATTGAGTTCTAAGGAGCCTTGTGATGCTTTTAATACGATATGTTTTTTTGCCAAAGTAAAGATGACGTGTCACAGAGGTGCATGTTATCACGGCTGCTGCACAGAAGAATTAAATGTTGTCAGTCTCAAAGAAAAAACAAGTCCATTAACATTTCACGGCAAGATTTACTCTAATTCTCACCACAATAATCACATTTCCTTAGAAATTCCTGGCTTTGGAAAGGGCCCGTGGGGGACAGATTTTAATTTTCATCCACAGGTGATCCTAGAAGTCTTGCAAATACTTAAATCAGGTGCTGTCATTATCATATATGATTGGGGCTCTGTTTGCTCCTTCTTAAACCCCAACCCTCATTACCATGTATATTACCATTTGAAGTGTCAAAGTACCTCAGCATGCCATTTGTAAAATTTCTTTGAATAATGAATTCAGTAGTTCCTCTTGGACACCAGAGGATAAACACTCACTTGTTATACTTGGAATAAGGTGGAAGTTTATTTCATAGGGATGCTAGTGTTCTATGTTATAGTACAGATGACTGATTATATCAAATATATACCGATCAACAAAAGAATAATACACATTTTATATTTGAACAGAATATGCTTTAACATCAGTTCTGACTAGATGGTATGTATTGTAAAACAACCTAAAAGAACGATGAACCAAACAAAATAATAACTGTCATTTGCCATCTCAATAAAATGGACTGTATGCTTATATCTTAATAAGTAATACATGTTTTTTTGTGAGAGTTTAATTTCACTTGACTGGCTGCAATCTGAAGAAATGCAGGATTTAGTAGAACCTTGTGGGAATGTGTTTGTCTTAATGTTGTAGGTGTCTGTAGTGTGCCATGTCTCTACACACACACACACACACACACATATATATATATATATATATATATATATATATATATATATATATATATATATATATATATATATATATACACTCAGCTAAAAGATTATTAGGAACACCATACTAATACTGTGTTTGACCCCCTTTCGCCTTCAGAACTGCCTTATTTCTACGTGGCATTGATTCAACAAGGTGCTGAAAGCATTCTTTAGAAATGCTGGCCCATATTGATAGGATAGCATCTTGCAGTTGATGGCGATTTGTGGGATGCACATCCAGGACACAAAGCTCCCGTTCCACCACATCCCAAAGATGCTCTATTGGGTTGAGATCTGGTGACTGTGGGGGCCAGTTTAGTACAGTGAACTCATTGTCATGTTCAAGAAACCAATTTGAAATGATTCGACCTTTGTGACATGGTGCATTATCCTGCTGGAAGTAGCCATCAGAGGATGGGTACATGGTGGTCATAAAGGGATGGACATGGTCAGAAACAATGCTCAGGTAGGCTGTGGCATTTAAACGATGCCCAATTGGCACTAAGGGGCCTAAAGTGTGCCAAGAAAACATCCCCCACACCATTACACCACCACCACCAGCCTGCACAGTGGTAACAAGGCATGATGGATCCATGTTCTCATTCTGTTTATGCCAAATTCTGACTCTACCATCTGAATGTCTCAACAGAAATCGAGACTCATCAGACCAGGCAACATTTTTCCAGTCTTCAACTGTCCAATTTTGGTGAGCTTGTGCAAATTGTAGCCTCTTTTTCCTATTTGTAGTGGAGATGAGTGGTACCCGGTGGGGTCTTCTGCTGTTGTAGCCCATCCGCCTCAAGGTTGTACGTGTTGTGGCTTCACAAATGCTTTGCTGCGTACCTCGGTTGTAACGAGTGGTTATTTCAGTCAAAGTTGCTCTTCTATCAGCTTGAATCAGTCGGCCCATTCTCCTCTGACCTCTAGCATCAACAAGGCATTTTCGCCCACAGGACTGCCGCATACTGGATGTTTTTCTCTTTTCACACCATTCTTTGTAAACCCTAGAAATGGTTGTGCCTGAAAATCCCAGTAACTGAGCAGATTGTGAAATACTCAGACCGGCCCGTCTGGCACCAACAACCATGCCACGCTCAAAATTGCTTAAATCACCTTTCTTTCCCATTCAGACATTCAGTTTGGAGTTCAGGAGATTGTCTTGACCAGGACCACACCCCTAAATGCATTGAAGCAACTGCCATGTGATTGGTTGGTTAGATAATTGCATTAATGAGAAATTGAACAGGTGTTCCTAATAATCCTTTAGGTGAGTGTGTATATATATATATATATATATATATATATACAGTACTGTGCAAACGTTTTAGGCAGGTGTGGAAAAAAAAGAGGATACATCAACTTTTATCTTTCTAAGCCCTTTCAAATCTGTGGCAAAGCTTTATTATATATACAGTACTGTGCAAACATTTTAGGCAGGTGTGAAAAAATGCTGTAAAGTAAGAATGCTTTGAAAAATAGACGTTAATAGATTATTTGTATCAATGAATTAAATGCAAAGTGAGTAAACAGAATAAAAATCTACATCTAATCCATATTTGTGTGACCACCCTTTGCCTTCAAAACAGCATCAATTCTTCTAGGTACACTTACACAGTCAGGGATTTTGTAGGCATATAGTCAGGTGTATGATTAAACAATTATACCAAACAGGTGCTAATGATCATCAATTCAACATGTAGGTTGAAACACAATCATTAACTGAAACAGAAACAGCTGTGTAGGCGGAATAAAACTGGGTGAGGAACAGCCAAACTCAGCTAACAAAGTGAGATTGTTGAAGACAGTTTAATGTCAAAAGTCATACACTATGGCAAGACTGAGCACAGCAACAAGACACAAGGTAGTAGAGTGCCTGGGGTAGTCTCCCAGGCAGACATTTCAAGGCAGACAAGAGTTTCCAGATGACCGTAGATGCAGTGGTCGGCCAAGGAAACTTACTGCAGCAGATGAAAGACACATCATGCTTATTTCCCTTCGCAATCGTAAGATGTCCAGCAGTGCCATCAGCTCAGAATTGGCAGAAAACAGTGGGACCCTGGTACACCCATCTACTGTCTGGAGAAGTCTGGTCTCCTCAATGTTGAGAAGTACAGGCAGATACTTATCCATCATGCAATACCATCAGGGAGGCATCTGATTGGCCCCAAATGTATTCTGCAGCATGACAACGACCCAAACATACAGCGACAGTCATTATGAACTATCTTCAGCGTAAAGAAGAACAAGGAGTCCTGGAAGTGATGGTATGGCCCCCAGAGAGCCCTGATCTCAATCCCAACCTACCTGCCGAGTTCCTTCAAAAACTGTGTGCAAGTGTACCTAGAAGAATTGATGCTGTTTTGAAGGCAAAGGGTGGTCACACCAAATATGGATTTGATGTAGATTTTTCTTCTGTTCACTCACTTTGCATTTAGTTAATTGATAAATATAATCTATTAACATGTCTATTTTTGAAAGCATTCTTACTTTACAGCATTTTTTCACACCTGCCTAAAACTTTTGCACAGTACTGTATATATAATAAAGCTTTGCCATAGATTTGAAAGGGCTTAGAAAGATAAAAGTTGATGTATCCTCTTTTGAGTTTAACATTTATCAAGAGCTTAATATAGTGTCAAGCATATGCAAATCTGGTTGACTTTATCTCTTACTGCATAGAATTCCTTTTTTATTACGAACATTAATATGAGCAGAATATTTATAATATCAGTATAAATGATCCTAACCTGAGCTGTTTTACGCAAATCTTAGCATTGACTCTCATCTTTATTCATGACCTTAGATCTGGGGAAACATTACTTGTACATAGTTGTGTAAGAGAATTTTGAATGCTTGGTTTTTCAGTCAATCTAAATACATAGTTGAACTGAAAACTCATTGGTCAATTGGTTTCTCTTTTAAGATTCTTTTTAGAGGGAAGATGCGGTCAAGTCACAGATGTGCAATAATCATTTATTTTGACAAAAATAGGAAACTAATATCATTCAATTATATTACTGAAATAAGTAATATTAAGCTTTTGCTGGATTACAGAAAGAAACAGATAATACCCATTTTCTTCTTTCTCCTCACAGGACACCTAAGTTCAGTCTGGTCATGTAGGCAGTGTGTCTCTCTCTCTCTCTCCCTCCAGCCCTCTCTTGTTGTGTCTCGTTGCAGGATGAAGAAGTTAAGAGAACTAAAATTCTCTTTGTTTTCCCTTTTATAAGGTTTCCTTCCAACCAATAGCATTTTCCCACCACCATGACTTGGGTGCCTTATGCTAAAGTAATTTAGAAGTGGGGGGTCATTTCGAATTTGGCTAGGAGCCAATAAGAGGACAGGTCCCTTTTGGTCTTCTGGACATACAGATAAGGTTACCAGGGGCTACCAGAGACTACCAGGGCTACCAGATAAAAGGGAGGAAGTCTGTTTCCTCTACCAAACCAGATGGTATAGAATTTTCCATAGAAAAATATATTCTAACAAATAATATCTTACAGTTGTCAGCTTTGAGAACATTTTGATCTTCGGAAAGTTGTTGAAAGTGTTGTGTTTGAATGTCAATAGTGAAAAATTATTTCAAAAATAGAACATTGAAAAGGTGAAAGGTCAGCATGTCATTGATAATTCAGACCATTGCTGCTATATATATATATATATAAAATAAAAATAAAAATCCTTATTTCCTTACACTAAATGTTACCATTCTTCCATCATATACACATCTTTTATATATAAAATGCAGGATAATCATAACCAGAAATCTCCCAATTTCCTTCACAAAGACAAAGGCTTTGTTCACATTGTGTGGTTTAGTAGCCATTCTAGGCATGTTTAAAGATTTGCAAGCTGTTATTCTACCCATCATATCATCTTCTCAAAGTTGTCTTTCTACTACTTTCTTTGATATAGACAGATTTGATGTGGAATTGAAATGAACAGCAAGCTAAGTGCTGGATATGGAAGAATGTCTTTTTGTTTAGTAATAATAATTAAAAACTAATTGTTTTAGTTGTTTTTCTTCATCTGCATTGGCCTACATGCTCCAATTTCCAACCCAAGAGAACACCAGAATCCCTTTCATTCCTTGGAGCTATGTTGACCCACTTTAAACACATTCTTGTTTAGTTAGGAATGTAACACCTGCTTGGTTTGTATGAATTTGGAAGATATATTGATGTTCCTTCTTAGTAAGATCTGAGTAATAATATGTTGTTTCAAATTTGGATCTATAGTGTCTCTTTTCCAGTTGACACTAGTTTGCTTCTGCTCTCAACTTCTCATCTGTGAGGTCTTCTTGGTTGTATTTAATCTCTTGGATATATCCCTTCACAGGAATACATAGTGCTATCTTCCACTAATTTAACTAATGTGATCTTGGTTTTTAAGTTATTGTTATTTTAGTATGGGTAAAGATTCCAATTGACCAAACTGAGGTAGTCTGTCTGCAACTCTGTAGTCTCTTTTTTTATTCAGTTTGGTTGCTCATGGAAAGGTGTTGTGGGCTTACTTGTGTTTAGGGAATTCAAACTATTTAGTGTATGCACAGTATTTCTAGTGAAATCGTTCTGGTATTAGAAGATAGATTGTCACACCCCAACTGTGCCTTTTTTTGTATACCGATGTGGTATATTTGTTTATATGAATAGCTTAAATACTTTGTAGAGATACACTGTTTTGTGTTGATAAAAGGAAATATCTCTAAAATTGATGTAATGCTTTAAGCCCATTTGGAGCACAGTCGGTAGGAGTTCGACGCAATACTTAATATATTAATCTTCGCCTCCAGTGGAATCCTTTCATAATACGTGCGGATCTTTTCTTAGCCAAATGTTAATATTAGCTTACATTTAGACTACTGCATGAAATAGAAAACTTTGTTTGCAGAATAGAACAGTTGCATGGTCTATGCCAGGAAACATTTACTTTGTATGGTCTATTCAAGTTGCAGCTTAAAAATAAAAAAATAAAAAAATGGGTCAAACCTCTGCTCCAGATATAATTATGGCTTACTCACGAAGTGCCTAAATGAGTTTGTATAAAAGGATTAGTGCCTGCTTTGCTTAATGATTGCCATACTGTAATTAACTGTGGTATTTAATCATTTTCAATTCATAGAAGGTGCTCAACATGTTCCTGCTGTTTTTTTTTTCTTCATAATTACTGAAGTGAATAAAATAGGTGTACCCTGTGAACTCTGGGGTATCTAAAATACAAAACGTGGAACAAATGAAATATTCACAGAACCTGCTTTTAAAGATCAAGTAAATAGAAGTCTAGAAAGAATATGGCACGAGTGAAATCCAATGTAAACCTTTGGGGCCAATAAAGTAATTACCCTAAGTTCCAGTTGAACCATGAGAAGCTGTATATCCAGTAGAAATCCACACACAGGACTTGATTAAACCCACCTTGGGTGAGACATTTTGAGTGGATATGTTTCAAAGAGGATGCTCAGCCCGTTGAATGAACACAGACGACAGAGTTAGGACTGCAAGATTAAACAAAACATCTGATTTTATTTATTTGCAGTTGATGTCTAACCATCAGCTTCTCAATGTAATAAGGGTACAAAATGAAAAATGAAATGAAAGAAAAAAGTAAACCCCTCCCATAAATAACGTTTTCTTAAACAGAGTGGCATCAATATTTTGTATGATACTACCAATACTAACACTGATCTCCCATACACAAACACTGCTGAGCTTTTTCAGTTATGAAATACAGCAAACATTGCTATTCAATACCCAGTTGTTCTCTTGGTAATATAGTTCTAATACAAAGATATGCTGAGGATGATTAATGGAACATTCATTTTCCATAGCATGCTTTCCACATTTTATCTGGTTAAAAGAAAAAAATCCTCTCTCCTCATACATTTCCGCAGAGAGCTGACAAACCAAGAATCATGTTATGGGAAATTTCAAAACCAATGAGTGTCTCATGTTGTTTCTTTCTCCTCACTCCCTGTTCTTCAAAGGAAAAGCCATTCTATTGTCAGTCCCCAAGAAGGAATAAAATATGTATATATTCTTAGCTTCTTGCTTTTGAAATTAGTCACTTCAAAAGCATAAGACAATCGGAAATTCAGGCGATTGATTTCCAACAGAAGAAATGCAGTCTCATGGAATACTTTTTAATCTCTACATCAGCGCGTTCCTTCCTCTGACTCCTGCGTCACATGACTTCAGACTTTAACTTCAGATTAAAATGAGTTTGGAATATGATTGACATGAAACAGTTCACTTTCATAAAATCTTTCTCATGGGTGTCCATCCTTCTACATCTTGTCACAGGTCCTTATCTTTGACAGTGACAGTATATGATTTCATTTTTTTAAAGAGTATTGCCTCACTATTACTGTTACCTATATATAATCACAAAGCACTTCAAATACAGGGCATTTCACAGAGTAGGGTACTGCAGATATTACAGAGTTATAAACAAAAGGATAAGCAATGACAATGTAATTACAAGTTGCATCACTTCAAGCAGGAAACCGGCTTTAAGTCTGCATATCTTACATTTACATACAAATTGAGAGATGAACATCAAACATGACAGCATGCCAGGCAATATTCATCATCAGATGTTCAATTAAAATAGCTCAATCTCAAAGCAATCATTTCATAGTCTAGAAATGAATGTGGAACCACTAAGTTGCATGCTTCTTTTCTATATATTTCCCATGCTTCTTGCTCTGATGTACATTGTACTGTGGTCACATTTACAGGAAATCAGTGATGTATTCATTCCTTTCTTAATGTTGCAAATCACATTAATAGTAATGCCCCTGACCTACAATTCAGGTAGAACAAATTGGTGTATAGTTATTATATATAAATGATTATGTTATGGTCAGTTTTTACCAATTCATTGCCAACAACTGAATATAATAGAAAATTAAAGGCAGTGGCAGCTGCTCAGGCAATGTACATTTGTATCATGAAAGCCGTTTGCAGTATTTGCTAAAAATGACTTAAATGTTAACCTCGCTTGCCAAATTCTAATTCCATGTAGTGACTTCAAAGCGACGATTCCAGTAGTCCACGGAGAGATGTGGAACAGATTGTGGGGCCAGTGGTGGCACAGTTTGGTCACACTGCAGCTGTTCGGAGATTTGCTGTAGTGCTAGTCTGCAAGAGTATCGTCATTATCCAGGTTTAGCTCCTGATCACTCTGGTCATATTGTGCCTAAAGCCACATGTCTCTTAAGGGCAAACGGAGTGAACGGTACAGAAACCATTGCACTCTGCAGTTTATCTGACAGACACTTCCTTGGCCCAAGAGGCAGATAGTTTGGCACATGTCACCCAATTGATTTCCTCCTTGGCTGCATAGTTTGAATGTATGCCCTGGATAGTCTCAATTATTAAACAATGACTGGTGAGCAAATTAAATTCTCATTACTCTTATTATTCAGGGCACTGGCCATTGTTCCCCTTTTCCACATAAAACTTGGTGAAATACAACTAGCGGTCCACTTTATTTACTGTTGAACAAGTAAGCCTTATTCACATTTCATCAATAAAACTCCTCCGCGAAATGTGAGAATATGCAGAAAAGCTAATAAATCAGGATGCAAACATATTATTATGACTCATAAGCTATCTTCTTGGCTAAATCCCTTTTGTTAATACACTACAACTGGTAATATTCCTTGTGATAATACCCGGCTCTGTTGTGTTTATGTCTCTGTTGAGTGCATGCAAAGAAGAAAAAACATGTGGTTTTGACTGTAAGGGTTTCAATATATATGTATGCAAAGAATATGAATACATTTAATTGCAGTAAGTATGCCACAAATGACAATTCGGCTCTAAGATGTTCCCTTACAACACAGATTTCTTTCTTAGATTGTCCATAGGTTCCGTAAGATAACATAAATATTGATTATATTTGAAAGCTATTTAATTGAAAAAGGTGGCCAGAAAATACTACACATGGAAAGATATTGAACCTTCAAAGGTAGAAAAACACAGACTGCTACCACTAGCCAAAAATTGCCAATACTCTTCCAGAGATAAAAAGTAATCTAAGTAAACTAAGATTAATAAAACATGTTTTATTTGAAGTGAACTGACCCAGAGTACTGTATCAGTTCGCTAAGCAGTGTGTTTTGAAATGTCTTGGCATTACATGTCCAGGCACGGCAACAGCGGCACTTTCCTGGCAATATTCCATCTTTTTTGTCAGCTCTTAAACCTTTATTTTGTTACCATATAACTCCATTCTTGCTTGGACACTTTCAGGATGGGATTTGAAAGTTGGCCTTAAACTTAAATAAATTAACATGTCAATTACACAACATACCTTTGCTGAGATTGTTATTGGTGCTTAATTCCTGTGTGCAACAGACATGTAAGACTTGGCTACCTAGATCATCAATTTAATCAGGGGAGAAACTGGTCATTAACATGTATGTGCAATTTATCAACATCCTGCCTCAATGGCTGTTTGACCTGCTGGTCAGTAAGTCATGACATTAGAGGTATGCTCTTGGCTGGTTACCGTTATACATAGTTTTAGTAAATGTTTAAACACAAATTAAACAAATATTAACCGTTGTACTTTTTCATCTTTGCAGGTGCTACCTCTCAGATGGGCAGTCTAAAGGAGCCTGGTTGAACCGCTCCAGCATCATTTTCGCAGGGGACGATAAGTGGTCGGTAGACCCTCGTGTGTCAATCGTGTCGGGGGTTGGCGGCAAACGGGAATACAGCCTGCAAATACAGAAGGTGGATGTTACTGATGATGGCCAATACACCTGTTCTGTACAAAGTCAATTCAACCCACGGACTATGCAGATTCAATTGACTGTAAAGGGTATGTAGCTGTTTAATACCTAAAACCTGATACTATTTCTGTTACCAAGTGCTTAAGTGGCATCTTATTCTATGGTAAATACCTTCCTCTCCAAGAAGTACAACACTTGATTTGGAAACAATAATGTAATTATAGATCCATAGCTTTGTCTATTTAAAGAACGTATGCACAGAATTATAGAGCATCTGTGCTTCATTTGTTGGCAAAGTCTTTCCCTTGATAGAGCCCGATCGAGATCTGTTTTTTAATTTTTCTTCGATATAAACACAAATCTCAGCGGACAGATGTTATATGCCATAAGCCACCAACCAAATTGTGGAACTCATCAGCACTCAGTAGACAACGTGTGACTGAAGAAGAGAAAGAAACAAGAAATGCCTTGCAGGGTCAATTAGTTTAACAACTTGTGATGACATAATTAGGAATTTATAAAGAAACAGTCTTTCCGGCAGGGTTTGGCCCAGCCGTGTTATTGGCATGTACTTTCCAAAGCAGTTTTTTTCCTTTTCTAACTTTTACTTCTACTTTCTTAAAAAAAGCAACATACAAACAAAAATTTCTTAGATACAATTTTATAGCAACAAGTCTTATTCTCAAATGAACGCCTATCAATATTCTAGTTACATATTTATAGCACAACACTTTAAATTGATTTGCCTTCTTTGCATCTATGTATTTAATGATGTTTTTGAATTGTAAATTGGGATGTTCACACTACGGCAAGGATTTCTATGAGTGTAGGAATGCTTTGAACTTTCTTCTGAAAAAAATACTCACGGATGAGATTTGGTTAGTAGGAGTTTGTCCCATGCTGTCTAATGATAAAAACACTTTTCAGAATGCCAATTAAGTTAGTTATTAAGAACTCTAGTTTCACACTGGCTAGTGAACTCATGTTATGCTCTTGGAAACCTTCCAGTGGGAGGTTGACAAAGGTAAGCTTTATTTTTTCAAGCCCAACTAGAACTGTATTTGGTTTTGATTGGTCCAAATTATGTTAGCTCAGTATCACATTTTCATCTCAACCTTGCCCTGGATCCCACACTGCAAGAGCTGCAGAAACAGTTCAGTGGAAATGCTAAATATCTCTATTGACTTACTATCTGTAACAGACGGTCGATCTGCAAGTCAATATTATAACCCCAAGCCAGACCATACACAGCACAGTAACCTTGGACTTTGATTATTATTACAAATTAGTTTGGATTCACTGTCATTAGTAATTATGTTGTAAGAAGTATTTGGATGCCCACAATCAGACTTTTTTTGCTATGAGCAAAGTGTTCTCTCCTGATTATATCTAAAATTGGAAGCTACTCAAAGCACTCCATTCTTCAAAGAAAAGAAAAGGAGTTTATCTTGAAGGTGGTGACAATGGGCACGGGTGCTCTGCCATGTGCAAAGGAATATTTGACTTTCACTGGCTCATCTTTTCCATCAGAAGTGATATTCTCGACCGCTGATCTTTTTGAAGAGCTTGAGCGCTTTTTTTGTTGTTGTCTAAATGCTGGCTATATTATTCTGCTAGACCAGAAACCTGGCAGAACAAAACCACTTCACAAAAAAGGACATCACATTTCTCTTTGCTCTACCCATAAATAACCCAAGAGAGGGCCTTGTCTCCCACAAAGAGATCTATCAATGGAAACTAAAACCTTTCTTGCTCTTCTCTTCGACAACCTCATTATCCTTCCATTCCCCACACAGATATAATCTGTTGTCACAGTCCATCTCTGTCCTGATTGTATAGATCTAATGATTATAAAACCATGCTTTCACATGGAAAAAGAATCTAAATCAAAATGAACCTAAACAAAAAAAAACATAATAAAATGACCACAAGGATGGAACCAAGTTACTTCTGTTAGTATCAATGTTGAAAAGGCTGGGTTTCAAAAGTCTTGCCCGAAGTTTACATTGTCAGCGTGCCTTTATGGGGTGAATCATGGCTTCAGTCCTTGCAGATTTCATGACTTGTCATGACTTGCCGTAATAAATAAAGCTCTCTGAAAAATACCCCCTCACCCCTGTTTGAGTACTAATGTTTAAAAATGACCAGAGATACAAATTTACGACTGAACATATAACCTACGGCAAACTGGCTTTCAGTCCAGTATAATTTACCATACATACAGATGTGTTGAGATTATATTTTATTTTTTTCAAATAAATGCTGTTTATTGTCAGAAGAATGTATTTATTACATATTTATTTTTCTTTAAAGCAATACAATTCTGAGAGCTTCAGAAAAACCTAAACCGTAACATGATTTTAGTACTTTTCCAGAGGTCCCTTCTTATATAGCAATTTAAGCTAACAAGATGTTTGGACCATGGGGATCTTTGAAGACACTGCAAATCAGTTTAAATCATCCCCCATATTGAAAAAATCAAGCATGATGAATATATTTGTTTCCACCCTGTTGCCTCAATGAAAACAGCGAAAGTTGTTTCTGACAGGCCTTCCAAGAGCTAATTGACATTATAGAATGCATTATTATTGTTTGTTGTGAGGGTAATTGGCCAGTACCAGAGATGGTATGTAAATGCATGAATGCCTCTTCATTTTGTGAAATAGTACTGGGTAGTGACCTTATAGCAAATTTGTCTTCCAAATGCCATGTTCCATCTTTTTACGGAATGTCAAGCGCTAAAGCATGCAGAGCTGATCAGATTTCAAATAACTATTTATTTATTTATTTCATCTTTTGAAAATGAGATTAACTGGGAGCAGTGGCAGACAAAGAGTAAAAACCTTTTTTAAATGTTGCTGTACGGCATAATTTCTCCTTTTTAAAGACTTAAAAAAAAGAGCTATACTGTAATCTAGAAATTCTTATCAATTTAATTCAAATATGCGTTCCGCTTTCTTACAGACTTTAGATGGACACGTTGGCAATACATGCACTGTAGTTCTCTGATAAAGCTTTAGATAATGATTTAGCATAATTCATTAGCATACAGTGATTCCCTTCACTGCACCGCACTTTAGATTGTAGTTAAACTATTTTATTTCGCCCTGAACCTTGGCAAAGCAGCAATTAAGGGACTGAATTAAGAGACAACAATTTTGCTGCAGCCCCAGTTTTTGCTTAACTGCTTAATTCAATCTAGTGAAACCTCAAGGTAGCATATCAGTAAATTCATTCTGTCAATAAAGGGTTTCTAGTTAGCAGAAAAAATTGTATACAGATTGGGGGATTGTCCAGAGTTAGACCAAATCAAACCTTTGACCTAAATATATACAGAAAATAACAGACATTTACCCTATGCGGTTTTATTCACATGTTTTTATTTATAAGTAGTAGAAAGTGGCTTTTGACAATAAATAAAACAGCTGCTATGTTAAGGGTTTGATTTGGGATAGATTTCAGACTCTAAAGGTCATTAAAACATTGAAAAGCACCTACAAGTTTACAGTTGTTTACTGAATCTCTGTGAATACAGACAATGAAAAAAAACTGTTAAATCAAGCAAAAACTGAACAAATTATATATATATATATATATATATATATATATATATATATATATATACACACCAATCAGCCATAACATTATGACCACCTGCCTAATATTGTGTAGGTCCCAAAACAGCCCTGACCCGTCGAGGCATGGACTCTACTAGACCTCTGAAGGTGTGCTGTGGTATCTGGCACCAAGACGTTAGCAGCAGATCCTTTAAGTCCTGTAAGTTGCAAGGTGGGGCCTCCATGGATCGGACTTGTTTGTCCAGCACATCCCACAGATGCTCGATTGGATTGAGATCTGGGGAATTTGGAGGCCAAGTCAACACCTTGAACTCGTGATTCATCAGACCAGGCCATCTTCTTCCATTGCTCCGTGGTGCAGTTCTGATGCTCACGTGCCCATTGTAGGTGCTTTCGGCAGTGGACAGGGGTCAGCATTGTCACCCTGACTGGTCTGCAGCTACGCAGCCCCATACGCAACAAACTGCGATGCACTGTGTGTTCTGACACCTTTCTATCAGAACCAGCATTAACTTTTTCAGCACTATGAGCTACAATAGCTTGTGTGTTTGATCGGACCACACGGGCCAGCCTTCGCTCCCCACGTGCATCAATGAGCCTTGGCCGCCTATGACCCTGTCACCAGTTCACCGCTTTTCCTTCCTTGGACCACTTTTGATAGGTACTGACCAGTAACTGCAGTTTTGGAGATGCTCTGACCCAGTTGTCTAGCCATCACAATTTGGCCATTGTCAAAGTCGCTCAGATCCTTACGCTTGCCCATTTTTCCTGCTTCTAACACATCAACTTTGAGGACAAAATGTTCAGTTGCTGCCTAATATATCCCACCCACTGACAGGTCCAATGATAACAAGATTATCAGTGTTATTCACTTCACCTGTCAGTGGTCATAATGTTATGGCTGATCGGTGTGTATATACATATATACAGCTCTGGAAAAAAATTAAGAGATCACTGCAAAATTATCAGTTTCTCTGGTTTTACTATTTACTGACAACATTTCTCACAAATTTCAAATAAAAATATGAATGGAATGGAATGGCTGCCATACATGCTGATTTAAGAAAAAAAATGCAGTGGTCTCTTAATTTTTTCCAGAGCTGTATACACTCACCTAAAGGATTATTAGGAACACCTGTTCAATTTCTCATTAATGCAATTATCTAACCAACCAATCACATGGCAATTGCAATTTTGAGCGTGGCATGGTTGTTTGTGAAATACTCAGACCGGCCCGTCTGGCACCATCTGCTCAGTTACTGGGATTTTCACGCACAACCATTTCTAGGGTTTACAAAGAATGGTGTGAAAAGGGAAAAACATCCAGTATGCGGCAGTCCTGTGGGCGAAAATGCCTTGTTGATGCTAGAGGTTAGAGGAGAAGGGGCCGACTGATTCAAGCTGATAGAAGAGCAACTTTGACTGAAATAACCACTCGTTACAACCGAGGTATGCAGCAAAGCATTTGTGAAGCCACAACACGTACAACCTTGAGGCGGATGGGCTACAACAGCAGAAGACCCCACCGGGTACCACTCATCTCCACTACAAATAGGAAAAAGAGGCTACAATTTGCACAAGCTCACCAAAATTGGACAGTTGAAGACTGGAAAAATGTTGCCTGATCTGATGAGTCTCGATTTCTGTTGAGACATTCAGATGGTAGAGTCAGAATTTGGCATAAACAGAATGAGAACATGGATCCGTCATGCCTTGTTACCACTGTGCAGGCTGGTGGTGGTGGTGTAATGGTGTGGGGGATGTTTTCTTGGCACACTTTAGGCCCCTTAGTGCCAATTGGGCATCGTTTAAATGCCACAGCCTACCTGAGCATTGTTTCTGACCATGTCCATCCCTTTATGACCACCATGTACCCATCCTCTGATGGCTACTTCCAGCAGGATAATGCACCATGTCACAAAGGTCGAATCATTTCAAATTGGTTTCTTGAACATGACAATGAGTTCACTGTACTAAACTGGCCCCCACAGTCACCAGATCTCAACCCAATAGAGCATCTTTGGGATGTGGTGGAACGGGAGCTTCGTGCCCTGGATGTGCATCCCACAAATCTCCATCAACTGCAAGATGCTATCCTATCAATATGGGCCAACATTTCTAAAGAATGCTTTCAGCACCTTGTTGAATCAATGCCACGTAGAATTAAGGCAGTTCTGAAGGCGAAAGGGGGTCAAACACAGTATTAGTATGGTGTTCCTAATAATCCCTTAGGTGAGTGTATATATATATATATATATATATATATATATATATATATATATATATATATATATATATATATATATATATATATATATATATATATATATATAATGCTGAACTCAAGAAAGACTTTCGTTGTTGTAGGCAGTTACTCCTTGTGTGGCAATATTATGACTGGTAAAATATAGGAGCCAGAAAGGGTAGGCATTTAATAACATATACACAAGCTTCCTCTCTAATGAGGCCACGTTTTCATTTGTGATAGAAGAGCCCAGACGAATCATCAGATGACTTATAGTCTATGGTGTGAGATTCGCTTTAGCTGATGTCTGTGGTCATCACAGTGAAAAGCTGCTGCAAGAGGTTAAGAAAAGTGTTCATTAAATTGGCAGCCACTCTTTCAAGTCTCTATCTAAGTGGGTCCACTGTGCATAACTAGTCCAATACTTGGCACAAGAATTGGCGTGGCATTTCCACAACTTTATGCCAGGGATTGTTTGCTTTTGAACGAAAAGGCTTTGTCAAACAATTTGATTATGAATCATTGTTTGCCCTGAACCATTTCTCTGTGCACACAAGCTTGCACTTCAATAACAAATGTTTGTATTTTTTCTTCTTCTGGAAAAATAGCAAGGGATAAAGTGCTGTCATGTTTTATTTGCTTTCAGCTTTATTCATATAATCGGCAAAAGTGAAGACCTTGAATGTAACCCTTTGTAATTTTATCTTGAATCCTAGAATTGCAGTTTGTCATAATTTCTCTGTCAGAACTGTAAAATGTTTAAAAATGTAATTCCAAAAAGTGGGAGATTTATGCGGACCTTGAATGGGAGTGATTTGTAGGGGTCTGCTACTTTCTGCTACAGTTTTATTAAAAGCCAAGACATGAGGATGGGTTTGTTTGGGGGGATTCTGGGGATTTGTGGATGAATTTGCCTTGGAAGGGTTGATTTATATGCCCTTCATATTGTCTTACTATACGTCCATTGGTCAAGGTAGTAATATGAAATCATTATTAGCAGAAAGTCATAATCTTTTAATAGTCAAATTATGGAGGTACCAGTAGAGCTTCAAAATAGCATGATCTTTAAAACACAGACTGGACATTTCAATGAACTAAAGAAAATAGTGTGTGAGAAATAACTTAATAATTAGCAATTCAAACTAACAACACCCTATGGTAAAAGTGTACCTTTGTTGACCCACTGCGAATTGCATGACACAATTGTACCCTATTGCAATTTGATTTGGCCTCTAACAACAAATTAAACCTTGATAGGGTAAAAGGTTTGTACTTTGCGATTCGAGGACAGGTCAAAGCTTTTAATTCGGTCAGGCCCTAACTTAGATATACAGTCAATTAAGCCCACCCACATTAGCCAATTATAGACAAACACATTTCCAAACACTGAGATAGCTATTCAGATAGCTATTCACTTGAGCGCATATCTCAACTACAAGGGCTTACAGTTTCCTCTTAAGCTATGCTAATGTAATTTAGTGAGACAAGTTTATCTTAGTTTGTAGGTCATTCCAAGACCAAGGGGCAAAATAACCAAAGGATCAGCCTCAGTACTCACATTAAGAGCCTTATATTGTAGAAGAGGATGAGATCTGAAATGGCACCCACTACAGGAGATTATCACAAAGTCATCAAGATAGCAAGGTACTTCACCTTTGTATGGTCTTGGTCACTATCTTATAGCGTAGCACCATTCAAACAGAGCGTTCATACCAGATACAAGGAGTAGTGTTTTTTGTTACAAATAACACATGGAAGATGTGATGTTGTGATGTTGCTCCTGTCCTGACTTGTTTTTTAGCTAAAGACAGGAAATTATGATGTTACTTAATCATCTTACAGACTTACTCATTTGCTGAGAAAGACTAGGCCTACTGTGAAAGAATGACCTGTTGTCAGATTTTTCCAAATGCATTCACTCATCACATTGAACACCCCCCTTGTGTGTATAGATCAAAACACATGCAAATCAAAGGGTATCACATTATGATTGCCGCATTTACCATCTCTAATATTCATTTTGGCAATATGCTTTATTAGCTGCATTATATTCTTGCCCTTTCAGTTAAATACTATAATCCCAGTGCAACATTTTTCTTCCTTGGGCTCTCAGTGTGTCACTTCCTCAAATTATAATCTTGCATCTGTGGTTTTCTCGTTTAGGTTTATTGCTATGCAATAGTACCCATGAGACTCAGAAGCTGTTAGTGGAAAATAATTTAATTTAAAAGCTTTATTGCTTATGCATCACAATGATACAGAAAAGTTGTCTCTGCAAAAAGTGCATCTAATCTTTACTTATTTATGACAAAAGAATAACAGCAAAACAGACCTCAAATGTTCAAAATTGGGAAAAAGTTATATATATATTTGTATTATTATTTGGGGTAAAATGCTAAATTACTGCACTGAACATGTTTCTATAGTATAGTTAACAGACTGTATAGTGGCAATTCCAAATGAGCCTGGCCATGAAAAAATAAAAATGCCTATAGCCAAATAATATCTTTCTCAGTTTTTACTAAAAGGAGTATATTTGTGCATGCTGTTTTATTTTGGTTCACTTTGTGCTTTTTGTTACATTATAGCCTTTTAAAGTAACAGTAGAAAACCAAAAAAGCAACATTTACAGAAGTCTAATTTTCATACATTTTTAAGTTTCAATTGTGGGATAACTGTTTAATATATAGTTTTGTAAATATGCCCAATTTGAACTCAATGGGTATGTAATAGAAAGATGATACTACATTTTGCTGATAAAAGGAAATTATGTTACAGCAGTTTAAAATGATGGTGTTTATAAATAATGCAAATGTCACATCCATAACATTTTCTTGGTCAAGTTTTTCTAAAAGTTGTATACTACTTTCTCTGCAAAGAATGATATGAGATAAAAAAAAGTTTACAATATATTAATAAAAATTGCCCAAATTAGCGTTATGGACTAAGCTTGATGAGATCAAGTGAAATAATTTCTTACAATGTAAAAATAAATACATATTAAAATCACAAATAGTAGCACATTTTCATGCCATACTCGATGTATTATATCGCACCACAAAATCCTGCCAATAATTTTAATAGGGGGGGTTAAGGCATTATTTGAAATGTTGAATATTTGTTTTAAGATCACCCAAACACGTTCCTTAAAACTGAAAATACACGCAATCTTCAAGGGGAACTTCACCGAAACTTCATTATATCTCAGTTTATTCTATAAGTAGAAACATTATGCGGCATCACGCGAGTGCTAATTCTGCAGCTGCTTTGCTGGAAGTCAATGGGGAAATTAACAAAAGTCACACCACAACATTTTATGTATGTTTGATGGCCCATCCCCCTATTTTTCTGAAAGAACCCTCAGTTTGTAGTCATAAAAAGTTTATTTCACCACACAGAACTGTCACAATTATTTTAGATGATTATTTTATTCAAGGGACTGTCATGTAGGCTACAATGAGCTATTAATGAGCTTAAAGTCTTTTTTTTTTTTATAAAGTTCTCAATACATTTTTTCAATACAGTTCAGATAACGTCAGATCCATAACGCTGTGTCACATCAGTAATGCTGCATTTCAAGTTATACTATGAAAATATAAAGAATCTGAGGTATTCCTTAATATGATTTTGGGGAGCTGCAAAGTTGTCCTTATAAAATGGCATTAAATGTGTAAGTTCCACAAATCACAGATTTTTGAGAATATGTAAGTGACCCTAGCAATGCTTGTCCATTTCTGTCATATCCATAACACAAGTTTCTTTGTGTGATAAAGAAGTAATGGTGAAACCTTGAACCATGAAATTTGTTCAAAAAACATATTATTTAAATGATCAATCACGTTTAGTTAATTATTTAATTTTGCCCTTAAATGAGGCAACACAGTTGCATTTTGTGTGCAAATGTCACATCCATAACGCTGGAATTGCCCATAGACTGCATCAAGATTATGGATTGCTACTGCTATTCTAACACAATATATACAACATTACCTAAACTCCTTCTGCAGATTCACCATTGTCTAGTTCCATTTCAAATGCTCACCACTCTTTGTGCTTGCAGCTGCAATATGCAATGCTATCAGAACACTTTCCTTTGGGAATGTTAATGATTTCTTGCTTGGGCCAGAGTGAGTCTTTGAATACTTCCACAACTGCATTGCTTACAGGAACATTCAGGAACAATATTGACCCGACTGTGGTTTATTTTCAAAGATTTGGGCCAGTTCTTTTCAATGGGTTTGGGGTGGATGTATAAAGGAATAACAAATCCCTGAAAATGTATGATAAAACAATGATCACGATTACATTTTCAGGATTCTAATGAAAAAAGAAGGAAGAAAAATTTACAGCTACTTGAGATGGAAAGAGTAAAAGATTATGCAAAAAATTGCATTACTGCAAGACTTGAAAGAGATCCTTGTGATTTTTATTATTGAAATATTGATTTGCATACTCACTGATAAGATAAGCCATTGATGTCCAATGCAAGATTAACAATATTGAAAATGCAATATTAGCACGATTGCATCTCATTTACAGTTCACTTTAGTATTAAAGAAAAGCCTGTCAAGAAATTGCCTATAGAACTCAAGAGTACTAAATCTTTTTACAGTTGTATCTTAGAAAAAGCAAACACAGCATAACAATTATGCCATAAATATACCATAATAACACTTTCACATAGAAAAAAGGGATAATGAGAAAAGAACTTTGAAGCCTGCTGTCACTCATCAGACTGAAACTTCTTCAACAAAATTACAAACACAATGCTAGCCTTTGAAAGAGAAAGTGGATTAGGATGCTTTTTATTTCCTTTTTTTTATGGCATTATACATACAGTTCAACATACTTCATAACAATAGGTTGGTTGTGTTGCGATATTTGAGAACCGCTGAAGCTGGTCTCTAATCTCTAAATTAGATTTTAATTCCATTCAGGTTATTGCTTTATATATCCTTTAAGATCAACAATTTAACTATTCAAGTTCTGAGGGAGTGCAAATGCATCTTTGACAAGATTTATGATTCCTAGTAATGTATAGGATAAGTGAAAGGGTGCAATATTTAATGTATTTCAGTGCTTTAGACTTTGTAAAGAGATCCCAATTAATAACATCCTGATGGTTCAGAACTGTTCTACAGCACCTGTTAATCACATGATTATGAGAAAATATTATAGTTGAAATAAAATATAATTAGAACATAAGAACATAAGAAAGTTCGCCATTCGCCCCATCGTGCTCGTTTGGTGTTGGAGTGATCCAAGGATCCTATCCAGTCTATTTTTAAATGTTCCCAAACCACATCGCTGTGGAGTTTGTTCCAGATTGTGATGCCTCTCTTTGTGAAGAAGTGTCTCCTGTTTTCTGTCTTGAATGCCTTGAAGCCCAATTTCCATTTGTGTCCCCGGGTGCGTGTGTCCCTGATGATCTGGAAAAGCTCCTCTGGTTTGATGTGGTCGATGCCTTTAATGATACCAGCATATCATTATATAAAAATGTATCTGCACTGGACCAAGTGACCAATTGTGACTGTTCCAAGGATGACTTAAATTTAGCAAAAAGTTTCAGTTATTTAAAATAACAACAAATCCTAGACCAAAGAGGCACAGCAAACAGTCCACCTCTCTTTAGCAAGCTGAAGCTCAGACCTTTCTCTGGACCTCACAACCCTTAAATAGGACTAAATATCCCACAATTGTTTACTTCTCACAGTCAAAGAGAGAGAAAAACGTTTCTTCTCAACATTTAAGAAATCATATTCAACTTTTTTTTTTTTTTAAGTTATTCCAATTACAAAAAAAAAAAAAAAAACACATTCCTAAAACCTTTTTGTTTGACTCCAAAAGCCTAAGGTCAGCAGCTATTTTGTTAGACTGATGTGACACTTAGACAAGATATGCCTGAGGTTTCCAAAGTGGAAAACTAAGCTTAATCTACCCAACATGTCTCCGAAAATAAGGAAACAGTGATTTGGGACAACAGGGAACAGGTAAGTATCCATTCACACCTCATACATATCTGTATATATGTTTGGCTCTTTGTTAACTACAGTTTTTCATTTGATTGATTTTTGTTATAAATCCGGCTATGCAATTACTGTCCTGACCACAGTTTCCCAGCTTCAGGTGAACTCCAGTGTCCCTTATCTACTTATATAGTTATTTGAAATTATAAACACTATTGTTTACTTTTTTAGCAGCAAAGTGCTTCATACAGGTGGTTAAAATGGGTCTGTGCCATGACAGATGACCTAAAAGACATCAGCTCTGTACCTGTGAAGGCAATACACAGAGTTCAACCACTGCTTCAGTGCTGGCAAAACACTGAGATAGCTATTCAGATCATTTTTTTTTTCAGTTGAGCGCATATCTCAACTACAAGGGCTTACAGTTTCCTCTTAAGCTATGCTAATGTAATTTAGTGAGACAAGTTTATCTTAGATTGTAGGTCATTCCAAGACCAAGGGGCAAAATAACCAAACGATCAGCCTCAGTACTCACATTAAGAGCCTTATATTGTAGAAGAAGATGAGATCTGAAATGGCACCCACTACAGGAGATTATCACACAGTCATCAAGATAGCAAGGTACTTGTATGGTCTTGGTCAATATCTTATAGCGTAGGGCACCATTCAAACAGCGGGATCATGCAGGATACAAGGAGTAGTGTTTTAGTTACGAATAACTCATGGAAGATGGAAATCGTGGTTAAAATGGTGGTTAAAATGGGTCTTTGCCATCTGTGGATTTAGTTCAGATGACCTAAGACAATGTACCTGTGTAGGCAATTCACAGAGTCCAACTGTTGCTTCAGTGTCAGCTTTGTACTACAATAACTCAGCCAAGAGATAGGGTATGGCCATTTTGTTGGGGACTTTCCCTTGACTGCAGTTGACTCAGTATTAATGAGAGAAAAATATAGCTATCGCCATGGAGATCAGAGAAATATTGCAAAGCTCTTCTCAGCAGAGAAAAAAAAAGAGATTGAATGATGTCAGATGTGTTTAAATTAAATGGACTGTAGTCTCTGCATATTTTAAATCTCTAGTTTTCAATCAAGCTTTGATGTCAAGATTTAGCTGTCTAATTACAGACTACAGTATTAAACCCCAAGAGAATTCAAATCTAATCTAAGTTATTGTGGGAGTCTTTGGAATTCTGTTACTCCTTTTATTTGCTCAAAAACAGTATTTTTTTCTATGGCGAAACTAAACAATTCACAGAGGGCAGTGGGTTTTAGTCGATCATTTTCTGAGAAAGAGCATTTATACTGAAAAAATTAATTAAAATCACTAAGTTCAGGTGACAGCCCACTTGAATTTGCTGTTGTAACATTATATACAGGTATAGATCCATCTACTTGTGATTGTATATTTTGACTACTGCACATTTAGTTCAGAAAACATTGCAGGTGAAGCAAAAATAAATGGCTTTACTGTGACTTTTCATAGTATTTCAAAACACCTTTTACAGGATCAATTAAGCCCCCCTTTCAACACTGTAAAATGCTAATACTGCAACTAGAATACATCAAGGTCTTTGCACTATAAATTGAAAGTGGCCCTGAAATTTGAACCATTCATTTAAAAGTCAACAGGCTGTTGGTAGTTTATAGTCACTGACCATCAAGGGTGCATGAATGAGCAATTTGATCTGTCTTTTACTGGCCTAATTGAATATTTATATACATTTAAAGATCAATACATAGAAAATGCACCAAAATAGGAACATGTTATATATGTGCTAAAAAAGCAATAAGAAATAATAGGGCTGCAACATTATTTTAATGTATTTACTAATGCATTTCTGTTTGGTATTTAGTATTTTAAAATGAGTTAAACAGAAGCAAAGAATAACATCTACGCATTGTGAAATGTCTCTCTCGTTGCAGTTACATTTTAATTAAATTGCGTTCTGGTTGGTATTTAACGAAAACAACAAGGTTGAAAGGGGTTCATCGGCTGCTGTAGTAAATCCATTTGCTTTCAGGCCATCTGTAAGCTTCTTATGAAGCACTAATGTGTTTGAAAGCACACTGGTGACAAAATGTCTTTTGGTGACTTTCACTGTCATACAGAGGCAGTTTGTTCCCTCGTTCTGAAACTCCAAAGGTGACGGTGGAGTCGTAATTATCATAATCAAATTCTTTTTAAGGGGTCCAAGTTGTATCTTGATGAAAACATTTAAATTAATTATTTTCCATTAGTGTCCACACATGGATGCTTGCTGGACTCTCCTCTTTATCTCACATAGTTCAGGTCATGGTTACTCCCACATATTAGAGCCTCCATCCATTGTCAATGACCCACTTTTCTCTACATACTGACAAAAGGTTCGGTGCAAGCTTCCTTAAAAGCTTCTAAATTCATCCTAAATGCTAAAGCATTGTTTTTCTCATGGACTACTCATAGAATAGCCCTACTGGTCTTGAGCACATGACGGCATCTAGCTATGAGTCATGTCTACCAAAAATAGGCTCAACTTTCTCCCAGAAATGCAAGAAGGAGAAAAAAACATCAAGATTTAACATTTTCATAAGGTCAGGATTGTACGTTCCTAATATAGGCTCAGGCAATTCTGGGCAATTGCTTGCACATCTTTAGTCTTCAGCTAATGTCTTTGGTTTTATCTCTAGCTATATTCATCCACCAAGGCATTCTCTAAAAAGATGGTCTTATCAGAGTATATATCTTATGAACAGCACTTCTAAACTCCTGAAAGGGATGCTGGTGGGCCACCTATTATTAGTCTTGATAGATGTAAGATTCTCTTTTCTTGTGCAGTGCACTCTTTTCTTGTGCACTTCACAAGAAAAGGCAGGCAGATTATGTCTTACTAATCTATTAGAGTTCTTTGAACATGCAACTGCAGCTGTAGATCATGTGAAAGCATATGATATGATATATTTAGATTTTCAAAAAGCTTTTGATAAGGTTCCACACCAAAGACTGGTCCTCAGATTGGACGCTGTAGGCATTTAGGGTAATGTAAGTAGATGGATTATGAACTGGTTGATGTATAGGAAACAGAGGGTGTCGATTAGAGGAGTTGCTTCTAACTGGAGTGAGGTTGTTAGTGGGGTTCCACAGGGATCAGTATTAGGGCCTGTGCTTTTTCTAATCTATATTAATGATCTGGACTAAGTTAGCAAACTTGCCAAATTTGCATATTATACTAAAATAGGCGGCTCAGCAGATACTCAGCACGGGCTATTCAAAGGGACTTAGATAATATTCAGTTGTGGGCTGACACCTGGCAGATGAAATTCAATGTGGACAAGTGCAAGGTATTACATGCAAGTAACAAAAATGTCCACTATAATTACACTATGGGAGGAATAGAACTAGATGAGGTAATGCATGAGAAAGACCTAGGAGTCTATGTGGACTCCTCACTTTCTCCATCCAAACAATGTGGGGAAGCAATAAAAAAGGCAAACAGAATGTTATGGTGTATTGTCAAAAGTGTAGAATTGAGAACAAGGGCAGTAATGTTAAGACTATACAATGTGCTAGTTAAACCTCATGTGGAATACTGTATACAGTTCTGGGCTCCACACAAGAAAGATATCACTGCTCTAGAGGCGAGCAACCAGACTTATTCCAGGTCTGAAGGGAATGTCCTACTGAGAGACAGAGGGAACTGAACCTTTTCACCCTGGAACAGAGGAGACTACGTGGGGACTTGATTCAAGTCTTCAAAATCATGAAAGGCATCGACCACATCAAACCAGAGGAGCTTTTCCAGATCAGCAGGGACACACAGACGCACGGACACAAATGGAAATTGGGCTTCAAGGCTTCAAGGAGACCAACTTTTACCACTCGCCTTGTTTTTAAATTTAACTGCATAAAATAAATGGACATGTGCTGAAAGAACTCATAGTTTCTGATTGAGAAAGTGGTCGGATTAACATGTTTACAGACTTAGCTCCATTAATATAATGATAGAGGGGGTTTGTATTAGAAATACCAATCACCTGCAGCAGTCAAATCAGTCAGTGTCTGTGATGTACTTCATTTTGTTCTTCTATTAGTTTTTGAAGCACAAAACAGCTTTGGATGCGAGGTAGAATTTTTTTTCTAGAAAAGATATTTTGCCATTGTTCATTTTGGAAGGTTTCTAGGAAAATTGTCCAAAAGACCTTTAAGAGGTTGGCAATCCCTGGTTGTAGACACCAAGGTTTAAAACAAATGCTCTGGGGTAAAATACGAACTCATCTTCACGACACATCGTTCCTAATTAGTTAGAAAGAAATTACCACCGGGGACAAAGTTTGCCACTTGGCTCCATACATCATACTTAACACGGACAAGAAATGTCAACTGGGCAGTGCCTAGAAATTTCATCTGTAAGATTTGCAGCGTTGCTGGAGAAGGGAGGAACAGACAAGCATTGTTGAGTGATTGCCTATTAGCCTTGCTTTGTTTTTTTCTCCCTGCTGCTATTATAATGTAAAACAAATAGAATTGCACCGCTTTTACTTCAGCTCGTATTCTGAAGTGTAAACCTTTTCTGACACAAATCCACCCTCTTTTTTTTTCTTTTAGAGTGTGCTACTCATTCTCAGCCAAAAAATGACAGTTGGCTTAATAATTCTTCAAATAATGTGCATTTTAATCAACCTGCATCCATTTTCTAAAATCATCATGTTTTTCAAAAAGACAAAAATTATACAGCAAGCAGTGGCTTTGTAATATAGAGTTCTACTCGCATCTTTAAACTGTTTTATTATGTTTTTTTTTTACCTGAAGTACAGCTCTGGTGTACCTTTCAATGAAATAAATGTGTATGGCAGATTTATATTTAACATTTTTAACACATGCCTGACTGGTCAATTGTAAAGGGATAATAGGTCTTTTGATCTGCAAGGTATGGAAAACTGTCTGACCGTGACAGACCATATACCACTCTCCTGGTTGTAACTTTTTCAGTGTTCAAATTAGTCCATTTGTGCAGACCAGAAGGAGAAAATTAGATAAAAAAGAGCACATAGTGAATCTGTACACTGAAAATCCTTTTTTTGATGAACAATGTAGTATGCAAGAGAAAAAACAGCTTGACACAATCACTTTCCCTTCCAAGAGGGACACATTTTATTTCCACTGTTTTACAATATATTGAGTTTCCCACAGAGATCCTAAACCTTGGTAATTTTTCAGGAAGCTTATATTCATTCTATAATTCTATATGCATGCAATCTCTAAGAGATGCCCTCCTTTATCTAAAACAACCCACAGAGCTGGGCTTTTAGCTGAAACTGTGAGTTCAACAGGATTAAATAATTGTAAAATGCTCAAGGCAGGCTTAGGCAAGGTTAGGTACGTTAAGATAACGTCAGAAAGGAACAATCTGTGGCTAACAGCTTATATTGTTTTAGCTCAGAAACAGAAACGCGTCTTTGCTGTGACAGCCAGGATACAGCTGTCACCCCATTCGTGCTGCTGCCCCCTAATCTTTCAAAGATATACGTCTTTGGAGATAAAATGTTCAACGCCGCAGCGCCAGCCAGATTTTAAAGAAGGAAAATTACAGGTTTCATAACCATCCGATTTCACTCAAATGTTTGGATTTACAGTGGTAACATGCATACAATAAGGTAAGTATGTATATGAATAGAGTCCTGTCAAATTATGATTAAAAAAACAAAAATGTTCTTACCAGAAGGGAAACTTGCTTCTGTCTATATGTTTTCAGTTTCCCAAAATTTCCGTTTTCCTTTTGTGACATATTTCATTCATTCACAAGCCCAAACAAAGTGACAAATCCACCATACCCAAAGAGCAGTCTTCTTCACGTGTGTGGCTTGTCCAGTGTAGGGAAATGATGTCACAAATGTGTACAATGAGCCCTTTCACACCTTTCCTAATCTTATGCTGCAGAAGTGAGGTTCCAATGAGAATCCGACCTACAGGACCTGTAACTGCAATATTAAATCCATTTTATTCTATTCAGGGGAATCATAAACTGCAGAAGCTGAAATGGTCTGAGTTTTCAACATATTTAAAATAACTCTCGTAATATCCATGCTTTGCAAGATCTCTTTTAAACGTGATTTTTGTAAATACGCTTGTTGTTTTATTTGTATGAGACAACAAATGCACAATGAAACGAAGACCTGAGTGGAATGGAATACAATAAAAGCATATATGTATGGATAAATTGGACACTGCACATAATATTTGTTGTGTTCCTGTTGATTTCTGGGATATGTGGCTGCTATTGCACAGAGCAAATTAGTTCCTATTAAGTTATCATTCTCAGTTTTCCCCAAATACCATTCTTAACAGCATCATGCTACAGATCTTGCACAGGACTTTTTAATTTAATTTATTTATGCTGAATAAACAACTAACAAAAACATCTATATTTAAATGTGAGATGAAATGTGTCTTGATATAGGGGTGAAAGGTCAACTATTTTGATCTTTAGCGCATTAAGACATTTTGATGTCAGATCTAGCCTTCATCCATGCATTATTTATAGCGTGTGTTTGTAATGGAGGACAATCTCAGGAAGTAACACCATGATGAACTCAATTAATCTCATTCTATTAACACAGCCGAGAAGTTCACCTAGCTTTAATGCATGGTTCACAAAAAAGAGAAATAGATTTATGCTATAAAGCGTTCATGGCGTTTTGGTTAGCAGAATCCCCATTTTATATTTTTGGTTGTTGTATAAATAATGTATCTACTAAACTGTCTACAAACTATGGGGGGGAAAGATTTATTATTCCATGAAACAAATGAGACATGCTGTAATTAACATGTACATCCACAAGCTTTAAATGTTTTTTTGTTGAAATGAGATTATGACACCACTGGTTTAAATTTTCTAATTATAACTGATGTGTTTTCTTTGGTTCTGTTATGCAGTATGTTAATGTACAACGTAATGAAGGTTTCATCAATCTACTGGGGGAAAAAAACAAAAACAAACGTATCATCAGAGCTTTCTACATTTAGTGCTTTTAGACATTAGATTTCCCGATGGGCATTATTGTCACTGTCTCAAACAGAAATTAATCTGTCACATTGAACCTTTAAGTTTAGTTTTAGTATGATTAAATCTGGTTAATATTTTCCTACTGTAGGATGAAGAGGTACAGTTTATGAATAGTGTAGAAGCTTAAGCAAAACAAAATATATATATATTTACTGGTCTATGGATATCAGCTTTTTACATTTATGGACTCTCAGGGCCACCATACATAGGTGAACACCAGGATAGCAAATGGTGCAGTTGCAGTAAGAACCAAAGGAACGTGAACAAGGTGGAGATTCAGGGAAATCCATGGAATATAAATTGCTCAATGGTCTCTTGAAGTTTCTTAATGAGGAGCATTTAGTATAAGAGTAGTTGTTCAAATACATGGTTAGTAAAATATGTGCTGAATACAAATAATATATCATGTTTTTAAGACAAAAATTATAGATACACGCATGTAATGATTATAATTATCTGTCTTTACTTCCATGCTTTCGGCTTGCCTGCTGCAAAGTCAGCGGAGTGTAAAGAGAGGACAACACCAGTCAGTCGCATCTCTCTGGGGGTGGAAAAAAAGTTCACAAATAAACTCAGCTGTGACAGTTATAGTTCTCACAGAACTGCACTCTGCTTCTCCAAGAGTCAGCAGCAATGCTAGCCCTTGCCTTCTGCAGGACACACACTGCTGAGCACTGACCTACTCCAAACTACGACCCAAGCATGATCTGCCAAGCCAATAGGCACAGGTATATGTCTTGTCCATATACAATACATTTCTAAAGACATGCTGTTTTCAGTGACACCCTGGTAGGGAATTAGAAAGCTATTGTTTACAAAACGAATTTCCTCATCCCAACACTTTTCTGTCACATCATCTGTGCTTAATCTGTTGCAAAGAGTTTAGTGGCATTACAGCTCCCCTCACTAATCTTCTCACTACGGTACCAAGAACTGTTCGGCAGAAGATACTTATCCCCCCACCCAGATATATCCTAGCCAAGTCCTTAGACAGCAAATTATTTGCCTTTCCTTTGCACTGTCACTTCAAAAATGAAGACAATGTTGGTTGTCTTTGCTTATCTTAAATCCACACAAAGCCGCTGACATCTCAGGGCATCTAGGCTTCAGGCTAAGATCATTGATACCCAAGTCATTCAAACAGAAAAATAGCCCATCTGAGCATAGTTGCATAGACTCGATCTGTATTTTAGAAGATTATCCTACTTTTGTAGTGTTTTGAGAACAAGAAAAACAAAGAATGTTTTTAGTTGGGAAGAATATACATAAGAACATAACATAAGAAAGTTTACAACTGAGAGGAGGCCATTCGACCCATCGAACTTGTTTGGTGTCCATTAATAACACCAAATTAAGAATAAGTGATCCAAGGATCCTATCCAGTCTATTTTTGAATGTTCACAAATGTTCAGCTTCAGCCACATCGCTGGGGAGTTTGTTCAGATTGTGACAACTCTCTATGTGAAGAAGTGTCTCCTGTTTTCCGTCTTGAATATCTTGAAGCCCAATTTCCATTTGTGTCCCCGGGTGCGTGTGTCCAGCTGATCTGGAAAAGCTCCTCTGGTTTGATGTGGTCGATGCCTTTCATGATTTTGAAGACTTGGATCAAGTCCCCACGTCGTCTCCTCTGTTCCAGGGTGAAAAGGTTCAGTTCCCTCAGTCTCTCAGTAGGACATTCCCTTCAGACCTGGAATAAGTCTGGTTGCTCTCCTCTGAACTGCCTCAAGAGCAGCAATATCTTTCTTGAAGTGTGGAGCCCAGAACTGTACACAGGATTCCAGATGAGCTCTAACTCGTGCGTTATACAGTCTGAACATTACTTTTATTTTGACGTGAGGTAGAATGTTTCAGAAACACTTGAAATAGTGAGAGATGGATTTATTATCACTGTACGTCACGGTCACACTGTAGCAGGAGATCCACAGAGAGCCAACAGCATCCTTCCATGGCTGCAGATGCAAATTAAATTCAGTACCATTGCACTTGGTATATAGCGCCAAACAGGTTAGACGACTACTGGCTGTTAAAGTAGTGATGTAAAGGGTTTGTTTATTATTTTTGTTTGTTATTTTTTTACCCTGACAGATTAGAATTTCTTACACTTTTGTCAACTGCGTATCAAGAGTTACAGATGGAGCTCTGATGCAAACAAACATTGATGCTAATGTCCCCAGACTCAATTCCACCTAAATACAGCTTTCCACAGTTGGATTTCTTCATTTTAACAATGGGGGAATGCAAAAGCAACCATTCCCCCCCTCAAAAAAAGAAAACAACAACATGCTGTTAATGTAAAAAAAAACTCAATCTTTAATATTCTAAGAAATCATCAAACACCGTATCACGCTGCATGCAAGACACCCCTAGTTCTAGTGTTTTGCTAAAAAAGGCTTTTGAATTCATGTCGCTGATATTAAGGTCTGTAGGTCTACTGGCTGACACTGAGCCAAATTTGAAAAGGTTTAGGTTAATTGATATCTTGACTGTTCTTGAGCCATCCTGTCATGTTAGAAGATCCCCCAATTTAGATACTATTAATGGGTTTTAAATGCTGTGCAGTACATATAAATGTGAAACGACTGCTGCACAAAGAAATACTACTATCAAAAGGTGTTCTCACTGAACTCTAGGAATGATTCTAAGAATTACCTATGTTATTTCTGTTCCATAAGTATCCATTTTCAAGCACGATATTAAACAATATCACCATTCTCTGCATTTTCTACCCAGTGTGTTACAAACAGTTTTGCATTTTCAGTGTCCTTCATTTGATAAAAAAAATTAATAAACTAAATAAATAAATTATGAAAAATTAAGTTTAGTCATGGGTTGGGGTCAGTTGTAACACAAATGTCATCAATTAAGATTTGAAATTCTGAGTTAAATATATGGTGTTTAACTTTTCAAAACTTACATTTGACCCTGGCTACTGTTACAACTGACCCTGGGCATGGGGTCAGTTGTAACATTTGACTCCTTGGATTTGAAGCATTATTGAAATCTGCACGTTAGCTCTAAAACCATAAGAATGGTGTGAAATCGTGGCAGACAGATGTAAGTTGTTTGTATTAAAAAATTACCAAACTAGCTCAAACAGTCTCAGAGTAATGGAGCAAAAGGTCAAAAACTGCCCCCAGTCTCCCCTAGTAAAACAGGTTTATTTTTAGGTTAACCAATTGCTTTAATCCATTTAATAATAGATTTAATAATCTAACACTACAATTAGAAATACTTTTTGTAAAATGCTTACTTAAAACTAATTGAAAGTTTGTTTACAACACCCACCCACACAAACTCAAAGTACCTTCCAAAGTATAGAAGAAGAGAAAGTAGAAAACCAAATCTTATCCAGTTAACTGTTAGACTCAATCAATACATTTCAATACAAGTCATTTTTGGTTTTGCATATTAAGTTGCTCTAATTTAACTGAGGCTGCTGGCTTCTGAAGCTTCTGTGGTGCTACCAAATGAAACTGTTGATAATGACTCCACAGGCTTTTTCCATTTTGTCTGTTCCAGAGAGTTGATTACCATAAACAAATTAGGACTGATTTCCATAAGTCTGTGATATGTTATCTTAAATTACATATAAAGCATAGCTTTCACATCTCAGATTTACTGCCTCTTATTTGTTATTAAAAATGTATCTTACAGTTAATTGATTTTTTTTTATTTAAAGAGTCCTCAATGTACTTAAAAATGCAAATAAATGCTCACTTACACACGTTTTAAACTTTCTGAATTACTGTTAACTTAATGCTGCTTTATCTATATAGAACTGTTGTGAAATATTCCTGTATTAATTTGAATCTATTTAGTGGTATAATTACATTCCAAGTACCTGTTTGTTTGTTGTGTTATTGTTGTTGTTGTTGTTTGTTTTAAAACTATATATAGTCACAGACAATTTAATAGCCTGTTTCATTAGAACCAGTGCTATTCACATTTCAATTAGTCAGCCATTACTGCAATGGTTCATATACTTATTTTGATTAAAAGTCCAATAACGTTAGAAGAAGTTGAAGCACTAATTTATGCCATGGGTATTTGCAATAAACATATTATACACACACACACACACACAACTTACTTTAAATTAGTATTACAGCATATTGCATTTAATTTCATATTATTATAGTGCTGTCTTACAGTAATTATGAACCTGTGTGTTCTGTAGTTACATCCCTTGAAAATAGTAAGAAAATTAGACTAACTTGTTATATATATATATATATATATATATATATATATATATATATATATAGGATGCACAGCATTCCTGCTTTAAGAAGAACGTGAGCAGATGGCAATTCTACCCCTCCAGGGATTAAATCAAAGCAAAACCTGACTGACAATCAGCACCACCCATAACAGACTTATACATTCTGAAATGCTGTGTCTAACTGCATTGTCAAAGCAGAACAGGAAAGAGTGAAAGACAATTTGCCAATATATAATTAACCCTACAACTTAAGAACTTATGTCTTCAATGCTAAATTATAATTTTGTATATGTCCTGGTGAGAGTATCTTACATTTTTAGTAATCTCTTCTGTGTGACTGATGTGCTATAGGTATCATATTCACATTACACTGATGTCAGGGTTGACAAATCCTGTTTTGTATATTTACTGGCACATATACATTGACATATACATATTATATTCAGACTTTGCCAAACCATTGCTGGATAAATACCTCCCAAAGGATCATTCCATAAGCGTGTGTCTCCTGCAAATGTATATTGTATGTCTTTGTAAAATTTGAATTAATGACAAATTACATGTTTTTTATGATTATTGATTGTGTTGTGTAACTATGTTTTTTTTTTTTTTTTAAGATAACTGCAATATATAATATGAGGCTGAGAGATGTACTATGGCAAAATAATAGCATATTTTTGTCTCCTTTTGAAGGGAAGCATTTCAGCATACAAAGGAAAATCACAAGTGTATGTTTTATTCCACTGAATATTGCAACCAACAGTGAACAAATAAGGTGCTGTCTTGAAAATAACAGCTGCTAGCTATGGGAAGGATCTGTCAGGATCACGGTGAAGTTGTAATCGTGCCTGATTCATAGGCTGTCAAATGTGCTCATTTGTAGTTGTTACCCGTCGATGATGGGGGGGTGGGGACTGAACAGAACAGCGACTTTACTGCATTAGGGAATCCTCACAACAAAGAATGACTGGGAGAACAAAGGAACAGAATTTAAAAAAAGAAATATCAGAAAAAAATAAAAATAAATGGACTTATATCTTCAAGTAAACTGAGCATGTGATAAAGGGGGCAATAACACACAACAAATATCAAACAGATAACTCTTTCCTCAGAGGACAGTGTATTATTCCTGTTCTCGAAGGAACCAATGATCTGCCTTGCTAATAAAAAAAAAAACATGTTCTGTAGAGGGTATATATATATATATATATATATATAGCCCATATTGTATCAGCTCATTTTGTCAGATCCTTCTCAACAAGTGCTTCGGTTGTCAATCATGATTTAAGAGTCTGAGAGTTGCTACAAGATATTTAGTTTGCTATTGTTCACCGCAGCCTTTTGTTGCACTGAAAAGGCAGCTTTCTTTGGACCAATCACCCAGCAACGTACAGAGGTTAATTAATTGCCATGGAAGATGCCTCAAGGTTTTCTTTTTTAGTGTGGCATCAATACATTGAAAATCATCATTGATTAATCAAAGCACTTTCACCTCTCTAACCCTGGTCATCAGTCTGCCTACAACATTATTGACGGCTCTTTAGCATGCAAAGTGAAGCTACCGCACTTGGTGCCAGCAAAAGCCCAGCACAGCAAACTCTCTGGCTATATGTCTGTCTCTTTGGGAGGGGGATACACAACATGGATATCTACATATTTGCATGCTATCCTAATATGGCAAGCCAAATTCATATTTCAGTATATCTTATATAAAAGTAATATAAAGTAAAAAATATACATATCTTTAAATAATTTGAGATGTCTCTAATATAATGTCTCTAAAATAATATCTTTAAATATTTTCAAATGTACTTAAAAATAAGATAAATACGATTAATATCACATTCATTTTAAGATATCTGAAATACATTTCAAAATATCTCTATATAACTTCTCATGTTGCACAAGATTTTCACTTCGTGCTCAGTCGTAAACAAGTAAACAGGAAGTGATTAACTTGAAATGTAATTCAGATCTCTCAAAATAGACAGGAAGTTATTTTGAGTAGTAGTAGTAGTAGTAGTAGTAGTAGTAGTAGTAGTAGTAGTAGTAGTAGTAGTAGTAGTAGTAGTAGAAGTAGTATAGTAGTACCACAAGCAGTATCCACAGTAGTATCCACAAGCACCTCTACTGGCCGAGCAGCCAAATCAATAATCAATCATAATTTTTGTTTAGATTACCCTCTCCTCCATTTGAACTGCTTATGCTTCATAACCAAGCACTGAGTGCTTTAACTGTCAGTTCATTAATCTGCTGAGGAATTGATTCAGAAAGATATTTAAACATGGCACTTTAAAAAAGCCCTGTGTACTATGTACATCACATATATTCTAACCGGTGTTAATGGCCTGTGATATGGACCTCGGATGCCTCATTGTACGAGGGATGATTTTCTCATTGCGTTTATTAACATCTGCCGGGCAATAAATGAGCTTCATTGAATTTGAATGATAAGAATAGTAGCAATCTTTATCCATTTGGTTTTCTGTAGAACATCACCTGTGTGGTCTAAACCATTCACAGCTCCAACACGCATAATTGAACAACACAAGGAACAAGAAAAGGATAGGATTGCTTTCATGACATATTCACTAGTTATGTGTTACTGATTGTATTATTTTGGCAAGCAACAAACAAACATACAAAAAACACTTTAACTAAAGGCTGTGTCATGTATGACAGGCATACTTTTAATGCCCTAGCTACCTAAAGCACTGTGACTCTAAAGGCTGAGATATACATTTGAGTTAACATTGAGTAAGCATTAACCCACCTTGAGAATGTGCTTATAGGTGGGAGGCAATCCACTGTTCTGAGATTACTATGGGAGCTAATGGTAGTCTTCACATTGTATTTTTCTTATTGCAATACTTGTGGCACTTAAGTGGATGAAACTGGTTTTCTATTCTCCGATTGCAAAACTAATGCTGCTGAAAAATCTGTGTTTTGCTCTACGACTCCCTCATATTGACTGAAATAAGTAGGTACCAGCCTGATTCACACCTGCTTAAAACGTCAAAATGCCCTTTTTTTCTGCTGTCAATTTCTAAATGAACAGAGCCAAAGACAGGTGCAACATATGTGCTCAATACTGACACATTTTAACACATTCATCTTTCTTAAGTACAAAATTCCCCAGGAATAAATCAAATATAAATATAGCGGTTTCAAAGATGGATGGATATTATATATATATTCTCTTAACGCTTCATGCAAAGTATTTCAAATGAGTTTAAATTCAGTTAAGAAGTCTGCACCTACAACCTGGTATTTATTAATAGCAAACATTGTGGAATCCTAATTAGGCTTTGTCTTCTGGGTTTGCTGCTGGAAGGACAAATTGTATTCATCCTGATTGACAGTATATCTTTCAGGAATGCAACATTGTGGTGTTTTGTGTTGAATATAAAGAGGAGCTCATTTGAAATAAGCATTATTGAATGTCATAAAGGAGACGTGATCAGGTATTTGGGTGTTTTAAAATAAAAACTTTAAATTAATTCTTAAGTTAATTCTCATATAAAGTACATGCCGTTCACTGCATGGTGTATATTTAGGTAACTGTAGTTTGCATAATCATTTAGTATAATAATACATAACCACAGTAACATTTAGCAATACATTATTCTAACCTATACCTATACCTAACCTATACTATAGGTATACACCGATCAGCCATAACATTATGACCACTGACAGGTGAAGTGAATAACACTGATAATCTCGTTATCATGGCACCTGTCAGTGGGTGGGATATATTAGGCAGCAAGTGAACAGTTTGTCCTCAAAGTTGATGTGTTAGAAGCAGGAAAAATGGGCAAGTGTAAGGATCTGAGTGACTTTGAGGTCTAGTGGAGTCCATGCCTCGACGGGTCAGGGCTGTTTTGGCAGCAAAAGGGGGACCTACACAATATTAGGCAGGTGGTCATAATGTTATGGCTGATCGGTATATGTGGAACAGCACCGTTATATGAATCTTAAACTTACTGGGAAATAACTATTGTGACAGTGTGGTGAGTTTTTAAGGTTCAATACCTACTGTCTTCTTTTCCTCCTTTGGGAGTGTGATAAAGCACAGAAATCCCAGTAAAGTAGGAGGCACAGAGGTATGATAATACCTTACTGAAAGAGTCAATTGCACTGCTATGGTTATGATTTCTTCCTATATTGGAGATCAACACAAAAAGTGGCGCCTGAAAATGGAGCACAGACTTGAATTTGACAATGTAATGTACTTAAGACTAGTATTAATAGACCTCATATGACTTTACATTATCGGGTATTGATACTATTTTCCACAATAGAGACGGAAGCATTTGTTATTATGTCATCATGAGAGACATAAAGAGACAGTGGTGCTCATATCCATGTCGCCACACTTGGTGGAGAATGCAGGCTTGATACCAAGCACGGGCATCCAAGGCAAGGCAGAGTACCTTATATGATATGAAATATCAACAGTGGGCAAAACTCAAAAAGTATTAGAAATTCTTACTTTATGTGATCAGAGCTATACTTTCCTTGCATAAATTAAGAGATTATAGGGAATTTTGGCAAAGCATTATGTACAAAGTAATCCTTAATCTCTATCAAATCCCTGTGTAGGAGAGTATTATTATTTTATCAATCCGTTACACACCTACATTTTTAATGCCTACTTAAAATACTGTTAACATGCAGACGTCTAAGAAAAGTCTGCACCTCCCACAGGAAATGAAAGAAGAATGAAATTCCAATACTATGCGGCACTTTAGAGTTTATGAGTAATAAATATTCCAACATCAACAAAAATAAAAAAATAAATTGCAATAATAATATTATAAATATTATATGTATAAATTATATATATATATATATATATATATATATATATATATATATATATATATATATATATATATACACACACAGTACTGCACAGAAGTTTTAGGCAGGTGTGAAAAAATGCTGTAAAGTAAAAATGTTAATAGATTATATTTATCAATTAACTAAATGCAAAGTGAGTGAACAGAAGAAAAATCTACATCAAATCCATATTTCGTGTGGCCACCCTTTTCCTTCAAAACAGCATCAATTCTTCTATGTACACTTGCACACAGTTTTTGAAGGAACTCGGCAGGTAGGTTGGCCTAAACATCTTAGAGAACTAACCACAGTTCTTCTGTGGATTTAGGTAGCCTCAGTTGCTTCTCTCTCTTCATGTATTCCCAGACAGACTCGATGATGTTGAGATCAGGGCTCTGTGGGGACCATACCATCACATCCAGGACTCCTTGTTCTTCTTTACGCTGAAGATAGTTCTTAATGACTGTTGCTGTATTTTTGGGGTCGTTGTCATGCTGCAGAATGAATTTGGGGCCAATCAGATGCCTACCTGATAGTATTGCATGATGGATAAATATCTGCCTGTACTTCTCTGCATTGAGGAGACCATTCATTCTGACCAAATCCCCAACTCCATTTGCAGAAATGAAGCCCCAAACTTGCAAGGAACCTCCACCATGCTTCACTGTTGCCTGCAGACACTCATTCGTGTACCACTCTCCAGCCCTTTGGCGAACAAACTGCCTTCTGCTACAGCCAAATTCTGACTCATCAGTCCAGAGCACCTGCTGCCATTTTTCTGTGCTTCTTCAAAAGAGCTTGGACAGCACATCTGGAAACCCCTGTCTGCCTTGAAATGTCTGCCTGGGAGAGACCTTGCTGATGCAGTATAACTATCTTGTGTCTTGTTGCTGTGCTCAGTCTTGTCATGGTGTATGACTTTTGACAGTAAACTGTCTTCAGCAACCTCACCTTGTTAGCCGAGTTCCTCACCCAGTTTTATTCCTCCTACTCAGCTGTTTCTGTTTCAGTTAATGATTGTGTTTCAACCTACATATCGAATTGATGATCATTAGCACCTGTTTGGTATAATTATTTAATCATACACCTGACTATATGCCTACAAAATCTCTGACTGTGTGCAAGTGTACCTAGAAGAACTGATGCTGTTTTGAAGGCAAAGGGTGGCCACACCAAATATAGATTTGATGTAGATTTTTCTTCTGTTCACTCACTTTGCATTTAGTTAATGGATAAATATAAACAAGCATCTTCCCATACTTCTGTGTTTTGTTTAAAGTTGCTGTCAGTTTTGTATTTAGTGACCAGGTTTTATAAGCGAGCACTGGAAATATGCGTTGATCAAACAAATGGGCAGATTTCCTTTCAATAGCTTGTAATTTCTTCCAAAAAAGAATTCTATTGTGACTGTTGTTTCAGTTACTTCCCATAAGACCTCCACCTGCATTAACATTTGACTTCTTCAATTATCTTCCGATACACTTCAATTGTCTTTGTTCTAGCAAAGTTGTTGAACATGACTTTGGTTTTATTCAAGTACATTTTAGGCCCAATTTTCATTTTTGCATGCGAGAGTTCTTGAATTAATCTATTTGATTGAATTATAGACAATCCCCAGTGAGATTGTGTAAACAGCTCGTCCCTGTCCTTGTGCAGAGGGTAAAATGCACCCAACATAACTTGCCCTTTCCATACATAACTACAGAATGGGAAGAATGGGATGCATCATTGGCTTCTTCACTTGTCTCATTATCTCCATCTTTAAAAATGGAAATCAATGCAGCTTCGGGGGTTTATGGCTTGCTCTGTCTTGCAGAACATAATGGCGAGCAGCAAGAAAAGGGGGGAAAAATCTATAAGGGGCTTAAAAGGTTTTTAAAGGATTGTCCTGTAATACACATCCAACTTGATCAAGCAACCTTACAGTAAATTGTGCTTAAGCATGCTACTGGTCTAATGAAAAACACAGCGGTGGGCTTTAGCTTCCTTTATTGCTGGTGTGTTTAGTTTTTGCCCTAAGCTAGGATTTCAGAACTGACAGCATTAACCCTATCTTTAGTAAACAGCGGTTGTGGCTAACAATAAAGAAAACCTAATGAGACATAGATGACCCTGGAATACCAGAAAGCAGATATTTTGTGCCTGAGAAGTAGCATGTTTGAAGTAAAGATTTCATGATTTGTCCATAATGGCAAGCCTTTCTCCAGGATATATATGTACTATAATGTTTGATGGATAAGTGGCTCAGTACTTGTATTGACCAAAAGCTGCAGGCCTATCTTTTCTGAAAACCACTATATTCAAGAAGAGAGACTGTATAGCCCATGTTTTTAATAGCTGCTAAGGTTTCTTGATCACAAAGTGGGCAATGAAGTGGGTCTATTTAAAATGAGAATATTTATAGTGTATTTTATACTGTATTTGAATGTTGAAAGTCTTTAAATAGTTCCTGCAATTCTCAAATTTAATTTTCTTTTTTCTTTCCAGAGCTTTCTTTTTTTTTTTTTTAACGAACATCCGTTTAAAAGTTAGAAATGCATTCCACATCCTACACAGTTCTCTATTTCTTCCCTCAGGAGCTTTCTTCACAACACTGGGTCATATTGAATAGAATGATTTTAAATGATTTTCTTTTTTTGAATGGCTTCACTTTTCTTCTACTGATTTAATTCATCGGAACATATACAGCTGAAGTCGAAATGGTATTCTGTGTCATTTGGTGATTTAGTTTAATAAATATTGTTCGTTCAGTGCTTAGTTATCAAAGATATGTGTTCAGAGGTTCCTCCCAAAGATGTTTACACATGATTTAATATATAACCTGCAAAATGTATTATTTAATCTTCCCATCTTTTATATGCTCTTCTTCTAGGTCATTTTTCATCTCTTTGCGAGCCATTCGATAGCTTCCTTTGTTCTTTCTTTGGTCTGTTCTTCTTGCAATGTGGCCCTAGCCATGCTAACGTTTTCACAATTTCAATAATGTCAAACATTTGTATTTGTTCTCCGGCCCATACTTTTATGTTTCTGTGTCTTTTTGTTATTGCAAGCATACATCTTTCCATGCTTCTTTGTGTCATCTGTAATTTCTTTAATATTTTTGTGTTTAGTGACCAGGTTTCAGAGCTAAGTGAGCCCTGGTACTATGCATTGATCAAATACCATTTTCTTCAGGCAAATGGGTCGATTTCCTTTCAACAGCCTGCTGTTTCTTCCAAATGCACTCCATCCCATTTTCACTCTTCTTTTGATTTCTTCCATAATAGACCTAGTCCAAGGTAGACCTAACTTTTCACTTCTTCAAGTATCCGTTGATCTAATTCAATTTTCTTGGATTTAACCAAACTTGGTTGTACTCCTTAATTTTAAATTTTCATTGCAGACTGTTTTGAAATTCATGTTCATACAATATCTACTCATCTTTCTATCTGTCTATCTATCCATGTGTTTGTGTATATACACTCACCTAAAGGATTATTAGGAACACCTGTTCAATTTCTCATTAATGCAATTATCTAACCAACCAATCACATGGCAGTTGCTTCAATGCATTTAGGGGTGTGGTCCTGGTCAAGACAATCTCCTGAACTCCAAACTGAATTTCTGAATGGGAAAGAAAGGTGATTTAAGCAATTTTGAGCGTGGCATGGTTGTTGGTGCCAGACGGGCCGGTCTGAGTATTTCACAATCTGCTCAGTTACTGGGATTTTCACGCACAACCATTTCTAGGGTTTACAAAGAATGGTGTGAAAAGGGAAAAACATGCAGTATGCGGCAGTCCTGTGGGCGAAAATGCCTTGTTGATGCTAGAGGTCAGAGGAGAATGGGCCGACTGATTCAAGCTGATAGAAGAGCAACTTTGACTGAAATAACCACTCGTTACAACCGAGGTATGCAGCAAAGCATTTGTGAAGCCACAACACGTACAACCTTGAGGCGGATGGGCTACAACAGCAGAAGACCCCACCGGGTACCACTCATCTCCACTACAAATAGGAAAAAGAGGCTACAATTTGCACAAGCTCACCAAAATTGGACAGTTGAAGACTGGAAAAATGTTGCCTGGTCTGATGAGTCTCGATTTCTGTTGAGACATGAGTCAGAATTTGGCGTAAACAGAATGAGAACATGGATCCATCATGCCTTGTTACCACTGTGCAGGCTGGTGGTGGTGGTGTAATGGTGTGGGGGATGTTTTCTTGGCACACTTTAGGCCCCTTAGTGCCAATTGGGCATCGTTTAAATGCCACGGCCTACCTTAGCATTGTTTCTGACCATGTCCATCCCTTTATGACCACCATGTACCCATCCTCTGATGGCTACTTCCAGCAGGATAATGCACCATGTCACAAAGGTCGAATCATTTCAAATTGGTTTCTTGAACATGACAATGAGTTCACTGTACTAAACTGGCCCCCACAGTCACCAGATCTCAACCCAATAGAGCATCTTTGGGATGTGGTGGAACGGGAGCTTCGTGCCCTGGATGTGCATCCCACAAATCTCCATCAACTGCAAGATGCTATCCTATCAATATGGGCCAACATTTCTAAAGAATGCTTTCAGCACCTTGTTGAATCAATGCCACGTAGAATTAAGGCAGTTCTGAAGGCGAAAGGGGGTCAAACACAGTATTAGTATGGTGTTCCTAATAATCCTTTAGGTGAGTGTATATATATATATATATATAGTACAAACATGAATTTCAAAACAGTCTGAAAGGAAAGCAAATGTGCTGCTTATCTCACCTCGACCTATGTTCAAAGTCATATTGCATATCCTAGGTGTATATCTGTTCTTTGCCTTGGCTTTTCATTGTCACTGTTCATTATTGCCTGCAGTGTTCAGGGCATATTTGTCATTTCAACCTCCATCAATATTATTCTGGAGGTGGGCCATGGCTTATAGAGTTTCAGGAACTTGGAAAATACATACTCTACATAGGCTCACATTAAAGGAAGGAGGGCCCTTATCCACCTCAGTCCAGCACATTTATTCATGCTTCAAAGAACATGTAAAGGTAAACATTTTCAATTCAAGTGGGATTCCTACCAAAGCTCTAAAGGCTAGACAATAGTGTTTATTCAGGAAATTATACAATTGGGTTAAACGTCAGAACAGAGGGAGTAATTTGTGGGTTGTAAGAGTGATTTATAAGCACACATGCTGAGACGTGTTTCTCTCAAACAAATATTGGACTTCAGTGATAGGACTCTCTGTTTTTCCTAATATTGTAAAAGGTGTATACAAAAGGGAATATGACAGATTGTTTTTTTTTTTCACTTTAACTTGAGGAAACTGATAGAAACCACTAATACGTGTCAGTTGTGGCACTGTTTGGTGAACACTGAGAATACACTCAAAGCCCTGTCACAAAGCAACAGACTTTGGGGACAGTGGCCTCAGGTTTAATGGCGCTCAAAACTTAGAAATATCACAGGCAATTTGTGTCAACTTAATCTTTGTCAACTTTATACTTGTTTTTTGTGCATAATGATGCTTTTAAAAAAAATAAAAGTGATGCTGTGTAACCATCATAAATCCATATGGCTGAGAGGTTTCTGTTTTATTTCTGCTGGCCAATTAGTTTCAGACCAGAATCTGCTAATTGACGTCTGCTGCACCTGAGTTAAGTTCTGTGGTTCAAAATACTGACTGAGAGAATGCTGTAATGTTCTGCATTCCCAATTTGTTTTCAAATGTAATATTGCTTCAGCTACAGTGTTCATTAATTGTTTTTAATAGTTATCAGATGCATTGATATTTCAGTACACATTTTTCCCTTTGTTTAAATTATTTGAACTCAGGCTGGACCCAGCAAGATTGTTTGCTCAGATGCATAACATGATGGAAACTGTGGTTGGACATAGTTGACAGTTTATCATTTATTCAAACTTTCCAAACGGTAATAATGGAAATGAAAATATGAACTGAAAGCCCTATCATCTTATATTACAGACTGTAATATAATCAGAGGTACATTAAGTCATGGTGATATGAGCGCAAATGACTTGGAAAAGCCATTAAGTGAGCTATTTGTACATCAAAATCAGATTTATAGATTTTAAAACAATAAAGGTTAACATGCATTTACACACTCTTTTTGTAGAATGAAATGGAGTAAAAATTGATGTGACCCACCATTGATCCCGTTTACAGCCTTTTCGTTTACAAGCAGAACGGCGAGGATGTTCATCTAAGAAGTTATATGTATCTTATTTTCTGTTTAAAGTGCTCTGCTTTGTAAGGGTAATGGATTTCAAGCCCACTGTATTTTCTTGAAATGCTAAGCTTCGCCCGAATTACAATGACTTGGCTGAAGATTCACTTGCAATAAATGGAATGTCAATCTTAAAACGCAAAAATAATGAATTGACTAATAAACTTGCAAAAGTATAGGGTTGCCTCTTCACCTTATAAAATATGCAAGTCTGTGTCTCCATGTACAATTCATTCAACATAAAGGGCTGCTTTTGTTTGCCTAACAACCATTTGCTTATGTAACTGTTTTCTATAGGATCTGTATCCTTCAAACTGAAAATGTGAAACAAATAAGGAATATATGTTACAGAAATGTAGCATAAAAGGCCTACCTGCATCCTATTGCATTATTATTCCTTTAGATATAATTTCCTTTTATATGGGTGTTTGGGTGTTTCAGAAATAGAATAGGAGAATGAAGGACTTGTAAGGAACAAACAAAAGCTGTGGGAATGACCCATTTAATAAACTCAATAATGTTATGTTGGTAACTGCAATTTAGTTGGTACAGAAAATAGTATAGCATGGCAAGAAAAGACTAGAAGCTGGATTCAATCAAATAACTGTTTGAGCTTCAAATCGATTAGAGAAGCATAGGCAGAACTTAATCAAATAATTATCATACTGCTAAACGTTCATGGTATGAAAACAAAAACATTTTATTGTGCGAAATAAACTTCTCAAAGCTCTTGTTTCACACAATAGGGTGACCACATTCATGCTGTATTAAAACAAAAAACATGATATCATGATATGCTGATGCTATCAAGATTACGACTTCGATTTTGTCTTAAAATCATCCTGAAGTGTCTCTTCAAGGTAAATAAACTATTCAGCAAACTAAGGACTATACAACAATGATGATGCAGAGTGGAATATCATAGATAGAAAGTTTTAATCATATTTGTCAGATATCTCCAACAACTTTGGGCATGTCCACAAACCCTAAGCAGTTATAGGCCGATCCTGAGTCATTGCAAGTCATTTAAAGCCAATATAGACTTCAGATATATCTGCAAGGCCTGCTGTGCTTATAACGGTAGACCGTTCAAATACTGGTGCAACGCGAAAAACGCTTTGTTACCCAACACAATTGAACATTTGATTACCCCATTGCTGACTTCACTGCAGCAATTATTAATGTTTTAGATTGATGGCTGCATTCTTCTGAGTGGATCTCATTGATGTACATGACTTTTTAGTATTGGTTGGTTTTGTAATATTAACTGAATGGCCTGGTATTGCTGTATATAGGATTCAGTGTTCAGTCCTGACCTCAATCCCATAGAACAACTCTGATTTTATGAACTGGAACAGCAGATTGGGAAGGGCCTGCTGGGACTAACTTCTCCTGCTGTGCTAGAAGCTGTACTGTGGAAAGAATGACATTGCATTCCTCTACGCATCTATCAAAAGTATTGCAGTAGTCTTTTAAGGCCAAGGGTGGGCTTACAACTTATTAAATACATTGTGAAGAGTTGTTATTCGTGTGCCCTGCCGAAGTCCCAATATATTCAGGGTAATAAAGGTAAAAAGCAAGATTGTTTTGTTGGTTATATAGGGAAATACAGTACTAATAACTGGATATATTCCTCAATTCAAGGTAGGAAACAGCTGTGTAAGTAGCTTTATAAGACTGCTACTTCCTGGTTTAGACCTGTAAACTAATTTCATTTTAAAAGAAGATTAATCAAAAGCTGAGATTATGAGTGAAACTGCTTAAATCATGCTGCTCTTTTTTGGGAGGATTAGGGTGAGATCCATGAAAACAAAGCTGTGAATTAAAGTAGCAGTGTTAATAGCTTTTTCATCAGAGGTAGCAAAACAGTACCATAAAGCCTGGACTGAAAACAGACTGCCAATATGCAGCATTGCCTGTTTAGCGAACAGAATGAATGCATATTGGCACAGTCCCAAACTTAATTATTAATACTAAAACCATACATTTCCATGCTTTTCAGCATTCCTTTAGCTGTATCAGTTTTATATTTTATTTTAAAACTATCGTCTCTATATTACTCTGACACTTTTAGAGCAGGGCTATAAATTACACAACCCTATTCTGAACACTCCATTCCATTTTCCAATCTCATTTATTTGGTAGTTGCCCTCTATTTTATTTTCCCTTTATGCAGAACCACAGACCTAAAGCATAACTTTTCATTTCCTCACAAGTCCCCATACGAATAGTTAAGAGCAAATCCAAATTCTTAGACTACAGAATCACTGCCTGAGCACTGAACCCAATACAGGACTCAAATAACATAACAAATAGTAAATTAATTATTTAGAAGTCAAATTCAATTGAAAAAAATCAGTCTATGCCATTATGCATTATTCTTAGTCATATCTACAGTAAACCTGTCCACAGCAGTTTTCATCGTTGTAGTACTTTCCATTCTAACAAATACTAGTTTCCAGTTTACTGAAGCACACAACATGAGTGGAGAAGTGGTCTCCTATTTGTATTTTCTGAATATCTTAAATCTCAGTTTTTCCATGTATCCCACAGTCCTCGTATCAGTGTTGATATCTGGATGGACATGGGAGTTTGAATGTCTAAATCAAGTCTGCACATGATTTTCCCTGATCCCAACCAAACAATTTCAAAATCTATGTAGAGCCATGGAGGGTGGAACGATGGTCCACAATGCTTTGCTTCCTCTGTAAATATTTAGTTTTGCTCTTTCCAACGATTTCCCTTGTCAGCTGTCAGGTGCCTCCAAAGGTACTATTATAGGATGTGTGGTGCCCCTAGCATGTTCTGGAGATCTTATGAAACTTTGCGTTAGAAAGGGGGATGTGTCGGAAAATGAAAAGCATGGTTTCATATCATCAAAAAGAACAAAAATAGACAGGTAGTGCCATTTGTTTCATTCTCACTACTGTACTGACACCAATACATTTTAGTTTAGTTTTGTTTATTTGGTTTCTCTTTTTTCTTTTTCTTTTGTGCTTGATGCATGTGCAACTTCAAATAACATCATATCAGTGCGATTTTTAAGTACTAATGTATGTAGCTTTTAATAGTTAGCTAATGATAGCATACATTGCATCGGGGGTCTTCTCAGGAATGTTCTGCCACTTGGTGGCAGGTAGAAAACATGGAAAAAATGGAAATGCTTCTTTCATGCACATCCTCATGCTTGTAGTTGTGCATGCCTATATTGTTTACTGCTGTTCATTTTGTGTATTTCTGTTACTTAATGCTGTGTGGTTGGATTAACTTAATTCAATACTATAGTTATCTGTAGACTTTACCTTTATTCTGGAAAGGGCATACATTAAGTAAGAAAACAAAGTAAATTGTTTTGACTGAAATGTTAGTAGACCTGGGGATGAGCAGTTAATCTGCTTATTAATGTGTTATTAATTACATATACATGTTAATAGAAACTTTATAAAGCATTAATAATATATTCTAAATTCATTTATAGCAATACATGGAATAGTCACAAAGTCGAACAGGTAGCTAAATAGTCCCTCTTTCAAACCATTTATGAACAGGCTTAAAAGCAAACTTCACTACTGCTTTGACACATTCCTAATACATTATTTTACACTTTGTAATTATGAATAATTTATAAAAGGAAAACTTTTTAGCTACCTGTTCGACTTTGTGGCAATTCCATGTATTGCTATGTATATATTCGTAATCTATTAAACAAGTATAAATAATTAATAACACATTAATAAGCAGTACCTTAGTATAAAGTATTCCATTTTATTTTCATTCCTCTGTGTCATAGTCATATATTTCAGTAACACCTAATATAGAGGATGCACAAATGCTGCCCTGTCCCCAGTGCTAATATTCCCAGCTCTGAGGCTACAGAGATGTGATTCCTTCTCTCCATCACATCTGGATTTAGTCTGGCTGCTATCCTTTGAACTGCCTCTAGAGAAGTTTTTTTTTTTTTTTTGTTATCTGATGACCAGAACTGAGCCCAATATTCCCTATGAGGTCTAAGTAGTACAGTATACAAATTTTAACATTACTTCCCTCATTTTAAATCCTACACTTTTAACTTAGGCTTATAAATGTATGTGGAGGGGTTTGCGTGTGTGTGCATGCGTGTGTGTGTGCATGATATTTGATACATGCCACTGAATCTTGGTGTTAGTAGCTGCTAAGCTGCTCACGGCAGATCACGAAATATATCCCTAATAGCACGTAGAGCAAAGATCAAAAAACGTTTTATTCTTTTGAAATATAAAAAAAAAAAAAAAAAAAAAAACAGATCAGCTGTCAGACTGAATGTGTTCAAGCAGGCAGAAACAATTTAAAAAGCTATACGAATTATGTATATCTCCATGAAAAAAAAAGCAAGTAGAACTATAAACAAACAAACAAACAAAAATAATTGCTTAAACTCATTAGTTTGTCTTGTAATTAAATATTTACATGCAATTATTAACTATGAGTAATTCCTTGAAAATGTGATATTCCCTATGAAATTAAATATCCCATGTTACATCATTAAAACATCTACATTGAGAGACCTATATATTTTTTCATGAAGGTCCACTCTCAAAACTGATGTTCTGAAAAGGCACACTGCCGATTTGGTTTTCCTTCTGTCATCACATTTCCTGGGTTTAACTTTGGCAGATCATGCAGGGATCCTTTTGTTTAATGTCAGCATAATTAAGCATATTTCTCTATTTTCTTTGCCATCTTTATTTTCAAGAGTCAAATATATTGGACTGCACAGAAAATAAGTGATTATTATGTTAATGTATAAAATTCTAATTGCAGCTTGTACTTGTTTCTAGCACTACACTCATGTCTGTCTTTGCACAGCTCACTTTATATTTGGTAGGTTGGAGTCTCTAGACTTCAAAAAAACTAAAGAAAATTAGGTATGAGAATTCCTTTGTAACTATATGCAGGAAATACTGAGCCGAATTATATTACTTTTGCCCTCTGGAAGTTCCTTAATAATCAGTCTCTTTGCCCCAAATTCAAATGCATTCATAGTTAAAATCTACTGAAGATATAGACAGGGTGTATACACAGGGCATTTAAATTGTTTTATTTATATTTGTGGAGTGGCAGTCAAACATTTAGACACCCAATGTTTTAATTCAGTCAGCTGGAATCTATACAAGGTCAGGACGCTCTGAAAAGTTTAAAGTTTAATTTGTTACACTATGCAAATCAGAAGATCACAATGCTTCAAATGAGAGATGTGATTTTGAATAAAAATTCATATCCATACATCTATCCATCCATCTATCAATTGAGGTGAAAAAAATTTAGAACTGGTTTATGCAAAACATGTATTTATGATACACTGCAAAGACAGCACAATATTAAATGAAAACAAACACAATGGCAAGGTGACAAGTAAATTGTTTTCCAATGAAACAGCCTACCCCCCTTTCACTTCCCATCTCCTACTGGTTTTATAGAGAGATTAATATTTATTGGATCTATAAATAGGGTAGTTGGCACAGATATCTGACTTCATAAATACTCTTGTTCATTATCTCCAAATTGAAAGTGACACAGGAAATAAGAGAGATACTATTGGGCAACATGGGTCTTCTGTATTTTTCTTTCTTTTTCTTTTTCTCATCTGCCACCTAATTAAGAGCCTCCGCAAAAGGAAAGAATTCGTTGTTAAAAATAAAATGGTTTATCCCTTTCATTTTAACCTCCACAGTGCTCTGGTGATGCTTAAACCTTCTGTGAGGCCTTATCTGCGGATTGGATTTTAGAAGGGCTTAATCTCAGGTTATTCCAAATAAAATAGTAAAAATGCAGCAGCAACTGTACTCAAAATAGGTTATTTTAAGACACAATCCGTGAGTTTCCTTTTTTTATTACAATAGTGTTGCAATATTGAATGAAAAATAAATAAATAAAACACACCGGTGCCATTTTCTAACCGCTCGGTTCATAAACAGGGCCCTGTCATTTCCCCCCTCCCCTTCGTTTCTGCATAGCATTATATTTTTTTAAGCACAGATGCTAGTAGAAAGGAAAAGATTCATTTGCCGTTAATAGAACATTTTCTTTGAATTTGGTCCTCACTCAACACACGATGAAGCTCGTTAATTGGGTAAGGTCTGCTGGGCTGTCGCTACCTAATGTGATAAATTCCAATTTATTCTTGGATGAATGGAAAAGGTGCTAACCATAACTAACACCTCCTCACCTTCTACAGCGTTTGCCCTCTACAAATCACTTGGGCAAGAGCAAACTGTCTATACTGCTGTCATTCTAGAACAGTTGGAAGTAAAAGAAAATAAAGTATTATTATTATTATTAGTAGTGGTAGTAGTTGTAGTTGTTGTTGTAGTTGTTGTAGTAGTATAAATATTATTTTATACAACATGTGCAGTATAACAGATGATTCATTGTTTCTCTTGGAGGTGTTAACTGTTTATGTTGAGTTAATTTAGGAGGCTGAATCTGTCCAATTACCTTTAAAATCTTAGTCAAACACAGAGCACTAAACATCTTTGATGGGTTAATGTTCCTCCTAAAAGTACATAATTATATGTAAAGTTATGAGAAAGGCGAGAGAGATTGTACACTTCTGACAAATGCATTCAAACTAAAGTAAGAAACATACCAGCGCCCTTCAGGGTTTTCTGGCTAATAGGGTTTTAATTGCTTTAGCACTTTTGAAAATGTGTTAAAAGTCCATAAAGGCAAAGGGATTGTCAAAGTTAATTGGCTACTACAGAGCGGTGTAATGAAAACACACACCATTTAAATAATCTCTTTCAATTCGAAATGCAGTTTCTTATAAAAGTCGGGGAAAAAATATATATATATATATTTTTCCACGATACCTTTTTCTCTCGCTCTCGTTTTAAAGTACAATTCAAAGTAACAAAAGGGCCTGGGGGTATGAATGAGACTGTGCTCCTAAATACTTTTTAAACCACAAATATGGTGTTTCTATATGAAATAAATACATAAATAAATGTAAAAGATAGACAAAAACAAAGAAATCGAACCAGAAAAAAGCTGTAAAGATATATAAAGTATGAAATATTCATTCCTTGCCAGCTCCGTGTTCCTCTCTGTCTGAATTATGACAAGGCGCCACAGTTCTCCGGCTCTGTAATTGGAACGTGGGTTGGCAGTAGGTGTAAAGTAATGGGGTCCTGCAATTTAGGTGGCAGCAGTCAAGCTTGGAGAACCTGTCACTATCCATATAAAGAAAAACACGTATCCCACTTTAAGCGGAGACCCCCTGCATTCTAATGCTGCAGGTGTAAGTGTTCCCTTAATTCAAGCTGGTGTCATTATAGGTTTATTTGCTCGTTTAAAACTAGAGCCATGATGAACTCTCACGGATCAGATGCGGCTTTTTTCCATCTCGCGGGCTCCTGTAGGGTTGAGCCAGCGAAGTGAGGAGGAAGTGAGCAAACATGACAGTCACCGGTTAATCAACTACCATGTTAAGGAAATAACAAGCCGACAGGTTTATTTCTTCACTTATGTATTTATTTATTTCTGTTGTTTTGGTTTTGTTTCGCCGCCTATTGTATACCAGATTGGAATGTATAAACAAGTCGACAGGGAGTTTGTAAGGAGGGCTTAAATAACTTGCCTATAACAAGATAAAAACATTAGATTCCTTCTTAATTGGGTCGTGTTGCTGGCATTCCAGGCGATTGAAGGAAATTTAAATCTTCAGGAAAGAAAGATGTAGCCATGTATCCTTAGGGTTAGATATTAAATAACATTTGCAAACTATGTTATGCTGTACAGAAGAATATATATTGTGCTGTATTGTATTGCTGACCCTTACTTCTGCTTCTGGGCCCCTGTTGAGTGGAGAATTGAGCAGAAGAAGGCCTGAAAGCTCTTCTATTCCTACTAAAACCACAGGGGTTCCTTGTGTGTGTGTAGTCTGTTTGCTGGTACTTGTATAATTTCAGGTACTTATCACTGCAACCTGTTAGAGAAGCAAAATGCCATAAGAATGTGTAATTCTAGCATTTAAATTCCAACTGTTTCATGGGACACTCCGGAATGTTAGACAGGAAATAGTGTCTGCTCTGTGATTTTTTTATAAGTGAAATAGCATCTGTTAAATGGGAAAATAGATCTCTGTAGCATTTTAACAATCATTTCACAGGTTGCAATTTTGATTTGAGACCTACGCCAGTCTCTGCATGCTATGCGGTGTGATTTTTCCTTGGGTGAACACAGATGTTTTGAAGAAAAAAATGGGAACCTAAAACCTTTTAATTGAATATGAATATAAATATGTTGTAGTTAATTCCCTGACCAATGACCCAGTGTCTTTTTGGAATTGAAAGGCCCTTTCACACTGGGCACACTTGAGAATGTACAGAGTACAGTACTTAAAAAGTATGCTCACTTTGGGAATAGTGTGTGAATACATACCCAGGTTGTTTTTCACTCACACTTCACACAGTAGAGAGATCTTCTTAGGTTGGGTTCTTGTAGTGCGAAATACACAAAACGCAACAATTTAGTGAAGGAAATGGACCATAGTCAGTACAGCTGTTGTCTGGTTTGCCAGTCACAATGTCTTGCAACAAAGCATACAAGATTTGCATAAAAAGAAAATAAAAATCGCTAATTTTTGAGCACTGACTTTCTATGAACCAGATAGCTTTGTTGCTTACAGGGATATAAGATCTCAAAATGAAGACTTGTCGAAATGGCAAGTGGTATCGGGGACAGACATCAGAATTGTGTCTACAGTCAGTCCAAAGTCGTTCACAAGTCACTGTCGTCTGTGGAAGAAGGTCAAATTCCAAGCTTTGATTTATCGAAGATTGTTTTTCACTCTTACTTTAACAAACAGCTGCCCCTTTGCCTATGAAGTCAGCTGACCATGTTCCAAGTGATAGTCTCTTTATCTTCTAAGCAGCCAGAAAGTTAATTTGTCGTTGATATATCATCGCTGCATGACCTTTCCCCATACTGTGCCCCAATATATATTGAGAATAAGTTGATCTTTGCAAGTGTACCAAGAATATTTCCCTTCTTCGAATCACGTACCAGTACCTGTAAAAGTACTCTGAACACAAGGTAATATGTGCCAACTCGTGATCTCACAGAAGCACAACTCTGGAAGTTGGGAATCTTATGCAGAATATAGCCAATCAAATTAATGTAAGCTCATGATCTCACAGAAACACAGCCTGGGAAGTTGGAATTTGATGCAGAGTCTGTATTTATTTATTTGCTACCTTATGTATTCAAGTTACCTGGACTCCACAATTCAAGCCAGTATGTAGCCCTGCTTACATGGCAAATACTTTCAGGTATTTGACCCTGTCCAGTGCATTGGTAAGGGTGATACCTTCACAACTTAACTGAGTGTATTTTCCATTCACTTTGATGCAATAACAAGCACATTATAAAGGCACCATGCTGAAATCACCTTCCCGAGGTCTCGGTACAGTTCATTTTAATTAAACATGGACTTGGATATGACTAAATATATACCACACGGGTTCCCTACTATTTGTCCATTATATGTCAAAAGATGAAAGGTGAAGTTTTATACCTATATACAGTACCTATATTCTTTAACAATATTATGTAAGGACATAATGCAATATTGTATTTTGCAATTTTTTTGCAGTTATTAAATTTAGTTTAATTCCATTATCTATGTAGCCCGTGAAATTGATACACTACACAGGACACATTAACTTCTTTGGGGGTTCTTTATTTTTGTTATATGTTGCTGAGAGGGTGTGCAACTGGCCTTTCTAAATTGGCATGAAATGAATTTACTATAGGACATACGAGGTACAGGATATAAAATAAAAACAATACAAGATAATACACAACAATACGGCAGTGGGCTTACAGCTGTATGAAGACAAAGACAAAATACAGAACACATCTATTAAGCCCACTGTATCTCACGTGTGCATACGTTTACTTCCACTACAATTCACTTATACAGCTGTTCCTGAATTAGATTTAACAGGGGAAAAAAAAAACACTAACACCAACACTCTTGAAATAAAATATCAGTCTTTTAAATATAAGTACAAAAGTAAAACCCCGATGTGAATTTCAAATCGTTTGGATTGATTACCTTCGCTAACCACAAGGAGACATCAGGTTACTTCATTAACTCAAGGCATCCGTCACGATAAACACCTAAAACACGTAATATGTTCACGTATCAAATACTATAAATATATAAACCTGTATACATTTACATTTCAACAAGATGTCATAACTAAATTGGAGATTTACCCGCGATTAGCTCCGATGCACCACAGCATCCATCTTGCATCACTCTCCCCATTCAGCTCTACCCGGAAACGCAATGAAAAAGGAAGTGCTTAACTTAACCTAATTAACGTCTACGGAACAGCGGCCCCTAGTGGCGGGAGGTGAGAAGGTCCTTAGAGATGTCACCATTTAGATTAAGCTTTGTATTCGTTTATCTGCGGTCCACAAATTAGTTTTAACACTTTCCTTTTCTACACTTTTAAATGACCAATCAGTGGGTATGCAACGTTCAAACTGTATAGAGCTTAATAAGTTTATACATAAATTAATTAAATCTAAATACAACAAAAGGAAACTAAACTTCAAGGAAATTAACTCTATATCCAAATTTACCACCTGGCTACATCTATTTGGAAAAGAGCCAGGCATTTGACTGTGGTGTTTTACATTTAGAGAGTAGCACCAAGGTTTACAGGGGCAGGACAGAATCTGTCAATAGATGACAAATATATACTTCCAAGGGTAACACTTTATAATAAGGTGCTGCTTATTAATGTGTTATTGATGTATTAATATATACATTATAAAGCATTCATAATGCATTATAAATTAGTTAAAACTCAGTTATAGCAATACGTGGAATGGCCACAAAGTCGAATAAATAATACATAATAACTGTAAAATAATGTATTAAAAATGTGTCAATGCAGTAGTGAAGTTTGCTTTATAATCTGTTCATAAATTTGAAAGAGTGACACGTTTTAGCTACCTGTTTGACTTAAGTGACTATTCCATGTATTGCTATAACTGATGTATATAAAGTATGTGATAAACATGTATTACACATTAACACATTCTTAATAATACATTCATAAGAAGCATCTTATTATAAAGTGTTATCCTTCCAAGAGTTGGGTGTGTCTTTATTATAATTTTTTTAAGCATCAAATAAATATAGGAACTTTTATTTCAGCACAGACATTGCTACTTCAACCTTACTTCACTGTCGCTGATGTCCCCATTGACTCTGATCAACTTTTTTGGCTGTTTACTTACCTCAGTAAATCAAACAGCGGTTTTGGTTGCCGTTTAAGAGAGATACGATCAGCAGACAAGTCCAACATTTTCCATTTGTACTATCAGTCACTAAGGAGATTTGTCAACAGTGAGAGCATGTAGGAGTAAACAGTGATAGAAAGACAGGCAATGACAGTTTCATGTGGCTTTGGGGACTGAAATCTGGCAAAATAACAGCCCAATTTACATTGTTTCTATTAAGATCTGAATCTACTGGACCTGTTAAAAGGCCAGGGTGAGAGATTAAAACAAGAAAGCCTGGCCTACAATATAAATGTATTTCTGTCTAAGGGCCGGATTAAATGAACACTTTGACCCACCTGCTAATAGCAAACTACAAACCTGTACATCATAGCGGTTACATTTATGATTAGACAAAAGTGGCATCTTACTAAAAATGCTTACTATTAGTGGATGGGTCAAAGTTTTGATTTAATCTGGCCCTAATTCTAGTCAAGCAGTTGTAGAGGGGACCCCAGCCTGAATTTGTTTGCTAATGTGTGTTTCCATTTTTACTGTAATTCAACATAACAAGTATCAAATGGTTAACAATGTAATGTATTACTTTATTACTGTTGTTTTAACCGGTCGTTTGCTTTCATTCTTAGCCCTGCTAGAACCTCTGGGATCATGGCCACTGCATTTGCAAACCTATCCATTAGCTATAATTGTAGAGAACAGTCTTGTGTTGATGGAAAATGGTCCAAAATTCCCTTCGGATGCCGCCACACTGTTTTATTAATAGAAAAATGTGTTTTTAACCAGCTGCACTTATTTCTGCCAAAACAATGCATTCTAATACTCAGTGGTTTGCGTATGATAGGTTGCATTCCTCTTCAGATAGCATTAAATACGGAACGTGTATTTATATAATATGTGCAAAAGCGTCGGTTATGTTTAAAAATGAAGCAGCACAGTTTGGTACAGTGCAAAAGCCTTTAGTTCGGTGGCAGAGCCAGGTTTAATGAAAAGCGAATGAAAAGAAATGTAGTTCATCATTTAAAAAAAAAATGCTTTTTTACTTATACATGAGATGAGCTATAAATGAACAATGGTTGAGCCCAGTTATAGCATCAGCTGGTCAGTATCCATAATTAAAGCAAAATATCACCATCTGGTTTTGTGTTTCCTTTCCTATACTGTATAACTCGATGACCATTAAGTCAAGTAACCCGTTCCTCAGGAGATGTTGTTCCCTAACTCCACTTATGTTGCTATTAACTTAGAGCATTGCTTGATTTAGAATAGTTATGATAATATTTACCTTTGAGTTTGTGGTATAATCTTTCTAAGCTGAGCTCAGAGAGAACGAGGGAAGGTATTTTCTGCCTCTAACTCGACAGGTAGCAATGATGGAACACGGGAAAGTCATTAAAGGCAGAAATGATATATGAGAAGCAGGGGCAAAACTAGACAGGAATTAAACGAATCTAAGGAGAATTGAGAGAGAGGACAGACTGCATACGTGGGTGTCACTCTATTCAGAAAATGTGAACAGGATGCAGGAAAATCTAATAACACATATTGTAGGGAGAAAAAAGGTCTACTTGGGACAACAATTCAGTTGACTTTGTTCCTCCTAAAAGACATATTTAAGAATAATAACACTAATAAACAGAACATTGTGCTGTACTGTTTTGATTCTTACATCTGAAGAGCCTTAGTCTTCAAATGAAAAGCACATTATTATTATTTATTTGTTGTCAGATGCTCTTAGACAAGGGCACCTTACAGTGTACACAAGCATTACAAACGTCCTGTAAAACAACTCAATACAACATTCAAATTAAGCATTAATACAAAGTATAAGGTCTGGAGGGAATGTATGGAGGTATCTCAGTGCAGTCTGGTCACACCCTCACCTCTTCTAATCCCTCCACAATCGGAAATACATACCAAATACATACCATCATAATGGTATTTAATTGTGTACTTTATTTGCATATCCATTTTTTACTATTCTGGGTAACCTCCATTGTCTCTTTCATTGGAACTGCATTAACAGCGCTAATGACCTGTTCCAGAAGAAACAAACAAACAAACAAACAAAGCGAAAAACAACACAATAATTAAAAAGGAAAATGTGAGGTCTCAAAGCTGTTTAAAAAGGAAAACTACCTTCCAAAGAGAAAGTGTAAGTGATCTAAACAGAATGGGAATTCATAAAGAAGCTATTTCCTGTCAGGGCCTATTTTTACTTTAAACGTACATGGTTAACAAATGTAAATGCAAGATTTCACAGAATAACTATGTGTGCAGTTCTTACATGTTAAAATATAATCAAATGTAGTAAATAAAATAAATCGGTTGCGCTTTCAGGTGGCACTTATTATAAGTGTTCTCAGCACTAGAAATTACCTTTCTTTGTCAGTCCATGCAGGTCTGTGAAATAAGGGAACAAAATAGTTTTGCACAGTATAGCAAAGCTTAAGGGAATAAACACCGCACCCCACTCTTTAAAAACCTTTTTCTATCATTCTGCCTAGAGGAAGCTTTAATAAAGCAATTTCCCATGGAATAGTTGGAATGGCACTTAAAACAGAAGACGAAAGCCCATCAAGAAACAGTGAACTAGCAACACACAGTTGACTGCTTACATCTTTTAATGGTCTTATAATTTTATCAATTGAAAGATAAATCAACCCTCGAGAAGATATTCCTTAACAACATGCAATTACAGTCACTGTCCTTCAGGTCATGGAATTACAGGCTGTTGTAAATCTATGTAAGAAAGCATGAAATAAATGTGAAAGCTCTTGTGTAATTACAGTGTGATTTAATACAGTTGCAGTTTGAGGTGTGTATTTCGGGAAGTCAGGAGTATGTGTGTGTGTGTGTTTTGTAATGGGTATGCATAACCTTATTTTCTTAGTGGAACATTTTACCTTTGTTATTTCAATGGCCATACTTGATGAAAGAGGATTGTCTTCCTGACTTTTTCAATAGCTCACTGAATATTTTCACTCCTACCTCAGGTGATAAGGCTATATTATCTGGTTCTGTTACACCAAACAGAAGTGTCAATATAGCAGTGAAAAAGGATACAATGCATGCCTTTGTTTTATTTCCAAAAGCTGTTAAACCATTTAGTTTTGAAAAATGATAGTATGGTAGACCAAGGCTGACATGAAATAGTGCTCCCACATGATCATAGAACATATCTAAGTACTTTTCAATAGAAGTTGAATGTATCAGCGGGTTTCATACAATAGCCCACATGCTAGTTTCCTGGACCAGCTCTGACAATGATGTAAGACCAGCACTAGAGATGGGTGCAAATCCCAGCCAAGTTAATATATTTGCATTATATTCAAAGTCATTGAGCTGCCTTCAAGGCTGGAATTCAAGCATAATAGACCCGATCACAGCTTTTCTGATGCGTTTTTAATGATTCTTTTCTCTTTCTCATGGTATAACCGTATACTCATGAATGCTGGCCTATTTATGGATGTCACACCAACACATACTTGCATGTGGCTGCCTGTTTGAGTTAATTGCATTTTTTAATGTTATAACATTTATTTGGACGATGTGTACGTGTATAATTTTTTTTTTTTATTGGTTTATCACAACTGTTTCAAAAGAGGTAGCTAGCTAAGCCTTTTATGAACAATGACAGCGGTAGATCAGGGCAGGTTAGTGATCAGTTCTCAGAGCACCTGCTTTTTAAACATGCACCTTTCCATTCACGGTAATTGAAAAAAAAATCACTATACATACATTTCTGCAGTCGGTCTTGACCAGGAGAGGAATCCCAATTTAACAACACAGATTATCTTTCAAGGGGACTATAGGACATTGCCTACACAATGGGATGTGCTGATTGGCCTCTGTGTGCTGTCACTCAAGCAAGCCCTCCCCCTTGCCTGCTTAATCCTACACAAACACATGAGCGACCTCACAGCTTTGGGAGTTATTTCCTTTATCAGAGAACCGGGGTTGCATACACAGCCTAAAATTATTAGACCAGCAATGAAATGCATGCATTTCAGAAAATATGCAGGATTAAAACACAAACATCTTCAGAGACTTATATATTGTATTAATGTCTCAAGAATGATAACAACTGAACTACAGTTAAATACTACACATTGTGTAATACAATGTATGTTTTATGTCAGGGCAAATTAAATATATAAGTTTTCTTTTTAATTCAAATAATTTATATGAGACAAAAGCTAAAAAAAGATCTAAGAAAGTATTAAGATGGATTTTACATAAGTCTGCAAAATGTAACCCAGTAATAAAAGCTTCAGACCCTAAAATTTAATAGATTAATATAATAGGAAGATATGTTATTTAATTGTCTGAACAGCAAAGTACAATATGCATTACTGCATCTCTAGCCCACAGGACATCTGAACCAGGATGTGGGAATGTGGTTTTATTTTCAGAATGCAGATTGCAAGTTGGCCAGTCAACTGTAACACTGAGCCATTCTGCTGGCAGATAGATATAGAATTGATGGATGTTTGCTTGTCATGAGAGTAAAAAAGTAGGCAACTTTTGATCTAGTTAGAAATGGGAATAAGTGAGTCTCATTATATGAATTGAGAAACTTTTAATTGGGGGCATTAAGAAAAAGGAAAGGCCTGAGATTTAATTGCTCAGATGAAAGAATGTCTAAGAAAGAGTATCTTCTTTAGATTGGAGGGATGATTTCAAATACCATTAATTCCCTCACAAAGAAAAAGGAGCTTATGACAAGCAAGATATGCATTTGTTCAGTCAGGGGCTGTAGAAGTGAAGGGATTGAAAGCAACTGCAGTTAAATTGGTTACAGTTCAAACTACACCGAGATCAAAGGACAAGAGGTCAGGAGTCTAGTGATGAACCAGGGAAATTAAGCAGGGAGCATCTGATCATTTTTGACACTTTGGAGGAGAAATGTGTTACGCAGAGAAAGCAGGGTTCAGAGAAATCTGTAAGCTTTCATATTTTTGATTAGTACAAAAAAGATACAATGATATAAAAAAAAGAAAAATACCCTGTTTTAATGCCGTTAAACACAAAGGGGACAAACTCAGAGGTAAAAAAAAATCCTTTCAATTTTATCCTTAACATATTTGAATAATGGTGATTATTGAAAATAGACAAGAGGATGGTTTTACATGACATCTAGGTTCTACCCGCCTACTTGGAAGAAGATGAAAATAATAATAATATTAATAATTATTGTTTATTATTGTTAGGTTATTTAGCAGGAGCCTTTATCCAAGGGGCCATCATTTGAACTCACTGAAAATGGAGAGATCAAGACACACTTTAAAATCTTGGTAACACTTTACTTCTCCCTAGTTATAGTGTATTTAAATAGTAGTTACTCATAAGAACAGTGTAATTATGCATTATTACAGTGTACTTAATGTGTACAAATGATGAATGATACATGTAACTACACACTTGTAACTACATTTGTAACTATGTTTATAACTGATTACATATATAAGTGATGTATATAAGTGATTACATATGGAACTGGTTCAAATGATCTGGCAGAGATCCCGAGGATTATAAATTGGGCATTTGCATTTAAGAAGAAACTTAGCTGGTAACAATTTACAATGCTTAACTTCCAACAAATCTCTATATATTTGTTTTAGTTTTTTCCAGTAGATTGCACTCCTGCACATGCAACTACCAGTGGTATCTACCTATTATAAGTGTTATCACCCATTTTGAGATTCCATTTTAAATGATAAAATTCCATTACTGAATTGGTAATTGGTAATAAAATAATATATCATCATTATCAATCTTTTTCACTCCACTGCTGGATTAAGGCCGCCCCACATTTCCACTCAATCTCTTTTCCGATTCCCTCTCCCCATCTCTCTATGTATATAAACAGAGGAACATAATGTCTGTTGTTATTATATTGGGTGTTTTCACTTTTGATTATAGCTTTGTTTTGTATGTTCTTGATTTTAAGTATCCTGACAGATACTTATTAAATAATGTTTTAGCACATAGCAATGAGAGGAGGCCCTTCAGCGGTTCTCGGGTCCCCAGTGCTCTTGCAGTTGTCTGTCGAATGCTAATGAATCAACAATTTAAAGCATGACTTGGCAGGATTCCAAACATCCACAGTAGACTGTGTACAAAAAAAAAATATTTCCTTCTTATATGTTCTGGCATCTGTTTCTTACACACTTCACCGACAGGTAACAGAGTATGAGACATTTTACATCTAAAATGCATTCGCTTAGATCCCCCAAATACCTACATCTGCAATACATTTTTTGTAAATTAAATATATGTATTTAAATATTGAAATATTAAGTGTTTTACACAGTACTTGTTTTTGTGCTGTACTTTCAGAGTTGACCATGGACGATATTTAATATATAAAATATAAAATAAAAATTGATACCAAAATGTTATCTGATATCAGATAACAAATGCTACTGTGTGGAGTTATAGTTCCTGTATTTTTGGGTTGGGTTATGACTTTAGTCATGTACAGCAGTACCATTCTGCTGTTATATCTAATACTACAAAACTGTGCAATTCCAACAAGATATTCATTACTTTTAATCTTATTTTTGTCTTCACAGTTCCTCCGAAGATATATGAAATTTCATCTGACATAACTGTAAATGAAGGCAGCAATGTCACACTTATTTGCCTGGCCAATGGCAAACCAGAGCCCACAATTTCCTGGAGACATATAACCCCATTAGGTGAGTATAAAACATGCACATTCATATAGATGCACACTATTTTTTAAATGGGTCAAGCCACCTGCCAAAGACAATGCATTTAAGAATATATTAAAGATCCCCTCTCACAATAGTCAGCAAATATTTACCCTCAAGAGAAAGTAGAATGATACTGGGGGAAATGCTATATGCTGTCTCTGCCAGTCTATCTACCATTTGTTCAATAATGTTGAAATCTTTCTTTTTTCTATGATATATCTGATCCCTAAGTTCTGTGTTGTTTCTCACACTTTGCTGCCCTTGTATAGGTTCACAATGTATTTTTATGACCAAAACTAAAACATACAACAGCATCAGGATTACCCCTGATATTATGCATGGGACATTTTTAAAATCAGGGGAAAACATAAAATCTTATTTTTATTATTTTTTATTTATTTAATGAATATATCCCATGTTCCTTTTTTTGTCCAACTGTCTGATGTAATTCCTCACAAAAAAATGAAATCACTCACCACTACATCAAAATGGTAGATAGCTACACGTGTTCACAAGCATTTAACTACCAGTGAAATGCACATTATATATATATATATATATATATATATATATATATATATATATACAAATCTATGTATATTTGCATATTAAACATGACCAAACAATTGTGTATTTAATACAAATTATATTTTATACTGTACATGTTTGAACAGGATTTGATTGATTTTATTTTTGTTTACTTCTTACTTTTTAAATGGAAATTCATTGTAAAAGCATATTGTGTAATACTGTAAATACTGTAAAATATATCATTATGAGATTTGGTTAAGTAAATTAAGGTGTCAATTAAGTGATTGAGGGCTCAGTTGGAATGAAAGCCAGAAGACACACAAGTCCAGGGACCAGGAAAAGCCCTGTGTAAGTTTTACCAAGATAAATCAAGATTTGCCTCTTCTCCATAGCTGTACTTATGCTTGACATATTTGGAAACCTAAAAACCACTGCTCTACTTTTTGTTTCTATTGACTAAAGAGAAATTGGCAGGAGATAAATAGGCTGTGGAGGCATTTAAATGCAAAAACAGATTTTTCACTCTGTTTTGGTCATGCCATTTCTGCACTCCCTGTAACATGTCAGTTTATTTTAAAGAGAGCAGTTAGCTTTCCAAATCCAACCTCATGAATAATAAAATATGGGAGGGTTTATTTCAATCTCAGACGGCACATAATTTGGTTGTCTGAGATAAACATGCAGAGTACCTCCATCTGTCTACTGGAAGCAGTTAAAAAACATTTCATAAGACCTCCTGGAATTAGAACCACTGAATTTAAATTGGGATAACTGAGACATTAGTTCTTCTATCTGCCTTTGAGCCATTGTTTCTTCTGAGAAGTAAAAAAATAAACAATCTGTAAGCGATCACACCATTTAAACAGCCAGTTCATGCTTTGTATTCAAAGTCTAGCCATGGCTTAACTTAAAAGGTTGGAGAGATTGCATAGTGTTTTCTATTTTGATGGGGGATACTGGCATAGAATTTTAATTTCTAAGTATTGAAACATAATTCGCAGTTTGTAATGCCAACAGTTTACAAAAAAAGGAAGCAACTAACAAAATACATGAATTGCAATTTGTATCTGTTCTTAGACAGGTATGTAACACTAAACATTTAGATTTTGTACTAGTGCTAGGCACAAACCTGAGCAAGTACGTGTAGCACTTTTGGAAATAGTTAACATCAGGGCTAACAAATTCTATCTGTGATAATTAAAGCACATCATCAAAACAGATGGTTTATAAAGCCACTTCATGAAGCTACAATTAACATTCTGTTGAACTGAACTCAGATTGCAAGTTAAACGTTAATTTATAATTGACTCAGTAGACATTCTATTAAAAATATATTCTCCTCGCATATAAATTGTCACCATTTATAAACACAGTAAACCATTATATCAACTTCCATTTCTCTAAATCTGTAAATTATTAACAAATCAGATATCCTTCAAACAAAAATGATGTATATACTATTGGTTACTGTGCCAGTGTGTTCAGTAATGCTTTTGGATAATTTTTCCAGACAAGCACATTGTTTCCAGCTGTTCTAATAATGATAACGGTGTGAAAGTCATCTAAAGGGTAGATGTTGGATACATTTCACCAACTATAGGACAGTCACAAGGAAAAAATATGATGTTGTTTGCTGGGATTACAATGGCCGAGTAACTCTGACCCCAGATTGCCAAGCGCCTGCAATTCACCAGCACCAAAATGACAACGAGGCTGAAACAATATTTGTCCAACATTAATAGGCTACAATATGCAAATATCTGTTATTTTCACAGCCACAACAAAACACTTTACTGTCCTCTATGAATCTGCATTCCTGACCAGCCATTCCACACCAATCTTTAAAGACAGGAGACCTTGTGATGTAAGAGCTGCCATCTTTCAAGGGAGACCTGAAACACAGACTTGTGGTTATTAAAAGCATGGCACCATTTAAAAAAGGATAAATACCAGATGAGGCCTTTTCAGCCTGTCCGACCTGAAGTGTCCTTGTTCACTTTATTAGCCAAGACATTTCAGATTTCACCACCATTATCTGTGACATTAGCTGCTGTTACAGAGTGTCTGGTGCAAGTTACTCCAAAAGTTACTAAATGTAAGTGGTGGAGGAGAGGCACTATATACATGCAAGATATGCTTATATTTTGTATTTTATGATTCCAGAGTTGAATGTTTCTTCAAAAGATCTGATTATAGCATGTATAATAATAATAATAATAATAATAATAATAATAATAATAATAATAATAATAATATCCAGGAACATGAATTGGATAACTGTAAAACAATCCTCAAATTAATCTACCAAGTTTGTAATATTCCCCATTTACTGACAGTTGCACTACATATCTAGTCAGCGTGTACAACATAAGAAAGTTTACAAACAAGAGGAGGCCATTCGACCCATCGTGCTCGTTCGGTGTCCATTAATAAGTGATCCAAGGATCCTATCCAGTCTATTTTTAAATGTTCCCAAATTGTCGCTTCAACCACATCGCTGGGGAATTTGTTCCAGATTGTGACAACTCTCTGTGTGAAGAAGTGTCTCCAGTTTTCTGTCTTGAATGCAGATATATAGTGCAAATGTACTAGAAACATATGAAATGTCCCACTTTTAGACCTTATCCTGTCTTGTCAACGTGTCATTACTATCTATATTCTGACAGAAGTGTCATTCCTTCTCTGAATGTGATGGTGTAGTACTTCTATCTTATCTTGGACATAATAACATTTGACATGTTAAACAAAATAACTATGATTCCAGATAAACTGCATGGACAAATAGACAAATGCTGATATTATGCACATTTTCCCAAAGGTGTCATTTGAGTGTTGAAACCCACATGTATAGTTTAACAAAAGTGCCTGAGAAAATTGGTTTAGTTCGGTCTGAGGCCTGGGCCAATTCAAAGCGTTGACCCACCAGCCAACTGAAAATTACAACTTCAGGACTCAACTGTTGATTTTTGTTTTGTTTTGATGGACACATGTTCCTTCTACCTGATGCATTATTTAAAGCCAGCAAAATCGATGGTTTCCTGGGTACTTGTTAAAACTTTTTGATAAAACTGTCAGTGGTTGGTTTTTGAAGGTAGGACACATTCTCCTAGACTTCCCTTTGAGTGTATATTGTTTGATGTGTTCTTAGTGCTGCAATTTATTCTTGCGGTGCAGTTCATTGTATTGTATGTGTTTACTGTCACAGAAATGTGGAGGGCTACTTTGACTGGGCAAAAACTCACATTTCTTTAGTAATACATTTTGTCTAGTATTATTATTGTCCAATTGCTTAAGCATATTTTCCAATGGTATTCAATACCAACAGGCAAATCAGATATTTTAAAAGTTTCTGAAAGGTCACCTCCAAAAAGCAGTCTGCCAAATAAATAACAGGAAATGTTTATTTAAAAAAAGTAAGGTCAAGAATAGACCAATTGCAGGTAGTTTGTAAAAAAAGATTTAAAATATAACTACACAAACCATTTTTGAGATGCCAAGCTGAGGAAGAAAAAAGCCCACAATGTGAAAAGTAAACGTATTTATCTCCAAACCAGCTTTGAAGATAAAACAAAAATGTACTGAGCACATATTTAATTATTTTTTGTTTTGATGTAAAACTATTTTTTATCAACAAGCTTAATTAATCACCTTGAAGCAAATTTCTCTGCAGCTAATGTTTTCAAATCAAATCAAATTACAATTAGTAATTAGTTTTCTAAACAGCCAATAATAACCCTCTGTATTGTCTTTGTCCTTATGCATCATGTTACTTGGATTCCTAGAGTTAGAAATCTGTTTTTATGTTGATTTTATAAATAATAATAGTTGTCATCTTCTGCAGAATATGCCTATTACTCTTTCATAATGGGTCCACAGGGCTGACAGCACTAAATCTTTCACCACCAAAATAGAGCCAGCTGAGAAACATCCATTCCCACCATAAAAAGTATTCTAATATTAAATGTGAAAACCCCATTTTCGACAGAATCATACTTGATGCTGGGTGCCCTTACTTATTTACATTTGGTGAATACTAACTTATCACAAACTGCCATTCTTATTCATAGGATATCAATTGATATTTAAAAAGCCTCCATGACAGCATTTGAAATTGCCAGTGTCACCCCAGGATTAGCATTAGATAGTTCTGGTCAGCTCAAAATAACCACTTTTCCGTTTACCTCCGAAACACACTGAAGTCACTCCGAGGCATCGCTGAGTCCGGGGCAGCGCTGTAGCTGTATGAATAAAAAATCATTGCAGGCCTGCCTCCCTCTCTAATGGATTCTTCAGTTGTGCTCATCCTATCTGTTAGGGGCAGCCTGGAAGGAAATGTATTCAGCACTATGCACACAATGTAGGAAATTGCTTACTGCAACTGCACTTAGCAAAAAAAATTCAAGGCTAACCGAATATGAAATTAACCTTGCTAAGATTTTGTTGTTGTTGTTGTTTGTAATGACATCTCCCTCAGGTGTACACACTGCCTTTCGTAAGCTTTCAAATATTTCCTACCATTTTTTTTTTTTTTTTATGATTATGGTTATTATTTTCCTATTAAATAGCACTTTGGCAACTGGTTTTTCATAGAGACAGGTCAATGTGATCAAATATTTTGCTATTCAGCCATCTTGGCCTTGAGTTCTGGCCATGTTGCTTTCTGGGAAATGAAATGAACTGGAATGTTACGATTTGTTTCAGATGAAGATTACCCCCCCAACACACACACACAATATTTTCAAACAATTGAAAATACTTTAGTATTTACTTTAGTACCATGATTTGTTTGCATTCCAATATAACAATAATACAAACTTTCTGAAAGAAATATACATTTTCAAAAATAAAAAGTTTGAAATATGTACAGTTAAATAGTGTTTTATATTTATTATGCCTTTCTTATTACTTTGCTTTACATTCCACACAATTGCCTTACTTTAAGCCTGTCCATCCCATTATAATATGGAAATATGCTGTATTCCAAGGTGATAAAATGTCAAGGTCATAGTACTTCATGCAGACTATTTAATAAAATGCCCCTTAGCTTACCAAGGACCCACTGCTTAGCAAGCTAGTCCACAGTCCCCTGTAATTCCCCCTCTGTTGGGTCCCATCAATTAGATAACTAAGGGTCCATAGTGCAGAATGAGCAAGAACTGACAAAAATAAATCATAGTGCAAAAGGAATTATAGACTGAGCAACTGACAAGAGACAGTGAGAGTTATAACCCACAGACAAGGGAAGATAAATGGGCAGAAAAGTAACATAAGAGTCTGAAACAAACAGCAATGAAAGTCAAGAGGCCGCTTCACGAACACGGGGCTACTGGGTCACTACATGTTTACGTCACACCCTTGTTTGGACCAGTACAATTACGGGAAATCTTTATTTTCAAAACTGTAAAGAAGAGAAAACCAGGATATAGCATTGCACCTTGCAGGATGCACTGTTAGGTTATCTATCACAAGAGGAAATAAGGAATTTGTCTTCGTTTCTCACTATGGTTGGTGCTTCACCTGTTTTCTATACAGGCAGGCTTCCAGATGCTTCCTGAAGGCTTAGCTGTCTGGGGACTTCATGCTTAGCCACCATTGTTCTTTCTTCTTGTTTATTAGTACATTTATCATACATTTTGATAGACCTCTTACTGTTAGCAGTATGAAATTGACTATGCCATGGGCGGTAATATGTTTCTCTTTTTCTTTTGTATATATATTCTTTTTTTATTTTAAACATTATATAAAACACTTTTATTGAATTCAAAATGTATTTTATGTGTGGGTTGACCCTGCCCCATATGAGTCAACTGAGTAGGATTCACAGACAGTGTAACTGTGAATTTAACGCATCACTTGACACTGCTATGGATGCCAAAATGGATTGTTCGCTTCTCCAATCAATAAATGCACCCATGAAAAAAATAATTTTGTTTTTGTTTGTTTGTGTTTCATTTGGGGATTTTAATAGCAGCGTACGTTATATAAATGTTATCAACTTTTTTTCTAAACCTAGTAAAATAAAAGTAAGTGTACTTTGTAACAAAAATAAATACTTAAGGTTAAAACAGTGCAATTCTTAATATGTAATTTTCACAGGTTGAATTAAATTAACGGTGGGAGCTATTCAGTTGAATTACGTGACGATTCTGAGACAAAGAATGAGAAGCCTTATTTTCAGGTGGAAAATGCTTTTAATTTATTTTGTTGGGAACTCTCTGTTGCCACAACACTTAATGAATGAATGTATGAGCACCACACAAATAACACATAAATACCTCCCACCCTTCCTCTGTTTCTAATGCAGAACACATGCATAAACCCAAATCTCTAGCCTTGTCTGTAATGCTCTCCTTCACCCTATTGCGCAAAGCTGATAACTAGGCCAGTTATCCTCGATGGTTCATGGTCTTTATTTGGAATGGGTGTATTATTTTATTTTATTCATTTATTGTATTGTTAATGTGGTCAGTGTCACCCCTGTAGGCGATTTTATAGCCCTATTGATTCATACAGTTATGTTACATGGAAATATCCAATAAGACGGGTCTTTTCTGCATTTCTTTTCCTTTGTTTTATTTTATCACATGTACACAGTAACACCAGCAACAACACCTACAGCAAAGAAAAATAAAAATAGAGGAAGAAATCAATGAAAAATAAAGGTTATGTTTAAATGACAGTTAACCTCGCCACCTCCCCACTCCTTCCCCCAAAAACAAAGAAAGAGGAATTTGAGTTTCAGTGCCAGCTTATGGTGAACACTGCATATTAAACAGAAAAATGCCTTCACCACACTGACACCTGTTATGCATTCACTTGATGTTTTCTGTTTTTTACAGCATATAATGCACTTCAGCCTTCATCTAGAAGTACACTTTTTCATTAAAGGTCTTTATTCACCACATCATATGCTACACGACACATTTTTTGGTAACACTTGTCCCTAATTACTGTCTATTCACTCTAATTATTTGGTAACTACCAGTGTAATTATGCCTATTTATACAGTATTTACACAGTATAAATACACAGTAATAAGGAAAATTAAGGTAACCATTCTCTTTTAGTCACTCATAAATCAGACAAATCAGACATTACAAATTATATTTTATTCCAGTTAGGCAAACATTGTTATTGGTCTCCCTAGTTACAGTGTTTTTACATAGTAGCTACTCAGTAACTACATCTGTAGTTACTCATATGAACAGTCTAATTATTCATTATTACAATGTACTTAATGTGTAAAAATGATTAACGGTATATGTGAGTACACAATTGTCTGGTAAGGATGCCCTTTGGACCTTTGGAGCTATACCAGGAATGGCCCACTTTTTACACATTAAGTACATTGTATGAAAGCATACTTACACTGTTTTTATTAGTAACTACAAATGTACTTACTGGGTAGCTACTATGTAAATACACTGTAAATTGGGACCATTGTAAAGTGTTACCATTGTTGGTTATCAATTAAAATATGTAAATGTGTTTACTGTAAACCAGTGTCTCATTGTCATTACAGTGGATCTTGAAGGATCGATTTGATCGATTTTGCAAAGGTAAAGCATAGTTTATTTTAATGGTGCTATAAAAATTATGTAAATCCCCAGGGTTTCATGATTTAGAACTGTTGCGCCCCCTCTGTAATTCAGTGTCACTGTTGTTTCATTTCTTCTGCAAGAAAGCCACCAGGCAGTATCAAGATTGTTCTAAGCAAAGTGTTTCATCAGGGAATTTGACGGTTTTCAAAGATTGATCAGGCAATCCAGCTTCCTTTTTTTTCTGCCGGGGGGAAACGAGAATTTCAACTGGCGTTCAGCGTCAGTCATTTTCCTTTCACGATTGTTGTTTGCACCACACATCTCATCCATAGGCAGTTCGCTTTTGTATTTGTGTTTTTGCTGAGTCAGAGATCTCGATGTGCCTTCTTATCAGTATGCCTGAGTAGAATATATCTCAGTGTGTAAGGAGACAGATCCTCTGTCTGTGCAGCAGTATATTAATAGATGTCAGTTGGAGTGCAATATTGTATCTAAGATGAATGCTGATCAGGAATGTGCTAGGTGGTATATTACCAATTTAAGTGTGTCAGCTGCTACTGTCATATGCTTACTCATGAAAAAGCTTTCAATATTGTGTATATGGACTATTTAGTTGGGGTAGTGTAAACCTATTGTATGTATATATATATATATATATATATATATATATATATATATATATGAGAGAGAGAGATTTGACTAAAATAAAGCTTGTAACAACAATGTATTGGCAACACGTGCCAAAGGTGCCTCTTATTAATGTGTTATTCATTATGTATAGATTATTAATAGATACTTTATTATACATTACAGCAATCCATGGAATGGCCTCAAAGTCAAACAGGTGGCTAAAAAATGTGCAGCATGTTATTATGAAGTGTTACCTATATATTTGTATCAATCAGTATAAGCTTCTATTGGTCATTTCTACATAAGGATGACTATATATTTTATTATTAATTATTGAGTTTACTATGTACTGCAAATTATGTTTTTAGTCTGTCTGTGACATGTATGCATGTATGTATCACTATATTTACTGTAATGATTAATGGAATTGGATTGCTCTGTTTTTTTTATTGTATAGTCTACAGTGAATGCTCAGTGCTTAAACAGTGTCTATCATAAGCAAACATTGTAGTTGTCAAAAACAATATGGAGTAGATTCCTCGAGGATTTATTACACAGGATCTTGGTCCACATCTTCCTACTGATTATTAATACCTAGGTTCCTGAAAGCTTTGCTGGGAGTGCTAATACTGCATTTGCACATTTTCAACTTAATGAGGTCGAGTGAAAGTTGAAAGTGACAATTAATGCAGTACCAGGCTTGGAAAAGAAAGCTGGAGTAGATGCCTATGGATGCATATGAGCAACAAGAACACATCCATGTAGAAATTGCATTTGGCAAAACATCTGTCGCTTCCCCAGGTGTCCTCCAATGTGATTGCCACCTGCTCTTAATAGTTTGGGGGTATACACCATGGAGACCAGGGGCCTCTTTCTTGGGTGATGTGAGTTGCCAAGCTTAACTGGATGCCCCCTTTTCAATATATTTTACTCAACAGACTTGTACTATCACAATCAGAAATAATTATTTTTTGCACACCTGACAAATACAATCTGTCAGTATTTTTACAAGGCCTTCTGATGTTTGCTCTGAAGGTAGACTAAACTTACATCCTGGATTGGTTGGATAGCCAGTCAGATGGTTTTATATGCCCCCCAAGTCAAACATATGTATTTACTTTAAGGGCAGGCTCTGGGGAGTTGTTTCTTCTCAAAGTCATCCCATCTGTGTTTTTGTTTCAGTTTATTTCTCTTTTTGCTTTGATCCTATTATGTCTCTACATCTTGGATTACCACTGTGAATGTCTTCTCATTAGTTGATGCTGAAAGTATTGGAATCCAGTCCTTCACCCAGTTCTTCACCAAGGTTGTTGAAATGCGTACAATTTGCAGAATCTGCAGGCCTAGATGGCAATGAACTTGTAGTGGATATGTTTTAAAGGCTTAGGATTCCCTCAAATAATGTTTATTCTAACATTCAAAGGATTAAGACCACTAATTTGACACATTATTCAAATAATTAGTTCAAATTAATAAAACAGATGTGAAGTGGCAAGAAAGACATAAACCAATTTGGCCCCAGAAGGGCTGGAGTTACTCAACCCTGACACTACCAATGCTTGGGCGTATTTGCAGTGCATTTCACTAAGGATAAAGATAATTTAAATTATTTTAGGCCCTAACCTGTAAACCTAGAGTTGGACAGGCTTATTCAATTTGAATCTTGTTTGTTTCACAGAATATTGTTGTATCTATATAACAAACCTATATATCAAATGATAGCTATCAATATTTGATTTTAATGTATTGTTTGATCGAAATGTTTTGTTTTTTATGAAAAGCGTTGATGGCAGGAATCAAATACAAATTAGTTTTTTTAGTTTGTTTGTTGATCAAAGCATATTCAGGACATCTTGCCTACTGGGATTGTGATTAGTAATTAGGAGAAAATAAAAATAAAGAAATCAGTGAAATGATTTATGAGAAAATGAGTGTACAGAAAATATATATAAATGTGTGTATGTATATACAGTATATATATATATATATATATGACTAATATTAATTATTTATAATAGTAATCTGAAATGACCTCATGTGTATCACCTTCAAAATTACACATCAAGTTAAATGGCCTCCATTTGTTCCTGTAGGTTCCCTTTGCTGGATTGTGCATTTCAAAGCAAGGACTTGATTAGAGGGTGTCGATTAGAGGAGTTGATTCTAACTTGAGTGAGGTTGTTAGTGGAGGTCCACAGGGATCAGTATTAGGGTCTTTGCTTTTTCTAATCTATATTAATGATCTGGACTCTGGGATAGTTAGCAAACTCGTCAAATTTGCAGATGATACTAAAATAGGTGGCTCAGCAGATACAATCTCGGCAGCACAGGCTATTCAAAGGGACTTAGATAATATTCAGTTGTGGGCTGTCACCTGGCAGATGAAATTCAATGTGGACAAGTGCAAGGTATTACATGCAGGTAACAAAAATGTCCACTATAATTACACTATGGGAGGAATAGAACTAGATGAAGTATCGCATGAGAAAGACCTAGGTGTCTATGTGGACTCCTCACTTTCTCCATCCAAACAATGTGGGGAAGAAGGCAAACAGAATGTTAGGGTATATTGTCAAAAGTGTAGAATTTAAAACAAGGGCAGTAATGTTAAGACTGTACAATGCACTAGTTAGACCTCATCTGGAATCCTGTGTACAGTTCTGGGCTCCACACTTCAAGAAAGATATTGCTGCTCTAGAGGCAGTTCAGAGGAGAGCAACCAGACTTATTCCAGGTTTGAAGGGAATGTCCTACTGAGAGACTGAGGGAACTGAACCTTTTCACCCTGGAACAGAGGAGACTACGTGGGGACTTGATTCAAGTCTTCAAAATCATGAAGGGCATCGACCACATCAAACCAGAGGAGCTTTTCCAGATCAGCAGGGACACACTCACCCGGGGACACAAATGGAAATTGGGCTTCAAGGCATTCTTCACATAGAGAGTTGTCACAATCTGGAACAAACTCCCCAGCGATGTGGTTGAAGCTGAAAACTTGGGAACATTCAAAAATAGACTGGATAGGATCCTTGGATCACTGAGTTATTAATGGACACCAAACAAGCACGATGGGTGGAATGGCCTGCTCTGGTTTGTATACTTTCTTATGTTCTTATGTTCTTCTATTGACTCAACCATGAGCACCAAGGAGCAGGTTGTTGAAAGGCACAGATCAGGGGGTGAGCATAAAACAATATCAAAGGCCTTGAACATCCTTTGAAGCATAGTCAAGGTGATAATTTAGAAGTGGAAGGAGTATAGCACCACCAAGATCCTGCCTAGATCAGGTCATCCCTTCAAACTGGATGACCGATCAAGAAGGAGACTGATCAGAGCAGCTACCAAGAGGCCAATGGCAACTTTGCAAGACCTACAGGCTTTTATAGCCAACACTGGTCGACGTGTTAATTTGACAGCAATATCCCAAGCCCTCCACAAATCTGGACTGTATGGTACTCATGAAAGCCCACCTTGAAACCCAATCACATTATGCAAAAAATTCTGTAGCCATATGACATAAAGTTTTGTGGTCTGATGAAGCTAAGAAATGGCCTAAATGCAAACCCAACACAACACATCACTATCTCTACTTTGAAGCATGTTGGTGTGCAGCATCATATTATGGGGATGTTTCTCATTGTCAAGTACTGGGGCACTTGTCATAAAAAGGTAAAATGAATGAAGCAAAGTATGGAAAACCTGAGGAAAACCCTCTGCAAGAAAGCTGACAATCACCAGCATGACAATGACCTAAAGCATACATCCGAACACTACCCTGTAGTGGCTAAGGATTAAAAAGGTCAATTGAACAGTTTTGTAAAAGAGAATGGACAAATAATGACAAATCTATCCCAGATCTCAACAGACTCATAGCTATAATTGCTGCCAAAGGTGCTTCCACCAAGTATTAACTCATGGGGGTGGAGACTTATCAAGTTATGATATTTCAGTTTTGTACTTTTCACAATAAAAACATTTCCCCTTAACAGTGTGGAATATAGTGTGTAGATAAGTGGATACATGCAAATGCATTAAACTCTGAGGCACTGACAACAAATTGTGGAAAAAGTTCAAGGAGGTTGAGACTTTTTATAATCACTGTATATATAATATATGAAGCTTGTGCCTTGTGATGCCTTTTCACTCATGTACTTTCCAGATATGTGGTCTAATCAGAACAATCAATTCAATAGGATGGCTGAAGTGATGGGGTAGTCAATAGCGCTTCATGTCATAATCAGAGTGCATATTCATTCAGTTTTGTGAAATAAATGTTGGGCAAGTGCCTTTCCCAATGAAAGAGAAAATATTCCAGGCCCTTTTCTGAAGGAGATGGAGTGAAGGACAATGTGTGTGGGAATATGCTCAGCCTGGAAGCCACCACTTAAAAACAAAAAAACAATCTTGAACAAATGTTAGGTTTAAACTGGAGATCTTCTGTTATAGAAAATATCATGATGCAGGCAAGAAACAGATCCTTTTTTTATTTTTATTTTACTTTTATTTTATTTTAATTTACAAAGGTTGTCTCCAAGTCATTAAACAATAATAATACTAATGCAACTACTATACTACTACTAACAATAATACATGTCAAAATAAATTATGAAATAACTATGAAGATTCGATCCAGTGCTGGTTGGAGGCATCCCCAATATGTGTTTCCACTTGCTTCAATCTATAGCTTCCCTTTTCCGTGTCACGCCTGCAACAATCTTTCAAATCATTTATGAACTGGTCATAATGCAAACTTCACTACTGCTTTGAAACGTTCCTAATAAATTATTTTACACTTTTTGAGTATAAATGATTTATAAGAAGGACACTTTTTGGCTGTCTGTTTGACTTTGTGGCCATCCCAGGTATTGCTATAACTGAGTTATAACTATGTTTGATGCAGTATTAATGCTTTATAAAGTACTTATGAATCATCTAATAAACATATATACATTATTAATAACACATTGATATGCAGTACTTTATTATGAAGTTTTCTCTGGTCGACAACCTCTGTTAAGAAAGGTGAACAAGACAAAAAGGCTAAAATATGCATAGGGACATAGAAATGGACCATGAAACAATGGTCAAAGATTGCTTTAAACAGATGAGTCAGAAACAGATGAGGAAATCTGTTGAAGGACTTGTCAGTTATTCCCATAAGGAAATAACGATAGGTTGCATATGCAACCCCGGTTATCTGAAAAAGGAAGCACTGCCCAAGGGGGAGGGGTTTCTGCGCATTTCCGCGGGAACCCGATCGAAACGTCACTCTATCAAAGCTGCCATTGACCCCTGCGCTCGTCACTCAGAACAGGTCCCTTCCCACTTCCTGTTCTATAAAACGTGACATCAGCGCAGGTTCGTCCTCTTTTGCCGGGAGCTTGGACTCCCACGCGACCTTGCAACCCTTGGGCAGTGCTTCCTTTTTCAGATAACCGGGGTTGCATACGCAACCTATCGTTATCTTTCAAGTCGGAAGCACTGCCCGAGGGGGAGGGGTTACTGTATAACAAAACCGTCGCAAGGGAGGAGGCAGCGAGCTGATAAGGGAGCCTGCCGCGAGGTGCACCGCTAGGGGACCTCGGCAACACAATTCCAGACAGTAACCTCAGGGGCCCTGTAGGGCCACACCTGAGCCGTCCAGGAGCGAGGACCGTAGTCACGCTCTACCGGGAACTGTCTGCAATCAGCATATACAAAGCGGGGCTACAGAGGTTAACTCTTACGCCCTCCGGTTACAAGAGCAAGGCCAGCTGCTCTACTAGTGCAGCTAGGAGCGAGGCCGTAATCTACTTGCACAATGTCTGGCACGGGCAATCAAGCACTTGTGCGTCCTCCACACAATATCATGGCAGTGGACCCTTGATCCAATAGGAGCGGGGCCACAGACCCAATGAGAAAAATACAATATAATACATAGCTGGCTAGTCAACAGAGTAGCCAAGCTGAACAATACACAATACATATATATATCGCGTGACAGCAAGACCTTCATGCTGTCAGCGCACAGCACAAGAGCATCCAACTCAACTAAACAGTACAGAGTGGAAGAGCTCCATTGTGCTGACAATTTAGATTTCGTACAATGAACTATATACACCACGGGGTGCAGGAACGAAGTCATATGCCGCCCATGGAACACAGGAGCAGTTGACGCCTGCTGGTTAGACCGGCTAACGCAAGGCAACATTAGCTCTACTGTGTTAACAAAGGAACTATATACACAGCAAGGCAGAGAACTCAAGTGCCAATCAGCTGGGGACAGCAGCAGTAAACTCCATTCTACAATTTTAGAATGGTGCCACAGTCCTGCTGTTTAACACATAATACATATATACATCACGGGGTGCAGGAGCTGGCTCATGCGCCAAACGTGGAACACAGGAGCAGTTGACACCTGTCAAATAGCGCAGCTAACCCAGGCAAACTACAGCTCTACCGTGCGAATAAATGAACTATGTACACAGCGGGGCACTGGAGAACTCAAGTGCCCTCCCCTGGAGGACAACAGCAGTGGTCCCCTGCTCTATGGCATAATACAGCCAGAGCGGGCCACAGACCTGCTGACCAATACACAGAGCGGGGTACAGGCCAAACGCATGCACCACCGCAACACAATTACAATGAATGAACTATATACAGGGCGGCCTCTTAAGGCAACATGCCTGTAGGCCGCACGACAAGCCCCGGGAACACATCAACAGGGCTGTCTGTACATCCAGGAGCAGCTCGCGTGGGTGCTCGACTGGAAGGCATAGTCCGGTGGAAGGGAAGACACGGTTCACTAGCTCCCTCAGGATGCACTTACAGGGGCAGACTGGGAGAGGAAAGGCAGAAGCCAGAGCCTGCAGGCTACTGGGGCTCGACTACAGCCAAAACCGGGTTCCCAATGGAAGGGACCGGTCCCGTCACATCCAACCTGTAGAACCTGGCAAATGTAAGCGGCGAGGCCCAAGCTGCAGCCGCACAAATGTCTGCCAAGGGGGCACCTTGAAAAAGGGCCCTCGAGTCTCAAGTCGAGTGGGCCACCAGGTGATCAGGCACTGGGTTCCCAGTAGACTCGTAGGCCATGGTAATGGTGTCCACAATCCAATGCGAGAGGCGCTGCTTTGAAAGCGCCTGGCCCTGTGTCCGCACTCCATAAGACACAAACAGTTGGTCTGAGTGCCGAATGTCCTTAGTGCGTTCCAAATAGCACCTGAGGGCCCGCACAGGGCAGAGCAGGTGAAGCCGACTCTCTTGCTCTGAAGCGAAGGAAGGAGGATGAAAAGCCATCAACTCAATAGGCCTGTTGACATGAAATGGAGACAGCACTTTCGGGAAGAACGCAGGGTTAGGCCGTAGCGTGACCCTGGAGCCATCTCCCGCAAAACGGACACACGATGGGTGTACGGACAGGGCGTGTAACTTGCTCACGCGTTTTGCAGAGGTGATTGCCAGCAAAAACGCAGTATTAAGTGAAACCAGGTTCAGTGGCTCAAATGGGGCTTGGGAAAGTGCGTCCAGCACTACATCAAGGCCCCATGCGGGCAGTGAAAGGGTTCGAGGAGGCCGTAGCCGCCAAGCTCCCTTTAGAAACTGCACAGCCAGAAAATGAGACCCAGGAGGCTCGCCATCAATCCGAACATGACATGTCGAGATGGCCGCCAGATACACTTTGAGCGTGGACGGGCACTTGCCCTGGTCCAACAGCTCTTGTACAAATTGCAATATGACCCCGATGGGGCAATTAATTGGGTCTTGACCGCCGTCTTGGCACCAGGTGCTAAACTTCCGCCAGCGGTAGGAATACTGCGGGAGCTCTCGCCGACTGAATAGTGGCAACTACCGCGTCCGACAGACCCCAGGCAATCAATCGCTCCTGCTCAGGGGCCAGGCCCAGAGCTGGAGGAGGCCCGGATTGGGGTGCCAAAGCGTGCCCTGCACCTGGGACAATATGTCCGCTCTCATTGGGAGCTGCCAAGGCTCTCTGTGGAGGAGGGCGATCAGGTCCACGAACCAGAATCTGCGAGGCCACCATCCCATCTGCAGAACTGTCATTCGTTCTCTCCTGACCTTCTCCAGGACCACCAGGAGAAGGGAGAACGGTAGGAACGCGTAAAGGAGACAACGCGGCCACTTGTGAGCTAGCGCGTCGATCCCTAGGGTTCCTGAGCGGTCTTGGACGGAGAACCATAGTGGGCAGTGTGTGGACTCTGCCGAGGCAAAGAGATCCACGTCTGCCCTGCCGAACCGGCTCCACAGTTGTTGTACAACAAGCGGGTGGAGGTGCCATTCCGCGACCGGGGGGCCTCCCCGAGAGAGGAGGTCCGCCGCCGTGTTGGACAGGCCTGGGAGGTGAACTGCTCTGATGGAGCGGAACCATGGTTGTGCCCACAGAAGCAGACGGCGTGCTAGACAATACAGTCTGCGCGACTGGAGACCTCCTTGCCTGTTGATATAGGCAACCACTGCTGTGTTGTCCATCTGGACCAGCACGTGTCTGTCCCGCAGGACTGTCAGGAAACGAGACAGTCCAAGGAGTACTGCCTGTAACTCTAGGATGTTGATATGGAGGGCCCGTGCTGGCTCCGTCCACCTGCCTCGGACTCCACGTCCGTCGCAGACTGCTCGGCGTGCTCGATCGCGGCGAGGGTGCATCCTGAGAGACCTAAACCACCACTGCAACGACCTCAACTGGAGGAGGCCGAGGGGGAGGGTCTGTGATGCAGGCTCTAGGAGGCCCAGCAGCCTCTGGCAAAGGGACACCCTGACACGAGCTCTCAGTCGGAAGAGGGAGAGACACGTGTGTATTGAGGCAACTCTCTCTGGCGCCAGCGTGGCGAGCATGGCAACGGAATTGAGGCGCAGTCCGAGGAACTGTGCCTGCTGAGTTGGCGTCAGGCGGCTCTTCTCTCGATTGACCCGAAGGCCCAATTCGGAGAGGTGGCCTAAAATCAGGTCCGTGTGAAACCGAACCTGCTCCCTCGAGTGAAAACAAACCAGCCAGTCGTGTAGATAATTGAGGACGCGGACCCCCTGGTAACGCAAGGGGGCTAGCACGACGTCCATGCACTTGGAAAAAGTGCGTGGCGCTAGTGACAGGCCGAAGGGGAGAAGAGCAAACTCAAATGCTCGGCCCTCGAAGGCGAAGCGGAGAAACTTCCTCTGCGCCTGCGCAATGGGGATATGAAAGTAAGCATCTTTCAGATCCACCGTGGTGAACCAGTAGCCGGGCTTAATGGCCTGGGACATGGTGCGCAGGTTGAGCATCTTGAAGCAGCACCTTGAGGTGGCGGTTCAGGCGCCTCAGATCCAAGATGGGGCAGAAACCACCATCTTTCTTGGGCACAAGGAAGTATGGGGAATAAAATAAAATATGGGGTGGACGTGTCTGAAATTGCAGGGAGTAGCCAACTGATATAATTTGGAGCACCCAAGAGTCTTGGGTGCAGTGTTGCCAATTGGAAAGTTGCTGGGGGGTGTAAAGGTGGGCCAGAGGCTGCTGGAACGCCTCGGGGACGGGGCTCGGGTGGTGGAGGAGGCGGGGTCGGGCCGGGTCCCCTCCTACCACGAGCTGCCGTGGGCCGCCGGGGCCAAGGCGGCGAGCCTGGGGGGGCGCCTGCCTGCCAGTGAGACGCTGGCGGAGATCGGCAGGTGGGCGGGGCTGTGACCTGGGCTGTGGTCCGGCCTGTGGCCTGGGCTGTGGCCTGGGAGCCACGGTCGGGGGGCCTCCCCGCCAGTGAGCTGCCGCAGACGGCCTGCGTTACTGAACGGCCTGAGGTGCCACTGGGTACACTCAGGCCAGCTGCAGGGACTGCTCCCTCTCCTGGTGGGTGCGCGAGAGCAGCTCCTCCACAGAGGGGCCAAAAGTAAAGCCCGGCGAGATAGGGGCGTCCATGAGGCGAGTCCTGTCCACCTCAGGGACCTGCCGTGCCTGGGACAGCCAAAGCTGGCAGCGCGCCGCCACAATGGATGCCAAGGATCGCCCTGTCGCCCTTGCCCCCTGGCGCATTACCGTGACCAGCTGATCCGCCACCGCCGCTATCTCCGAGATAGGGGGCGGGATGGGTGATGTGCCATGTTGCTCCGTGGGCTCCGCCAGCTGAGCCAAGTACAAGGCCAGCAGGCTTTCCGTATTTTGGAGGCAAGTCGCTTGGTCTCCAGCCTCATACGCCCTCCGGAGCAGCGTCTCCGTGATGCGACACTGCCTGTTGGGGCAGGCCAGGTCGCGTGGCTCCGCGGACAGCGGAGGTAGGGAGACGAGCGTGGCTATGGTGGAATTTTCACAGGGAAAATCCACCAAGCCCGCTTCTGCCGCGCCCTGGGTCCTGGCATAAGCCTCCCCTCTCTTGGCAAGGGGGGGGGGCTGTTGCCGGATGGTCCCAGGTAGCCCTCAGCTCTTAGAGGGGGTCAGGCAGCAGCGGGAGGGCCCGTGTGGGCCGCTGCACGTGCTGAGCATGGCGGGGCAGGATCAGAGGACCAGGGGAGCTGAAGAGACTCCACAGCCCTCTGGATGACTGCCCAGAACTCCCTGTCCTGTCCCGTGGGAGCAGGAGGGGCGTCCACGCTCAACAGAGGAGGAGGGGTGGGAGCGACCAGCTCCTCCTCCATGAGCTCCGCCTCGAGCTCTGAGTCCTCGTGAGGACCCAGAGACGGGCGGTCCTCCTCCCAGGTGGATCTTCTACTGCCCTCCTCCTGCGTGGCCAGGAGAGTGCAGATTTGGTCCATCCTGCTGCTGAGAGCAAGGATAGCCTCATTGCGCTCTCTGTCCACTGAGCCTGATCTCTGTTGCCAACGGTGCGGCGGGGAGGAGGCCAGCGAAGACTCAGAAGAGGGGGAGGGAGCCCGGGGGCGTCGCTCCACCCCTCCTCCTCGTCGTTGGCGCGCACCGCGGGGACGTCAGGCAGGGGCGGCGTGGCTGTCGCGGGGGGGGCAGCTGCTGTGGCAGGTGCGGGAGCGACAGCCGGCGCAGCAGCGGGAGTAGGTGGGGACGCTGGCGCAGGAGGCGCCATCCTGGAGTAGGGGACAGAGGGGCTTGGGGAGAGGCGGAGATCCAGCGCCCCCGAGGCCCCCCCGTCACTCGCCGGAGTGGGGAGTCGCCGGGCGCGGCGGCGCCCGGTAAGATGGCGGACTTCTGGTCGCGCCGTAGCGGACCCGGATGTTGCGGCCAAATCGCGCCCTCTGTCGGTGCCCACACAGACGGGGCATAAGACTTCCCCACTCCAGGCGGGCAAGGTGCGGTGGCTACAAGCGGCACAGTGGTGGGGGCGAGAGGAGCTCATCGCAGAGCGCCGAGTGCACACGCGCGTGCACAGGGAAACGTGCAGCAGAGGCGCCGATCAGTGTTTGCACTGGGGGCACACAACAACTGGAACACCTCTGCAACAAGTGGAGCGCCTAGCGGGCCCGCCGCCGTAAGTGCGTCTCCACCCGGCAACGTTTATTAACACGGGGGCGCTGCGACACCAATCACACGCAACCTTGCTGTTGCCGGACTGAACACTGTGTATAGCCAACACCAGGTGCTGGAATACAAGCGCTGCGTAGGCCCATAGGCTTAACCACACCATGTGTGCCGGGGTTTCCGGGGACACCGGAACAACACTATGAAGTGAGCCAGCCAGCCGAAAAACGCAGTTTGAATGTTTATTACAAACACAGACACAGAGAGCTTACGTTCCTGAGTCAAGCGAATAGGCAAAAGAGGACAAACCTGCGCTGACGTCACGTTTTATAGAACAAGAAGTGGGAAGGGACCTGTTCTGAGTGATGAGCGCAGGGGCCAATGGCAGCTTTGATAGAGTGATGTTTCGATCGGGTTCCTGCGGAAGTGCGCAGAAACCCCTCCCCCTTGGGTAGTGCTTACGACTTGAAAGATAACACATATGTTCAATATATTAAACATATAGTTAGTTTTTACTGTTTTATGTGTTACGTATTTAATTATATTTGTAAACGTATAGATTAACTATACATGAAATTTGTCAGTTTTTCAAATTCATGCCATGTAAGGTCCCATTTTATAATAATAACACCATTACCAACATGCAAGTACATAGTGGATAATTATTCCATTATAATAGAATGTTATGGAATGAATGCTTTAAAATGTCACATTAATGTAACAATAAAGGCATTGATGGGATAATTTAATATATAGCAATTTCCATGCACTTTTCAAATACATTAATGGAAAATGTAGTGTCCTTTGATTTTTGTCATTTCACCAAGTAAACTTTTCAAACCAATTGGAATGACTCAAAAATGCATTGAATCAAAAGAAGTACCTCAAATCTGTATTCACTCTTAGAACTCAGGATGTTTTTTTGTTTTTTGTTGGCTAGTTTGTATGTCCTCTGGGCATCTGCTCTCTATTGCCTTCAAGAAATCCTTCAAACTGCTAATTATATGGTCTTATATTCCCTTGCCAATCCAGCACTCCTCATTTTTTTTTTAATTCAGATTCTCAATCTGTCATACTTTAAATGTTTTGGATTAGCTGCTGTGATGGCTTTGTTATGACAAATGTTTATTATTATTATTATTACCACTATTAGTAGTAGTAGTAGTAGTAGTAGTAGTAGTAGTAGTAGTAGTAGTAGTATGTTGTAAGTCGCCCTGGATAAGGGCGTCTGCCAAGAAATAAAAATAATAATAATAATAGTAGTAGTAGTAGTAGGTGTAGTAATATTAGTACATACAGAAATGCAAGATTACAAGACAAAGTACATGTTTTCTTACATTTTATTATCCCACATACAAAACCACCTATTTTCCACATTGGTGAACCCCTTGTCCTTCTAATTTGCACCCAAATTTCCTCCATTGTTTTTTTTTTTTTTTTTTTTTTTTTTTAATTCAACATCATTAGGCTTAGATTGTTCTTAAGGCTTAATTGCCTCAGCAAAATCATTCAATGTCTCCACAGTTCCCTCCCTGCAAGCCATGGATCCAAACTGCAGGCATTATGTTATGTTTTTGAAAGCCTTAAAAGTGTTACATTTCAATTTACACCTAACAAAGTGCAAGTAAAAAATCAACACTGATAATAAATAAATAAATAAATAGAATAAATATAATTGTGAGCATCGTTTCCATTTAATAATTTAAGTTCGCAATTTCAAAGTAGTATATAAATCTAACCCTTTATGGATAATTTTAACCTACAGTTGGTAGCACTTTGAACTAAATTATGCAAATAGGTGTCAATCTACTTGACAGGTCTCACAGTTGGTAGTAAACACACTCAACAGCCACCTCCATAATGAATAACATGATTATTATTTTTTCCCAACCAGTTCCCTGGGTTGGCTACAAGCATTGTCTATTTCCTCAGAAGAAATTTGAAGTGCACAGACTGAAATGAATCAATAGATAAATTTTTTGTGTTGGTGGAAAGTTTCATGCCACAGGAGATAAAAATAAATAGTTGTGACTTGGCTTTACATGTCTTTATTACTTTCCCATGAGGAAACACCTTTTTAAATTCTGTCTAATTTAATACTCCCTCTATTTTATACTGATTTATTCCATACTTAGTGTGTGATTCCCTGATTGTTCCAAGTCTAGCACCAGCAGTAGTTAGTTATCATGTCAAATATCCATCAAAACAGGCACATTATGGATATTTTGAAATTCTTTTAAAACATATTTTTACCTCACATTACCTCAGACTCATCCTCTTCAGATCCAACCAACTGTTTTCCTTCCCCTTATCTGATCTCTCTGACTCCCTTGATCATGTCACCTTCTGTTCCTCCTCTTCTTTGAGGAAGGTATTACTGTGCCCTCAATTCCTCCCTTTGTAACAATAACACAAGCTGATCTCCTGGCCCAGACAATAGCTTTTGAACTACTCCAAGTCTCTTCAGCCTGCTTTCCTTAGACCAGTTCCTATCCTTTCTTGCAATCCCATATCTGGTCCCATATATTTCTCTATACCCTGTCCCATCCTATCCACTGATGTACAAACACAAATCTGCCATGAGTTATTAGCAGTGTCAGGACTTTGCAATGCCCAGTATGGAAAACTATGACAAATAGTTACTGTTCAAGTTCCTCATTCTACTACATGTGGGCAATGTACTGTATTGTTAACCTTCCACTTTATTTGCTTTACTGGATTTGCTTTGTTTTATGTTTTACTTCACCATTTATTACACATCTATTACATTGTTATTAAACCACTACTCCATGTAACGTTTTACAGTTCATCAGAAGTTTATAATGCAATTTGTCCAGAATCTCACAGAATTTCACACACATATTTCATAGCAAAGACTCCACAGCAGTCTTGGTGGTCCACATACTCATTTAATAGTTTGGTTTGAGTTATATAAGACCTATAAAAACTGCTGAACAGTGTCCTCAAGACAAAGCTTGTGCATCCCAGTTTTATTGTATGTGGAACAAGTTATACGTTAATACAGAAAGATGGTTATTATAGACATTATTCATTCACAGTATAGGCAATGTTATGTTATGCAATATATGTTATGTTGATTGCCATGTTAATTACAACTTTGTTTGTATTTCCATTTTAGCCAAGAAGTATGAAAGTGGAGAATACCTAATTATCACTAGCATCACCAAAGACCAAGCAGGAGACTATGAATGCAGCGCCCAAAATGACATTTCATCCCCAGATGTGAAAACTGTGAAAGTTACAGTCAATTGTAAGTATTTTGTTGAGCTTTTGTATCTGGATTATATAACTGTATATCTGTATTGAACTGTACTCAGGTAAAATAAGGACTCTCACATTTTCAAGAATGAATTCTCTTTTCGTTAACAATTTTTGTGGTGTTGTTGTTTGTCTGTGTTTTGGTTTCAGCGAAGACCTCCTTTCAGTACATAACTTTTCACTTAGCTGCTTGCTACAAGATACCGAGTACTTAACTGCACCTCTCTTTTTTGTTGAAGGAGATTAATTTTCAATAAGTTAAGGTCTCGGTGTTGGAAGGACTGTTCATTATGCAGGTAATGAGTCTTTCAAAACTGTGGAAAGGCTATAATGAGTACTCAAAGCTCTAATGAATTATGCTGGGTTTTTGTACAACACTGTCAAATGAAACACTTCATTTGTAAAGTATGAGGAGGAAGGGTATTATTTGACAGCATTTATTTTCTTCTTCACTATACCCCCTTAACATCTTCCATAGCTGTTGATAACATTAATCTTCTCGGTGCCTGCTGATAAATGCTGACTCAGACCATCGACAGATCTCATCAATCAGCTGATGATTTTTAAATGAATACATCGCAAAATGTTTCATCCCCCTTCTGGTGCATACCGTATTTTACATAACAGCTACAGAAGAAGTCATGGAAGGTGTGAGGTATCACTAAAAGACCTGGTATTATTAAGTATTGTCCCAAGGCAACGTTTGATCCATAAGTAACCTCTCCATCATCTCTGCAATACTCCCAAAACCAATACACTTCCAAGTAAATGTCTTCTGTGCCTCTTAGCCTAAACACTTCTATTTTCTTCTTAAAACAGTCCAAAAAGACCTTTATTTTTCATCTCTTGTGCATTTGTAACTTACAGTATTTTCTCTGGAATAGCCTCACCACCTCACCGAGAAAATGTTTAAAGCCAGAATCTAAACATTTGTTTGCTTGTTTTCTTAATTTTAACATTTGAATCAATTTGTTTGTTTCCAAACTTTATTTTAATTGCAAATAGACAGTCAACTCTGCCAACCCATACATACACCGATCAGCCATAACATTATGACCACTGACAGGTGAAGTGAATAACACTGATAATCTTGTTATCATGGCACTTGTCAGTGGGATATATTAAGCAGCAAGTGAACATTTTGTCCTCAAAGTTGATGTGTTAGAAGCAGGAAAAATGGGGAAGCGTAAGGATCTGAGCCAAATTGTGATGGCTAGACGACTGGGTCAGAGCATCTCCAAAACTGTAGCTCTTGTGGAGTGTTCCCGGTCTGCAGTGGTCAGTACCTATCAAAATTGGTCAAAGAAAGGAAAAGCGGTGAACCGGTGACAGGGTCATGGGCGGCCAAGGCTCATTGATGCATGTGTGGAGCGAAGGCTGGCCCGTGTGGTCCGATCCAACAGACAAGCTACTGTAGCTCAAATTGTTGAAAAAGTGAATGCTGGTTCTGATAGAAAGGTGTCAGAACACACAGTGCATCGCAGTTTGTTGCGTATGGAGCTGCGTAGCTGCAGACCAGTCAGGGTGCCCATGCTGACCCCTGTCCACTTCCGAAATCACCTACAATGGGCACATGAGCATTAGAACTGGACCACGGAGCAATGGAAGAAGGTGGCCTGGTTTGATGAATCACGAGTTCAAAGTGTTGACTTGGCCTCCAAATTCCCCAGATCTCAATCCAATCGAGCATCTGTGGGATGTGCTGGCCAAAAAAGTCCGATCCATGGAAACCCCACCTCGCAACTTACAGGACTTAAAGGATCTGCTGCTAACGTCTTGGTGCCAGATACCACAGCATACCTTCAGAGGTTCTAGTAGAGTCCATGCCTCGACGGGTCAGAGCTTTTTTGTCTCCAAAAGGGGGACCTACACAATATTAAGCAGGTGGTCATAATGTTATGGCTGATCGGTGTACCTCGTACTATCATAAGACACATATACAATATACATGCTCCAAATTGTGCATTATTGCATCAGCTGGTTCTTGCCATGCTGAAACAACACAGAAAATGTCTCAGACAGTGAAGTGCTGTAGTCTCTGTGATAACACTACTAGCCTTAGTTAACTTTAAACGTTTCTTTAAAACTTAAAAAAAAACAGAGGTACTTTACCAGCAGCAAACAAACCTCATAGCTAGTGAAATCTGGAATATTGGGCCTAACTAACTTTGCTCCAAGAAGAGGCAAGAAAAGTAAGGAAACCTGGAATAGTTTAGTAGATGACAGACACAGCTGACTTGTTGGTAGTTATTTTACCCAAGAATCACACATTATTTTCCCCCTTCCCTTTCTTTAATTTGTTTAACTATTTTATCTGTGTAAAAGTCACAACACTTGCCTCATCATGATTACTTCAAACAACACTCTTCTAACGAGCTTAACTCGAGATGATTAGTAGAGCTTTAATGATTGTGGCTTTAGACCTCAGAGATAATGCTTACTTATGCAAATGGACATAACCTCTTTCCTCATAAAGGAGGTTGATGAGAATGAACGTACCCCCATAACTGACAGATCTCAATTGTCTACAAATCCCACAAATCTACAAATGGGTATAACTGAATGTACATGAATAAAGATTTGCAGAGGGGGGAAGGGACTACCCTACCCTATCCTACTCTAAACAAAAAAGAAAATCATAAGAAGAATAGGAGGAGATTATATGTTAATTTAATAATAAACCCTTAGCATGTAGAGAACGTCAAGACTTAGATGCTAGAAATAAGAAGTGTTTGTTTTTTAAGAGGAGAGAAATTAAAACATGCATACTATATAAACAGCAGTGAGAATATTCCATGCACGGGATTTAACAGGGAGCAAATATGAACCGTGAAAAAATCTTTAATTAAAAAAACTCACACACAAAAAAAGTTGCTGCTTTGCTTATTAAGCAGGGTTGATCTGGGTCCACTACATTTTACTGCACTGGCCCACCTAGCTTATTTCACATTGGCATGTATTTAAAATCCATCTACTATAATTAGTTCAAGCAGGAGGGATAAGTGTGCTATATATAAACCAGGTGTAAATCCTCCAGGTTGTGATGAGTCTTAAAGGAAATTTATGAGTCCTATCACTTGATTTATATTGCCGAGGTGCTCGTAAATGTTTGACTGCTGTAAATTCTTGCATCCCCTGTGAATCACGCCTGATGCGCTGTGCTTGCTGAAGTCAAAGGACAAAATGTTATGTATCTTTCAAAAGGAACATACCCGTTGCTTGATAAGCCATACCCCTAAGCCTTTTATGCACTGGGACAGTTTCTTTGTGTTTTTTTTTTTCTATTTGGTTTCTCATCCCTGGAGTGAGAAGAGAAACAGAAATACGCTAAGCTACAGTGTTGAAGAGATGTCCCTGCTGAGCTCAGTAGCAATGATTTAAATGTGTTTGTTTAGGCCAGGGAACTTTAGCAGGCCAGCTTTATAATCCATGAGTTTCCACAGATGTGTATGTGTGTGTTTATACATTAAAAACAGCAACAAGAAATCATGTGATTAATGTATAACCACTTCTTCCTGACTGGCCATAATTGCTCAGTATGATAAGCAAATTCACAGCCCCCCCCCACCCCAATATATATTGCCCCATGCAACTTTACATTTAATTTGGGTTGAGAACTATTTTTATGAACCATATTAGAGTTCTAAACAGGACGTAGTCATTATTATTTTAAAGACAGCCTCTTGGGTTTTAGATTCTTTGTGAATAAACCAGAAAATTGCTGTTCCATAACACATATGTAACAAAATGTGTTAGGAAGGTAAAAAAAAATACATTTACAGCTCCAATAAAAGTGTATATTTATTGAGGTACAGTTTGTTAAGACAATTTTTCAAGTGTTTCTCCTCCAGATTGCAACATGACATAAGTAGTCTTGATCCTTTTTGACCTTATCTTCTAAGGAGCACGTCAATTTGTTTTGTTTTTAGCTGACTCTGACACCTGTTAATTGTGTTATCAGTCTGTCCAGGGGGTGGGAGAGCTTATCTGTTTAATGTGAAAATTACAATTAATTAGCTATTTATTCTTTCCTCTTAATTAAATGGTGTCAATTCTAAGACTACCGCAGCTGTGCATTACTTTGATTAGTGAAATCAGTTTTTCTAATGCATTCTGTTGTATGAGCACAAAAGGGAGACAATGACATAAGTTGACCCTTGAGCTTTCTCAAAGGATTTATTCAATGGTTCTATAATCTTCCTGCCTGTGGAAAAAAAAATAAACATATATTGGGCAGCATGGTGGCACACTGGCAAGTACTGCTGCCTCGTAGCTTCTGGAAGCCGGGTTTGATTGTGGCCTTGGGTGTCTGCCTGTGTGGAGTTTGCAAGTTCTCTATGTCTCTGTGTGGGTTTTTGCTAGGTGCTCTGGTTTCCTCCCACATCTCAAAGACATGCTGCTTAGGTTGATTGGCTACTTTAAATTGCCCTGTAGCTGCGTGCATGTGTTTGTTGCACTCACCATACCATCTGGCCAGCATGGTGAGATGTGACTACCAGTCCCCCATGGAGAGGCATTCACCCAGTAGTGGATCAATTAAGGCTGATATGAATGCATGCATGAATACATGCATTATTGTTATTTTTTTAATAGCCTAGTAAGAGGAGACTCAAGTAAATCTCTTAGGGACCTAACACATCTACGTTTTTTTTTTTAAACTCTGATAGTGACGTAATCACATCTGGAGGTGGATCAAACCAAATGGCCGAGACCACTAGAAAAAGGTGATCTCAGTCCGTTCGAAAGTGGACTTGGTATGTTTGCGACATTGCTCCTCCAATTGTTTTGCAATGTGAAAGCAAACACATTCTGGTTCACTGCTCTAAAGAGAGAACCAAACTGGAAGTGACAGAATCAAATGCAAAGGATCTGCCTGGCCTTGTCGCTTTGTTGAAGCCTTAAAAAATACTTCTTGACAGTGCAGTACTTGTAAAATGTCTTTGCTGACACATAATAATCTCTCTGTAGGTTTCTACTGCAGTTATACAATAAAAGCACCAAATAAAGGAAAGGTAGAGTAAGACCACAACAGTGAAAATACTCTACATTTTGTAACTGTTATTATTTTAAGACAGAACCCCCGCTCAAGTTAACTGCAAGAGAACCGAGCTTGTTTGGAAAACTGCATGTGAAATCAGTACAATTCTTGTCTGCATGAAGCTGCAAGTTCATTCTCTTTCAAAATAATTCAAGTATGATCACATTTTCCTGGTGTGAAACAAACCAAACCTAAACTGAAAAAACATCGTCTGTGAACCATCAAGTGAACCTTGATTTGAATAATTTGCAAGTGAACTGGGTGTGAAAGTGCCTTACGATATGACAAGGCTGAACAGTTTCTTTGCATTTGAGTACATGACTTCCATAGTTTGATTCTTTTTTTAGGAGCGGTGCTTTTCTAATTTCTAATGCATTTGCTTTCACATTGCAAAACAAAATTGGCAGAGCAATGTTTCAAACTTATCAACTTCAATTTCAAGCTAACCGAGACCACCCTTTTCTATTGGTCTTGGTCTATAGGAAATATTCTGATGCAATTCATCACTATCAGAAGTTTCACATATATCTCCAAATTAACTGAACCACACTGCAATCTGCATTAAACCGTAGGTGGTAAAGGCCCCCTTTGATAGAGACTCATGGCCAACAAATAATACATATGTAACAAATCGCATGGGTAGACACATTCTTACATTAGGTTTCTCTTCTATTATTGATCTAAAGCTACTAGCTGGCCAATCTAACCAAGGCGGTATTCTCTACACACAAGTCCGTTACTTTGGTGGCTGACTACGCCACCTCAGGATTACAGGGGTCGAGGACCTCAGTTGTTTCCCCTTAGCTATTTACAACACAGATTCTTTCACCCAAATTCCCAGGACTGCCACACGGACACCAGATATGAAAATCAATCACCTTTAATTTGACTCTCTATGCCTTCATCCATGAACCATGAGCACATAAACAGGTCAAGGGTTACACAATTTATGTTGATTTATGACATAGCTAACGGTCATGTTGAATTAAAACTATCATAAATTCTAAAATCGCCTTTAATTCTTGGGGCAATTAAAACTTTCAAATCAATACAAGAAACATTACCAATAAAATGGAAAAGAAATATGCAACAACACAAAAATATAAAAGTCAGGAAACTGGAATAGACTCTAGTGGCCAAAACAAAAGAGTTTGCCTTTAAAATCCACATGCTGAGCACAGTCCTCTCTGGCCATCCCGCAGGGCCCTGGTGGGAGGTAGTGCGGGGAAGATCCCTACAGCAACAACAGGTACGGGTGTACAGAGGATTTCTAACCTTTCCTCCACAGCTAGCAAAGAGAGAGGTGAAGGAGAGCTAAAAAAACAAATAAAAAAAAACTCTCTCAGTTTTCCTACACACAATAACAAAACCATGCCCATGCTGGAAGATTCAATTGGTCAGGTTGATCAAACAAACATTCCTGTCCATCACGATCAACTATGAGAAAATGAGGTGATAAAGCCAGCAGCTAGGGCCACAGGAGAAAAGTTAGAGTGTGGAGGTTCCCCGGGGGCAAGGTAGGAAATGGAGCTTGAGAAATGGGGAAAGAAAATGCACTCCCTCCGGCCCAGTGTCGCTGTGGAACAGGATAGAGAATTAGGGAGAATAACATGACTGTGAGTCCTCCCGCAGGTCAGAAAGAGATTTTACCTGCCTAGAAACTTTTTTGACAGCAAGGGCTGTAGTAAGCAGACACATCCAACCTCTACGTTCCCTTCCAGGATGACTTGTCCACCATGCCCCATCTCCCCGCCTACCTGCTTCCATTCCTTGCCCCATCCTCTGTATTCTGAGTTCTCTCCCTGCTCTATGGGGGCCTGTTGCTCCTTATAAAAACCTGACCAACAGGGAATTGAGGATTAAGATTGCACAGGTGTAGAGTTGGGATGACAGTGGATTGAGCAGGAGGTCACTGTCAACAGTAGGCTGTATAGAAACAATGTGGTTAAAATGAATAATGAGTGAAAATAGCACTAATAGAAAAAAATGTAAGAAATCAAAAACAATCAATAGTGACCAACACAATAAAACAAAAACTCAAGCAGCCCGTCACCTCTCTTGACACTTAGCCACAACATGATGTTGACATAGTGCCTACGCGATCAGCATGATTTTCAAAAGGGGCAAAGTAAGCATTTAACCACAACGTGAAGCCTACCGAAACCCTGGCTTATCTAAGCACATCACTTAATTTCGATTTTTAATGGTGCAGAAAGTGGATACATGATACATTCCTAATAAATCCTTTGATAGGTGACCCAAATTACATTTCCAATTATTTCCAACAACCAACTTTGTATTTTGCTCCTAGCTAGATCTATGATGTCACCATCAGTGTGAGATAAATAAATAGATAAAAGAAAAAAGTGAATACTTATTTTTTTACCCAACATGCAACTCATTCTGCCTTATTAATTTTAACTACATCTATGTTATTCCGGGGAAACTGTCATTTAGATTTAGATTAAAAAGGAACACTTTGAATTTGCTTGCATGAGAAAACTGCTGAGTAGGTGCACATGCTGCTGATATTGTTCCCATAGAGGCATCCAAACAAGTCATTTCAGGGTCTCATGCATGGTATAAATGTTCTAACTACAAATCACCTACATTTAATAGTGTAATATACTGTGACAAACCAAGGGGCAGGGTTAAACATGGCAGATACAGTGTCGTGAAAAAGTATTTGCCCCCATCCTGATTTCCTAAATTTTTGCATATTTGTCACACTGAATGGTTTCAGATCTATATCTATATATGACTTGTTTATTCCAGATTATGTTTAAAGTAGAATGATCTTGTAAGATTAGTTATGACTCCAGTGGGAGCTAGGTTTTGTTTTCTGTTTTGTTTAGTTTAGTTTTGTTTTGAATTAAACATACAGGCAAAGCCCTGTTTTGCAACCTCCTCCCTGGGCCACGACTTGTTTCTACTCATAAAAGATCATGAAAAAGACCTGCACACGTGCATAGCCAAGGCAGATTGTCACTATATATATATATATATATATATATATATATATATATATATATATATCTTCCTTATGATAGTTATTTTGTTGCTAAGGCCAACATTACAGTCTCCACCAAGCTTAAAAAGCTATCTGAAATTATTACACCTTTTATTACACTGCCTTAATCATAGTTGAACACTCAAGAACAGGGTGTTACTCTGAGAAGCAGGTGTATGTCTGTGTTGTTGCTTCTCCTGTTGAATGGATCCTGAAAGGTAGTCCATTCAATTTACCACAGAAGATAAGCCCTGCACATCCACCCCAATGTATCAGATTAATTTGGTCACTTACGTAGAAGATACCACGGAAGAGCACGATAATGAATCATGGGATGGCTAGCCACAGCAATAAGCTATTCCTCAATGCCTTTCAACTCTAGTGGCTTAATTCAACTAAAGCGTGAAGAGAAATGAGCTTAGTGGTCTCAATCTATCCCTCAGTGAGCACTTCACATCACAGTATATTCACAAAATTGGCTTTGTCACTAGAGAAATCTCAGGGAAAGAGACACTAACTTTAGAATTAGACTGAAACTCCGAGTCTAGCTTCCCATCCCCCAAAATACAAACATTTTGTTTAAATAAAATAAAAAGGCCGAATGCTAAAGGGTACCTCAGCTTTACTTATGCATGTTTATTCTCATTAAGGAAAAAAAGTAGGTCACATTTCATACTGCACTCATTTGGTGTGGAAGGAAAACCAGTTTACAGCCACTCAACCACGTAAGTGTACTCCACAGATTGGAGAGACGTCTCAGTTAGCAAGAGTTAGGCGTAGGTGTAACAAGTTCGGGCTGAATTAAGAAATGGCATTTATTCAAGATGTTTTCTTGAGTAGCTCAACACCTATTTAATCAGTTATGTGCGGTAAGTCCCTCCATTTGGCATGAGCATCACTCTTGTGTTAAGTGAGCTACAGAACAATTTACAAAAACAAGACCGTGGGATGGGATTGGGGTGGGTGTGTGGGTGGGGTTAGCTGCTTAATGTGACCTTTATTAGACTACAGGACAACACACATGTAAATAGTTTTAAATCTTTCTATATACTGTGAACTTTAGGCAAGCTGCACACAATTCATATAATTTTATGCATTTGTTTTTTCCAACATTCAAATCAGTTCTCTAAAGACACCAAAGTCATTTTCCACAACTCTAAATTATCAATAACATTGCTTTCCATTGTTGGACTACCTTCCTGGTATTTCTTTCCATTTTAAAATTAAAGTATCAACAGTGCTACACAAAAGGTATGTTTAAAGCACATTAAATCTTGAATCACCCTTTTTTCATGTGTTTCATTGGGACAAACTGCAATGTGTTCTCAGTTGTCTGTGTTTAGGAAAAATAATTGGCTCACCATATCCAGTTGTTGGTATTTTTACTAGTGCTGTTCACCTCCTGTAAGACCAATAACTGAAATTTAAATCATAACCAGGGGAATTAAAAAAAAAGAAGCCAAAATGATCCTCTTCCCCATTAAAAATAGTTACAGACAGGTTTTGGTTAAGAGCATAGCTGACCTCAAGGCTAATTGCAGATTAGACATGCTAATTAAAATAAGCAATGGAAAGTAATGAAACAAATTTAAGCTTATGCATGTTTAAATTTTGTAATACTTTCTGCTATGGAATTAAGGTTCATGTACATTTTTGGTAGCAAGGTTCTAATTATTGATTTATTAATTTAAATACATATTTTTATTTTTTAAAGGTGGTTAGTATAGGTAATACCTGGTGGAACTGACTGCAATCATGAATTCTGCCTAAATGCTTCAAAAGGCCAAGCTTCTTCTCATAAATACATTAATGAAGTTTGGGGGTCAAGGCAGAAGGAAGAAACTTAATTTTAAAGACTGCCATGATGCTGGTGCAATATGTATGAGCTTCCACTGGGGGTGAGAGTGCCAGGGTGATGTTTCCATTTGACCTGAGTAAACACAAGAACGTGAGGAATCGCAGAACATTCCAGTTTGGAAAAAGTACGGTCGTTGTCTCCATTATGGTTTAATGAATAAATACCTTTAAAACACACACACTCTGGATTGGATCAAGGTATCATTGAGCAGCAGTTTGCAGGAAAGAACAAAGCTTTTTAGAGACACTTTACCTTGTAAAGAAAGTGCACTGCTTCTGAAAGTGGGATCACACCCTTTTAATATGTAGCTTGATTATTCCCTGTATTAGCATAAGCACTGGACTTTTTTACATATATTTTTTGTATGCTGAACAGTCAATTGCTCTCGTTCCCTCAGCTAAACCCTGCCTTGCAGATTCGCGGGTCATATGCAAGAGATCACACAGAGATTCTTTGTATCAAACGCAGACTACCTTCAGTATTGAACTCCCAATTCAATTACCGTATGTGCCATGAATTCTTATCATATCATTGAATTGTACAATTTAGAGAGTAAATTAATCGCATATCTGCAGGCATTTTATTAACTACTGAGTAGATTTTTTTTGGTATGTTACAGAGGGTAATAATAATAAAAAAGAAGTACTAATAAAAAGGACAAGAAAGCTATTCTACAGTTATTATTTTTATTATTTTGGAGAAAAAAAAATTAACCGTTTGTGCTGTAATTGAATAGCCCTCTTTGCACAGTAATGGACTGTTTTGAAGCAACTATACTCCTGTAGAGAGGTAGTCCTTCAAAATGTATCCTGTTGTGATATTTTCTTCCCATTTCATTTGCTATTACAATCTAATCTCAATCAGAAAATATATACACATTTGTTCTGTGAACTATTAATAAGTACCCCTTCACAGCAAGTATAAGTGCCTTTAAACATATAGGGCAACATGTTCTAAAAAAAAAAATGAATATCAATGTGTCTATGTGCTTCTGAATCCTAATCAATTATAAGATCTAATCTAATAATACTATTTTTTTAATTATATTTTATATAATGGTTTTACCTCTTACCTTAATTAGCAAGTTTAATTAAAAAAATCACACAGGACATACAATATTTTTAGTTGGCAGAATCTGCGATAATTAAAACATATCAATGTTTAATTAAGAATAGAATAATTTTCCTCTGTGCAGTCTGAAATTACACTGAATAAGATTGAATATGCAAGCCTTGTTGTGAAACTAGTATTCATCTACTTTTGTGTTGTTTGTCTTTGTGACATTAAGAATGCCACAACATCTAACTAATAAGCTGCTGTTTGATTTTGTTCTTCCTGTCGACCAAAGCTACATGTCCGTGGATAGGAGGCCCCCTGTATTAATTAAAGTTTTTCATACCTTATCCATGCACAATTAAACCCTCACTATAAGAAAAAGTAAAATATTTTTGTATTTTCTCAGATTAATTTAGAGGGGAAAAAATGAAGGTAGGGACATGAAATTGGTGCACTCAAAGCACAATATCAGCATTAGAAACATCTCTGACATTTAATAAATGGTGCTTGGCTTTTTGTACTCTGTACGTCCTGTAAATTCATTTAAGAATTGTATTACATTGCCAGTTAAATCATCACAATTAGCATGCATCGTGTACCCAATGTCCTTAAAAGGTCAGCTAAGCTTAGCTACTGTGAAAGAAAGATGGGCTACTTACTCATTTGTTTTGCCCGAGAAGGCAAACACTTAATTAACTATCCCTTGATGGCAGATTTTCCTTGCAAAGCACATCAACTTGGAAACCTTTAGTTGCTTACAAGATGTGTAGCTTTTACACGACATATATAATGTGCTTAGCTACACACACATATTCTTGCCTGCTCTCACCAGTGGATTGAAACATACAATTGAATTGCAGCTCTTTTGAAGTATTGCCCACATTGCATGTTTCACACGTTGTAGGAACCAAATGAGGGATTAGGACGTCTTACTGTGTTGCATTTATAGATGAAATACCGCACGAGCCACATTAGCGGAAAATGTGATGACTTGTCAGGTGAAAGATTTCACACAATCTACACAAAAGGTGTTGTTTAGAGCGCTCGCATGAGAAAGGGTAAAATGACAGTGAAAAGCATCATCGCCACTACGAGAGGCTGCAAGCCTCCGAGTAAATGCTATGATGCTATTTCAAAATGATTTAAAAAAGAAACAACAACTTGTGATTGTAAATGCCACAAGAAAAACATTTATCAGCTTTGAAACCATGCTCAAGGCAGTCTAAAATACATTACTGGGCCTGTGTTCCATCACCCATAAAGCTGGGAAAACTCTGTGGCCTAGTAATAGTGACTCATAACAAGAGAGACACTAAAGACATTATAAAATATTCCAGTTTTTAAAACTGTTTTAAACCATAAGGTTTCACTTAAAACCAAACTGGAACATCTTTTTCTCTAGCAACCTGGACACTTATATTTACCTGAGATTGCCTTAATATTCATATGTGTGGTTTTCATTTCAGTTGCCAACAATGTCATGTCGTCCTGACGTATGATAGTCCTAATCATAGAACTTCTCAGTGCATCTTATAGTCTTGTGTAAATGCTAATTATGTACATGTGTAGGTTTATGCGGCAGTATATGCCATCACAGAGTAAAAGTTGTTTGTATTGTACAATAATAAAGATTACATGGTAACACTTAACAATAAGTCTCCCATTTACAGTGTATTTACAGGTATTCAGTAACTACATCTGTAGTGACTCATAACAATAGTGTAATTATCACTCACTGTGTAAAAATGATTAACAGTATATGTAAGTACACAATTGTAACTACATTTGTAACTACGTTTTTTTCATAAATGCACATGATTACATATAAAACTGGTCCCAATTTTCCATTTCAAAAAGCTAAATATGTTATGAGAATGAGTGACTATAGTTGTGTAACAGTGGTTACATTGCATGGACAGTGTAAACAAATGTCAATTCATCCATCCATCCATTTTCAAAACTGTTTATGCTGGTGAGGGTCACGGTGGCAGCAAACTAAGCAGTGCGACCAAATCTCCCATTCCTCAGCCATGGAGTCCAGCTCCTCCTGGGGATTCCCAGGCATCCCCAAGCCAGCCGGGAGATAAAATCCCTCCAGCGTTTCCTGGGTCACAATCAAGATCTCTGCTCAGTGGGACATGACCGTTATAGCTCCAAAGTTAGCCTCCCGATAGGCATCCTCACCAGATGTCCCAATGGGTAGAGACCTTGAGTCTGAAAAATTGGGATCAGTTTTATATGTAATCATACACCAATCAGCCATAACATTACGACCTCTGACAGGGGAAGAGAATAACACTGATAATCTCGTTATCATGGCACCTGTCAGTGGGTGGGATATATTAGGCAGCAAGTGAACATTTTGTCCTCAAAATTGATGTGTTAGAAGCAGGAAAAATGGGCAAGCGTAAGGATCTGAGCGACTTTGACAAGGGGCAAATTGTGATGGCTAGACGACTGGGTCAGAGCATCTCCAAAACTGCAGCTTTTTTGCGGTGTTCCCGGTCTGCAGTGGTCAGTACCTATCAAAAGTGGTCCAAGGAAGGAAAAGCGGTGAACCAGCAACACGGTCATGGGCAGCCAAGGCTCATTGATGCACGTGGGGAGCGAAGGCTGGCCCGTGTGGTCCGATCCAATAGACGAGCTACTGTAGCTCAAATTGCTAAAAAAGTTAATGCTGGTTCTGATAGAAAGGTGTCAGAACACACAGTGCATCACAGTTTGTTGCGTATGGGGCTGCGTAGCCGCAGACCAGTCAGGGTGGCCATGCTGACCCCTGTCCACTGTAGAAAGTGCCTACAATGGGCACGTGAGCATCAGAACTGGACCACGGAGCAATGGAAGAAGGTGGCCTGGTCTAATGAATCATGAGTTTGTGTTGACTTGGCCTCCAAATTCCCCAGATCTCAATTCAATCGAGCATCTGTGGGATGTGCTGGACAAACAAGTCCGATCCATGGAGGCCCCACCTCGCAACTTACAGGACTTAAAGCATCTGCTGCTAACATCTTGGTGCCAGATACCACAGCACACCTTCAGAGGTCTAGTAGAGTCCATGACAACTGACAACATTTCTCCCAAATTCCAAATAAAAATATGAATGGAATGGAATGGGTGTCATACATGTAGAGATGCTGATTTAAGAAAAAATGGCAATGTTCTCTTAATTTTTTCCAGAGCTGTATGTGCACAGTTACCAGAAGCATTTCATTTACCAAGAAAATGAATAGCATTTAAACCACCTTTATGATAACCATATCCGATCAGATGTAATATGAACAAATATATGAATTTTCAGATTTTCAGAAGACAGATACAAAATGTAGGAAGATAAATATTCAGAATTCTGTGTGGCTTCCCCATTAGTGTTGGATGTTGTTACTGGACAAACTTTAGTCTTTATATAAACAGTCCTGAAGAGATGATTTGTGTTATAACCTGCTTATAGATTGTCTAGTATCAGCTTACTAAGCAGGGGATATTCATTTCACTTTATCTGATCCCATTTGTCATCTGTGATGAACATTTACATTTGTGTTTGAGTTTGTCCAACAGTGAGTATATGAAGGAGGGAGAGATTACAGGTATGTTTGTCATTCCAAACAACAATCTAATATTTTCCTAATTTTAAAATGTGAATTTAAGTAATTAATTTCAAAATCAAATATCAAATCCAACAGGGCAACTCTACAACACAAAAACATATGTTTGTTCTTATTGGTGAGCACTAGTAGTATGCATTGGTCAACCATTTTCCACAATGTACTGCATACATTTTTTTTCTCATTGTAGTGTCTTTGGTGAGCTGTCATTTGATTTGTTGGCCAAGACAGCCAAAACAGATGACTTTTTCAAGTTTCTTTTGATCTTTAATCTTCTTAGACTTTACAAACCTATTGAACATAATTTAATTTTAATTAAGTTGATTTTGAGCCCAGTATTCATGACTTGCATCCTTTAACACCAAGCACTGCTGTGAAGAGTTTGGGGGAGATAGTGTATCTTTGATGCAGATCTCGATTTGTAGATGTACTTTAACCATTTGAAGAAATTAAAAATATGCAAAGATTAATATTTTAATAGAAAAGCACTGATGAAAATTTTAAATTATGTGGCATTGTATGTTGTATTGCATTTTGCAAAAGGTACAGAGTAAATAAGCAATTAAAAACAGATGTCCTAGTCATTATTATTTGTATTGTGTAGGTGTATAAGAGATGTAAAGGCAACATTAAATGCCCATCTTCTTCAGATATTGAACAGTAGGTAGTAATTAAGTTGAGCAATTAAATATACAGGTGAAATAAAACAAGGTGACCTTTTATTGCGCACCCATCTTACATAATTACTAGGCAGGGCAATCAGCTGCTTTTTCTTTTAATTGGGGATTCTGAAAGAGGGTGAGGGTGCAGTGTCGGGTTGCTGAGATCCACAGGCTCAAAGGAAAGCGATGACACTGGTGAGTAATAATGGGCTAGCTTTTCAATTAATGTTATTAACATACTTTATTAACTAAGATGTTGGTATTGATTGATAGTCGTTTACAGCAAATGCTGGGTGTCAAAGGTGGACTACATGAGATGGCTTGGGCCAAGTCAATACACTTGAAGATAATCACAGAATTTGGATTGTGTGATGCTCACTTTGCATGAGTTTGTTTTGTACACTGTTGTTGTTGTTGTTATTAGTATTTATTCCTTATCCTTAGTTTTCACATGAAGCAATACAAAGTGCTGTAGTACCATCAATGCAAAATGCAATAAGCATACATCCTAGTTCAATGAGGTTGCAAGTGAAGACATTTTACAGTTGATTTCTGGTTATTTGCTGGAGGGAAGGGGTGCATAGGAGTAAGTCACAGTAACATAACAGAAGTACTAACAAGTACAGGGCAGCATAAGGAAGCATATTTAAATAAATGGCATAAAAGCAAGAGTTCTGAACAGCCTAGAAAATTGAGCTGCTGTATTACAGGTACAGTCTGAACAGATGTGTCTTGAGTAATTGCCAGAAGGTGGTCATGGACCATGCAGAGTATTTCCACAGCAGCATATTCCTTTGAGAAGTTTAATACAGGTGTAATTGAATCACGATCCTTCCTCTCTTACCTGTATTTCAGCACGTTGTTCATGTGTATGCATGTATACTATTGTGAAATCATCTGAGAAGCATTTCTGAACAGCAGAAAACATGGATCAAAATTGGAGGTTTAATTGACATTATTCTCAGTACTAAGTATTAAGTAAAAGAAGTGTAGTATTCCAGTTTTGGCCTAGTTTCTGTCAATCAATTGCCATGCCCAGACCCCCTGTCTTGTGTATCATTGTAGGATAGATTTTTGCAGTGAAGGGTATTTGCTAGGTGGATTCCACTTATTAAATTCAGTGTGAGTTTAAATGTTTGAAAGGTCTTTTTTGTAATGGTTCATTTAATATGACAAAATGCAAGGAGTCACTGAAGGGGCTGAAAGAACAGCCTCGGTATCTATTTGGTTTTATCTAGAGGGCAACCAAGTTCTTCACAAGGGTAACTGCATACGATACATCAATTAATCATTTGGTGAAGCATTCGGTGGTACGAAGCATAAATTCGGTCGACGTGAAATAATATATATATTTCTGTAACAGTCTGTTCACATTGGATGTCATAAAAGAGTCTAGCCAAGTAACATAGCATAATTAGAAGTAGTTTTGTACTGATCTGTAAAAACCGGTTGTCCTGGCTTCCAAATGGTGACAGCTGGGTGTTGATCTTGAGAGCTGAGCTCCAGGCTGGCTGTGTCAGAAACAAGTGTCACTCATATGCAGTGTCATAATTCTGTGTGCATTCCTCCCTGACCTTTCTCTCTGTTGAAATTGCCCTGGAGCTAAAGCTGCCTGAGAGTCTATTTTTCCAAAAAGCAGCATCTATCATGGAATTAGGATTAGTGTTTGAAAGAAAAAAAGGGCAGGTGAAAGCAGGAGTTTGACAAGTGTCAACCCCATGAAAGGGTTACCAACATACGACTCAACAACAACAACATCTTTAGAGAAATACAATTAAGACACCAAACAAAAATAAAACTGCCGACTTCAGCTAATTAAGTCTGAACATAAGCTTCTCTTCCAGTCTGCTGCGCTGGCCTTTTCTTTTGCAGGGTTCAAGTAACATAAGACTGTAAATGCAACACGATGCGCCTCTGCTTTAAAGGAGTACTACAAAAGTCTAATCTAGATAGAGTACAAACAGCAATAATCATAATGATTATCATAATGGTAATTATAATAACTAAGGGCACCCTTAGGATTAACATGTGGGGTCTCTGTCATTGTATGTCAGTTTATGTCTTTTACTATTTGCATTTCATATCACTTGCCTGTCAACATTTATTTGCTGGAAATGGTTGTATCCATAGAATTCCTGTCACAGCACATTGCAGCAAGAACTGTCAGCATGTGCATTATCTCTGGGTAAAAGCCCAGAACAAATCATACTGTATCCCTGGTGCCCAGCATCTCTTTTTGAGTTCTACCTTGTCATTTGGGAGGTGGATAAGATTAGCTAGCTGTCATCAGGGAATCTTATTTATGTATTTAATTGATTGCAAAACATATTCTACCTTGAAAAACACAGTTTATATTATTTATGTTAGCATATAAATCAGTTAATGTATTTTTTTTTTTAGAAAATGAGCACATACAAAACAAGGGCATTTTTCAAGTTTGATGCTGTTTTTTTTTGTTGGTTTGTTTAGTATTTGTCTCTGGAAAATACATTGTATGTCTGTTCCCAAATACTACAGGGTCCATCTCTAATAACCCTATTCAACCTGTCTGCCTGCTAATTCCCAAATTAACTGCATTTACTTCAATTGTCAGTTTTGGGGGTAAAGGAACACCACAGAAATGCAGAACAATTGACAAATTGTGTGACATATCCAAGTAACTACTGTCCAAAGGATAATAGATTACAAAGTGGGAAATCTGGAACAAAATGAGGTCCCTTCTGCACAGAACGTGCATCTCCATTTCTCTAGTTAGCGCCCCATTTCCCAAATCGAAACATTGGGTTTTATGGCAAGCTGATAATTCAGGAAGCCAGGCTGCCTCTGAAGTATTTGCTGCACTCTATTAGCAAGGAAGTTTTCACATGCTCACACTTAAACAATAGCGAAAATGAAAGCAATTTAAATCCATTACATAAATGCTGTAAGCAATTGACACCTCTGTACCCAGGGATAGATGAGACCACCATAAGCATTTAAAACCTGGTGCACAGTATTCGTAATAAGACTGTAGTTTGTCAAAACATTTCCTTAATGCTCTGCTTCTTTCACAGATCGAATTGCCACAGAGATATCAAAGGTTTATATTTTCACAACAAGAGGCTAGTTTGAGGCTTGTGGGCATTACAATATTTTGAGTTGTTATATTTCTTATTCAATGTACTTTTTTTATTTTAGGAGAGAGTATATTTTTTGCCCAATTTTACATATGTTAATGGAGAACAATGTACATTTATTTTTGTTTTGCTTTTCCAGAAAGTACTTGTAAACAACCTTAACTGCTTGTGCAGCATGTGTTGTCTTTTTTAATGTACATTTGCAGAATGGTAATTACATTTGCAAAACCGCTGTTTTTTTTTTTTTTTTTCTTCGGCTGTAAAAAGCTTGACTCCCATTTTCATCAAATAATCTCATGATCTGTAAAATTGATGTGACATGACTCTGTTGCTTAATTTGTTTACAACATTATGGAAAACCAAAATGTTGAGCATTCTCTCTGAGCTTTATATATCATTTTAATTGCCTTTCAACATTAAAGGAGGCCTTCAATCATCTTTTCTTTTAGGGGACTCAAAAATTGTTTGCACTTATGCATAAATGATCAGCTTTTTTGCAGAGCACGCACGGTTCCAAGCATTAGAAATACGATCAGAAGGAGGCAGTAAAGGGGAAGATGTTATTGTTTATAATGAAGGCACTAGTTGAAGGGCATGCCAGGGAGAACAGATGCTTCTGCAGTTTAGATTTGGACAAGGACAGGGAATGAGTCTGTCTATCAGTAGCTGGCAGAGTGAGGCTATGCTCTAGCCCAATGGAGGATACCCCAGGTGAAGATATCTTTGATTTAGAGGCTAGGTTTCAAGAAAAAAGGAGATGCATCTTCATGTAAGGAATTGTGGGTATACAAGAACAAAACAAAAACATTCACTATGCAAGACCAACTTCAGGGAGGGCCTGTACAAAACTCCTCGATGAATGGACAGGAAAGACCACGTTTTTCCAGCTCATGTTTGGAACTTTCTATCTGCATGTAAGAACCATGCTTAGAGAAAGAAAGTGGCCATTTTGTACTGAGTAACGTGTGAAAACAGCAGTAAAGTGAGATTGAATGGGAATACTCATTTTCATCTGACTTTGTGACCCCTGAATTAAAGTTTAATCCAACGTTTTACATCACTGACACATAAGCAAAAACCTGCACTGGAAAATTCAACAGAATGTCATTGTTATCATTAAAACAATATTGATACCCATTTACTGTGAATGTTGACTAAACGTGTAGGCACACAATTGACCTGCTTTAATCAGCTTTGCTATGGCTCTGTTGGTTCTATTGGTTTTACCTATGAAAACCTCTCCACTACCTGCTGAATTCCCAAGATCTTCATAAATGAACATCAGACATGCTTTAAATGAGAACAGGATCTTTTTGAGCAGGTAATTGCCAAAACATTTGTTACTTTGAACAAGTCAACCTCAAGATATTTCACTGAAAATCCCAATCTACAAAAACAAATGCTAAAATATAATGCTGTTGCAAACTACAAACGGACTTGGTTTATTCATTGAAACAACTTTTTTTTTTTTTTTTTTTTACAAGATAAATGATAAACCAGTGAACGAAGATATTCACATTTCACACACTCTAATAATAATTGACCGGCAAAGCTTTATAATCAGTTTTAATGAATTATAAAAATGCACATTACAATTATAACAAGCAATTAGACCAACAGAACTAATATGCATACTTTTCCCTGGGCTCATTAAAATGTGGAGAGTGGAAACTGGTTTAACTGCCCTACTTTTCATATTCCTACAATAGTCTAATAATCACACTTTATCAATACAAGCACAATCCTTACAACACTTTAACCAACAGTCACCTTGGTATCATAACAAGGATATTCAGCCTGTTTTTGTTGATAGGAATTCTACCAATTTTTTAGTTGTTTAATATCGCCTTCGAAGTTGATCACAGTTGCAGATTAAACTGTTATTATATGTGTCAATGGGCTTTATACCTGAACTATAAAGCATGTGCAAAAGAAGGATAATGTCCTAAAGCCAAATTTTATGCATTTGTAAGAGATTGCAATGGCTATATTTATGTACACTTGAAAATGGCCTCCACCGGCATGAATTTGTGCTCACATTCCTCAAGATAAAGCAAAATCATATTCTTCAAGTGGTGCATTTTTAAGGGCTGAATCAATCACTTTCCCATGTTGAAACAGCTTTACAACGCCATGTGAACCAGACCAGGAATCTTACTTAGATCTCAAGACATAGCAGCAGTCAGAATCCCAATTATCTGGTGCAATCTCTAGTTACATGACATTACAGCAAAGCAAAGACCATGATGACATCACCGCACGCCCTATTACAGCGCGGACAATAACAGTGCATGCCATATACAGCACAGTGCCAATAACAGTAACAGTGCCTGTCCTATAAAGTCACAGTGCATTTACCCTCTTAAGACCCAACAACTGTGTTTACTCTTTATTATCACAAAATAATATAATACCAATACATTCCTGTCCTGTTTGTGTCATGTTAGACCATTATTTTTAGTTAAACAGCAGTTTAACTGTGGTAGAAAATAGCAGAGGGGTGTAGCTGGGAAACACACTGTTGTATCAACTAGGATGGCGGAGTCGGAGCAAGTTCAATACAAATGTTATTGTTAAAAGAGTAGTATGTCAGTGTTTGCATACATTACATAAACTGTAGGCTATAGTTTTCCCTTCCACGGGAACAGCATTTTTTCCATTCATTGTTTCAATAAAGGACACTTCAGGTGAAATTATTGCTCATTGCTTTTTTAATCTCTTAGCAGAGTAAAAAACACTTTTTTACATGCAACCACCTTATGTTATCGTAGTGTTAAGTGAAAATGAACAGCGAGCTTTTTCGTGAAACATATGGCCAGAATATCATGAGAAAAACAATCATGACTTTTACATACTAGTAAACGTATTAAACGAGAGTCTCTAAGCCCTATATATATATATATATATATATACATCTTCACTGCTGTTTCGTGGGCAGAAAGGTTTGCCATATGGTAAATGGAAATTACATATCTTCCACTGACCACATAATGATGATTTGACAAGAAATTTCTGTTCAGCTTCCTGCTAAACATGACAAAAGCGAGGCGAAAGAGACTCCCAGCGGTCCCCTCTCTTCATGCAAAATAGCAACAACATATGCCTTTGAGAGTGAGCTCCAGCCACACACTATAACCTGTTTAATAATATTCAGATTCAATCACATTACTATTGATACAGATTCAAATACATCTTCATTCAAGGCTTTTTCAATTTGACTTCTGAAACATAGGCAATATCAATTAACTTAATCACTTAACAAAATCTGATTATTTATCTGAACGATTTGCTTTAGTGTATAATTACAAGTCCCAGCACATTTTCTGAGACATGAATAATTGTGCAGTAGTTTATTATTATTTATTTTCTTTTTTGTAATAAGATAAATACGCATTATAAAATCTCCTGCTTTCCAATCACATTTGCATTTGGAACAGCCAAAATAAATAAATAAATGCAATAAATGCAAGCTTCAAAGGTCAGACATTAGTACCAGTGATAATGGATCTGCAAAGCAAAGCAAAGCAAACAAAAAACACTTATTACTCAAATAAATGCTTGCTGGAACTTAAATTGATTCATTGATCGATGTGTCCTTTTGTCTTGTTATTCAGTGAACTGACTCATGGATTCTGAAAAATGTATCTTCTATTCCATTTCAAATTTAAGGCCAGATATGGTCTGACCCACTTTCCATCTGGTATAATTATGTTTTGCTGTAGCACATTAATATTGTGCTTACACTTAAAATTACGGTCTTCATTATGATGGATTAAGTGCAGACAAACTTCAAACAAGCATCTGTTCATTGGAAAAGTGTCCAAAACAACTGGGGTTTTCATTTCATAGCAGAAAAGTCAAAGATAGGACAGCATGCGTTTTTATAAGTGTAGTATAAAAGTATTTTGTGTATATATTTGATTAATTCTAAAACAGAAAAATAGGGATACAATATAAAACAAATACATTTGAAGTCTGTAGTTCATTAAGTTCTACTTTACAGGAAAAAAAAAAAACATTTAATCATGTTTCAGTTGTATATGACAATAGTCAGATACATTCTGTAATTCCACAGAGACTGTGCTGGTTTGTATAACTGGCAGCCATGAGCATTTGGGAAATTCTTGAAAAAAAACAAAAACTTACTGATCTTATTATTTTCCCCCCAAATTGTACATGAATTCAAAATAAATACATTGAAAATATAACAGTATAAAATAATAAAGGTTACAGAACTATCCATTGCAGGGGTCTCATTGATGCAGGACTTTGATTCAGTTGTGAATTGAGTCTACCTACACAACATGGTCTTGTTTTTTATTCAACACATACACAACTGTTTGACTAAAGTCTATTGGTGAAACAACATGGTTCTATACACACACACACACACACACACACACACACACACACACATATATATATATATATATATATATATATATATTTATATATATATTTATCCAGCTGTAAATGTACTGCTGGATTACAAAAAGAGACGTTGAACCCCAAAGAATATTTTGAACAGCCCTTCTGTTCATAAGCGATAAGTCATAGACCTTTGAGCCTATTTTCCTATTCGCAGAGAAAACCCATTTTAACGAGTGGTTAAGGCTGGAGATTATTAATTGATCTTTTAATTAAAAACCATGCCCACGCTTCAAAAGAACAATAGTGCACAGCTACATTAATGAATCTGTTCTAAAAATGTACTAATTAAACGTTTATCTCCACATGACTAAAATAATCGGTGTTATGGTAACAGCGTTCTTTTGACACCTATTCATTCATTCTATTTCTTATGAGAAACCAAAAAAAACTATATCGACTTGAATGCAATTCGGCTGGGGAGAACACAGCTTTTTCCTGTTTCCATCTCACCTCACATGGGCACCATAAAGTACCAGCCATGTTAGGCCAAGGGTATTATTCTAATCCAGTTTGAATTACATGTGACCATAAAGCATAAGGTTATATTTATATTTTCTCTGTTTGGTTTCCAAAAATTAGATAAACATGTATTGAGCACTGTTAATACACCAAGGTCAAAAGAGGATCTATGCCTATTGGGCCTTATCTTTTTTTTTTTTTTTTTACTGTCGCAGTGTATTGTAACATGTTGCTGATAGCTGCTACCTATAATACATTGAAGAAAGGTATATGATATCTACTTCATCTCCAACCTCCAGTCTGTTGCCTCCCTGTCCTCTGCTATGTTGTTCTTCTCTTGAATTTAAACTGAAGGGATGTCTGTGTGCCTTTTTGCCAAAAGACAATAAACATTAAAAATAACATTTCTAACTGCATATGCCCATCCAGTGCAAGTGGAAATAGTTTGAAATAACTACCACTAGGCTAAAAGTAAAGCCCTCACTGTTGGCGGAGGTGAAACTGGAGACTGGTTATCATAAACAGGAAGTGGGACTCCTTGTATACTGCAGACATTAACCATTGTTAAATAGTCTGCTGTTATCAAGAATCTGCGACCATACTTACACTTTATATTACCATAGGGACAGAAACATATGGATTACATCAATAGGCTGCATATAAGAATATATTTAAGATTGTATGCATATCTTGCTGTTCATTTTGTGTGTGTGTGTGTGTGTGTGTGTGTGCATGTGTGTGCGTGCGTGTGTGTGTGAAAGAAAGAGGGAGTGAGGCAGAAAGGGGGAGAGAGAGAGAGCATGAGAGCGTAGATCGACAATTGGATTTAATAAAAATGAATAATTGATAAATATATGTAGTAACAGCAAGTTTAACCATCTCACTGTCTGTTTTGGTCTACTCCAATAGATATAATTGTTTAAACTCACTGATGTCTAGTCACTGGATATCCGTGTAACCAAATGCAAAACCCCAAACAAAATTCACGAAAAGAAAACTTGCAGATTGCATTCCTATGGGGAAGTTTTGCTTTCAATACCACTGTGAAGTGACAGCCTCAGAAAATTGTCACCAGAATCTGGGTTTTACACCAAACGATATTGCAGGTGGTAAAGCAATGCAATTAGAGTGTTCAACTTCAGCATGGGGTTGAACAGTTGTGTTTTTAAAGTACCATGCTGTGCCTAGCAGTTGATATTTAAATAGCTCCGTATACGTACTCAGGAGAATTCTTCTACAATCACACAGTAAAAGGAGCTTCATTTTATTTATTTATTTAAATTTTTAATGCTCTATCAGGAGATGTTTTGACATGGAAGCTATTAAAGTGTGTAATATTCTGCGCTTGCTTTAGATGTTTAAAGATATTAGCTACAGTCCTGAAATTACTACCCTAGCGTATGTTTTCCTTGATAATTAACGAGAGTGTTTCACAAGCAAGGGTTTTAGAGTGCCGTGTTTGAAATTCAGCAGGTACCATAATTAGGTGGGTTTCTTTAATCTCTATTTAGTCTTAATACTCAGAGTAATTAGAGATGCAGGCCTGCTAGGGTTCAGATAAAGCCGCATGATAAAGATTGTGAACTTCGCCGCTTCCCCCCCCGAGCAAGTGCTGCATAAATCCATCAGAGTCACCTGCGCCAGTGCCAAGCAGGCAGGCCTGCATACCGCTGCCAATACCTCACAGCGCGGCCCATCTCACGGTGATGAATTACCCAGAAAAGTCTCTGCTGCACATGTAGATGGGCTTCCACAGCCACTTTCCTCTTATGGGCAGTTATTATTTGAAAACAACCACAAGAGAAAAACGATTCCTTCGGCTCCTTCAGCTTCTATAAAGTACAAGTAGCCAAGCAGTGATAGGCATTTCAATGACCGATATTAAATTAACACCAGGTCTTGTGCACCTTAATCATGCAATTTATATTCTGTGAGCAAGTTCTGATTTTCTTTTTTTCACAACCTACTGTTTCAGCGACCAAGCACAGTAAAGCATGATAAATCACTGGATAGACTGAACCCAGAGATATGGTAGATACCAGTGGAAATAAAGATAACCTATATGGTTAACCCCCAGAAATGGAAGTAAAACTGCAGTTGTGTAGTGAAATTTGTCACTGGAGTGATACCTCTGGGGTCAGAGAGGTTGGCAGCCCACCTGGAATATCAGATAGGAAGGTGAATAACCTACTGTAAAGATACACAAAGTGTTTTGAAAAGAAGGTTTACATCTCCGCAGGATGAATATTCCTTTTCAATTTTGAAATTGCTTGTAAGCCCTCACACTGGAGAGTATTCAGAATGCCTCTGTTGTGTCAGAGGTACGACTGGGGGTGAAGGCACATATGCAATTCAAAATAAAGGTCTCAGGGAGTCCTGCCAGATGTGTTGTGAACACTGGGCCGGAATGATTGGCAGATGAATTCTACCCTGGAATATAAATGGATTCTCTCTTAAATTCAGACATAGCAAGTCATTTAACACCAGCTACAGGGTCCTAAGTAGTTCTCTCTGGTGATACAGACAGAGAGTCACGTGATTATGTTCTAGTCCCTACCCTACAGCTCCTCTGTTTTTTGTTCACCGTGTGGTGTGACCTCCTGGGGTTCAGATGAGAGAGCATTGCCTGGGATTGGTCTAAATCAGTGGTGCCCTACTAGTGCCACTCAAAAAATACAAAAACATTCTGTGGATTAAGCTAAATATTCACAAGATTTCTACTACAAAACATGAAAAATATCAGGACCCTAATAATCTGACAGAAACTGGCCAAGACAAACATGAAGTTTATGCTATTAACATAAATATAATTGTTCTCATAAATAAAACAATGTGTATAATAATAAATCTGCCAGTTGTGCAAATAAAACTAAAATGTTACCAAGTAATGTAGCAGTCTACGTTATCCAAGGCGGCTTGTAATCATGAATATGCAATGTTATTCATATACAAAGTTTAGCAAGGCTAATGTTATCACTATATTATTTATCAGCACATTGCAGTGGATATAATTAAGGTATAAGAGACATGAGAAGGGTCTAAAGGTGTCGTATAAAAAGATGTGTCCTAAGGAAGTGAGACACTGTAGAGATAGAGACCAGAGAGAGCGAGTCTAGGCTGTCAAATGCAATGGATAGGTCATCTTTTAAAGGGTAAGAAAATACTCAGAGAACAATAATAACATTTTTTCTTTGTCTTCATCAACCTCTTCATTTTTCTGTTGATGTATACATTTGATTTTCCTTATTAGATTTCCTTTTGTGTTTCTTATGGGGCATATGAATGATTTTATTTCATTTTTCTGACACACTTTCATGTTTTTCATGAATAAGAAATAATGGATAGAGTGCAAAGTGTTCTAGATGCCCACCTATAAAACCATTTAAACCATTGTATGCTTTCTGTGAAGCTGGAGAAGCCTGTTTTTTTTTTCTGTCCCCCCTGGCATATGAACTAGAAGCCATCTCTCTGCACATACATTCAATACATTTAGGAACCTTGCACATCGAATCACGAGTTTGATTGACACATCCTCTAACTTTGTTTTGATCACTAAAACCTACATTCACGGTGGGGAGAAAAATAAAATGTATATGACCAGCTACTTTGGGAAAAACCTGCATCAGTCTGCGAGAGCTAAGAGCCTTTCAACAGAACAATGACCCCAAGCACACAGCCAAAGCAACACTGGAGTGGTTTAAACACAAGAAAGTGATTTTTGAGTAGGTTGTGTAAAAAAGGGAAAACAAAAAACATTTAAATACATCAACATTTCAGTTCATTTCACTTTTTCTTTTTTGCAGTCCCACCAACAATATTGGAAATGAAGTTCTCGGGAGTGGGCCTGGGACGCACTGGACTGCTACGATGTGAGGCTGCTGCTGTACCCAATCCCGTGTTTGAATGGTACAAAGGCGATAAAAGGTAAGCCATCTTTACAAGAATAGTACCCAGCTCAAAACAACAAGCTCAGGTTGCCCAGTCGAGTAGCTTGAAGAATAATAAAAAAAATGAAAAAGCATTTCTTGTGCATTTGTGTCAATGTATTGTTGTGGTCAAGAATTAAGTCTCCGAACAATCGCCAGAGAAGGGTTTTTTATTTACAGCATGCCGGAGAGGAGACTTTTACGAAGTTTAAACTGACTCACAACAGATGAGTCAGTTTGCTCTCAGGTTATTTTAAAGTACAAGAAAAGCAAGTATAACTTTTTGATGTCTCATATATCTCGAGCAAGAAAGTTACAGAGACAGAGAAAAATGGACAAACATGAAAGACACAACAGGAAGTTATAAAAAATGTATTAAACTTGATCAAAATCCTCTTCAGGGTCAATTAGTGCCGGTGGGGATCAGGAATATATTCAGTTACTCAGCTTTGTGCCACCTACAAAACATGTAACTGATTGTGGCTGATTGTGTACTTCAAACTGAAGCCACTTGATTCTGTTGTGATTGCCCTACAAATAAAATATAAAAACATGCTTCTCTTCAAAGAAATATGGATGCTTTGCTGGTTTGTTTATAATGCAGGTCGAAAACTGTTATTAAAGGAAACAAAATAAAGTTTGGTCGATCCTATAGCCACGATAACCTTTGCAGCTCTGTTCAATTCCAAGTCTTAACCATCCATTTTAATTAAATGTTTGGATAACTTTAATGACCTACTGAGCACATCTACAGTACCTAGGGCAATCAGTATGAATTCAAGTAGCTGTTCTTAAATTGAAGCACTAAATTACACCCATTAACCATCATTTAACTACTTTGAGAGCACAATCCGAATCAAAAGTTCATACTGCACTAATTATAATTATAGGGTGAATTGAATTCATCTAAGTTGTTAAGGATGCAGATCAACATGATTCTACTGTTTACATCCCCAGGGCTCTCTGTTGCACTATTACTAACTTTAAAAAGAATAAATAATGTGTTTTCACTGTGACTTATTTTTTAAAGGTGAAATACCTTCCCTTCCCTTCTCTTTGATTAAAATAAATTATCATATATCTCTCCACATTTAATTGACTCATTTTTAACTTTTACAGGTAGGAATTTGAGATTATTATTATTATTATTTTATTTCTTGGCAGATGCCCTTATCCAGGGTGACTTACAACATACGTGCAAACAAAGTGCAGAAATACCATGAAGTTGTTTGTTTATGTCCGGTATGGTCTTAAGTTCAAGAATGACTTATGCAGAATGACTAATACAATATAATGCTCTTAATACAGTTATCAGTAGAAACATTTTAAAAGATTAAAAAGATTAAAAGGAATACAATTAAATTGAAACATTACACTGAACAAGACAAACAACATATAACCTTACTACACATCCCACGGTTCAAATGCAGCTCTGTGTTGGTCTATGGTATCACTTTAAAATAGTTCACCATCTGATCAGAATCTTGTGATATAACAATTGCTACAGAACACAGCAATTAAGAGATTTAGTAATTGATAAGTGAAATAAGTTTATGGCAAATATTAAGACTTACTCCAAAGCACTTTAAATAAATATCTATATCTTCAGTACAATACTTCCTCATACTACTTTATTTTCAGTGGACTTCATCCAAAATCAGAGCAAAATATGGTATATTGCCCATAAGGGTTTACATCTAATTGTTCAGAAATGTAATGTTACATCTCAAATAAAATCCTCTCCATGTACACTATCAAAGTGTGAACCTTTTTGCTGTGGTTCAGCCAGGGACAGGTTAATATTAAAATGGTATCATCTCTTAGAACCACAGTAATAACAGGTAAGAAAATGACTTGCAAAGGGCTAAATTGTGTACCTTAAAACTGGCATGTCTGTAAATTGATATAAATTTGAAATCTGACTGTGGCATATGGCTTGCAGGTGTCAATCTTGAAAGTAAATAAATATGAGCTAATAGAAAAACGCAATGACAACCCTGCACAGGTCTCAGTAGTTTACTACAAATTATATATTTTCTTCGGAATCTACAGAGAATGGGAGTAGATCTGAAAGGCATATCTTCCCTTTGCTAGAAAGTTTTATGTGTTTAGAAAATTGCAGGGATTTATTCAGAATATTAATGTTTTGTATAGATGTGTGCTTTTCAAACATGTGGTTTATTCTAGGTATGCAATTACTGTAACCTTATTATTAACCTAAATATTTTAGTACTTTGTTCCAGGAAACCAGGAAAAATTACCATCGTCTGTAAGATATGCATACATTTGAGGGTGTCCCTTTAAATACAACGTGTATGTGAAGTACATGTACAGTGAGGGAAAAAAGTATTTGATCCCCTGCTGATTTTGTACATTTGCCCACTGACAAAGAAATGATCAGTCTATAATTTTAATGGTAGGTGTATTTTAACAGTGAGAGACAGAATAACAACAAAAAAATCCAGAAAAAAACGCATTTCAAAAAAGTTATAAATTGATTTGCATGTTAATAAGTGAAATAAGTATTTGATCCCCTATCAATCAGCAAGATTTCTGGCTCCCAGGTGTCTTTTATACAGGTAACGAGCTGAGATTAAGAGCACTCTCTTAAAGGGAGTGCTCCTAATCTCAGCTCGGTACCTGTATAAAAGACACCTGTCCACAGAAGCAATCAATCAATCAGATTCCAAACTCTCCACCATGGCCAAGACCAAAGAGCTGTCCAAGGATGTCAGGGACAAGATTGTAGACCTACACAAGGCTGGAATGGGCTACAAGACCATCGCCAAGCAGCTTGGTGAGAAGGTGACAACAGTTGGTGCGATTATTCGCAAATGGAAGAAACACAAAATAACTGTCAGTCTCCCTCGGTCTGGGGCTCCATGCAAGATCTCACCTTGTGGAGTTTCAATGATCATGAGAACGGTGAGGAATCAGCCCAGAACTACACTGGAGGATCTTGTTAATGATCTCAAGGCAGCTGGGACCATAGTCACCAAAAAAACAATTGGTAACACACTATGCCGTGAAGGACTGAAATCCTGCAGGGCCTGCAAGGTCCCCCTGCTCAAGAAAGCACATGTACAGGCCCGTCTGAAGTTTGCCAACATCTGGGTGAACTGGGTGAAAGTGTTGTGGTCAGATGAGACCAAAATCGAGCTCTTTGGCATCAACTCAACTCGCCGTGTTTGGAGGAGGAAGAATGCTGCCTATGATCCCAAGAACACCATCCCCACCGTCAAAAATGGAGGTGGAAACATTATGCTTTGTGGGTGTTTTTCTGCTAAGGGGACAGGACAGCTGCACCAAATCAAAGGGACGATGGACAGGGCCATGTACCGTCAAATCTTGGGTGAGAACCTCCTTCCCTCAGCCAGGGCATTGAAAATGGGTCGTGGATGGGTATTCCAGCATGACAATGACCCAAAACACACAGCCAAGGCAACAAAGGAGTGGCTCAAGAAGAAGCACATTAAGGTCCTGGAGTGGCCTAGCCAGTCTCCAGACCTTAATCCCATAGAAAATCTGTGGAGGGAGCTGAAGGTTCGAGTTGCCAAACGTCAGCCTCAAAACCTTAATGACTCTGTGATTGGGTTTTGCCACCAAGTACTAAGTCGAAGGGGTCAAATACTTATTTCCCTCATTAACATGCAAATCAATTTATAACTTTTTTGAAATGCGTTTTTCTGGATTTTTTTGTTGTTATTCTGTCTCTCACTGTAAAAATACACCTACCATTAAAATTATAGACTGATCATATCTATGTCAGTGTGCAAACGTACAAAATCAGCAGGGGATCAAATACTTTTTTCCCTCACTGTATTAATAGTCAAAATGAGCATCGAATTAAAACCCTACATGAAACAACAATAAAGCTGTGAGTCAGCAAGTATAAAAATATCACAGCTCTGCTTCAAAGAAAAAAAAAAAGAATAAATCAAACTTGTTTTAAGAGACTAAAAAAATCCTTACAGTCAAAGCCTCTGTAAAATGAGGTGTCTAAGTAGTCGGTTGCTTTGAGCCATAACTACTAAAAGCCCTTTCTCCATCTTTATGCGATTATCTCTGGAAATCCTCAACAAACCAGTGTCCAGGGATCTCCGTGTGAGTTATAACAAGTGAATCTCAGCAAGAAATGCTGGACAAAGGCTGTACACAGCTACACAGGCCAAAGTAAAACCATAAAATATATTCTGAATTGCGCGGTTGGCAGGATTTGCTGGAATTGAGGATGTATGGTGCCTTCTTTACACTTGTTTTGAAATCAGAATTTGGAAATAGAATTTCTTGATATGAAACCTTGGGGGGAAAAAACCTCACAGAGCAAAGATGAAAGAGAGCTTTTTATGAAGGGCTTCGTAGAACAGTAAGAATAAAACCACACAGAATTTTAACAGACTTCTCACATTCATTTTGAGTTAGAAGCAAAGCCCCAGTTTCCGACCTGTCTTGCGTATTTTTCAAAAGCTACATTTCCGGAATGGGTTTGCGTTTTCTCAGAAACTGCCAAAATATCCAGAGGCGTTTTCTCCATTTTGTCAGAACATAACTGTAAATACGTTTTTTTATGTTAACCTTCATTATGTTTTCTTCATTTTGTAAATTTTTTTTTAACCATTCAGGTTTCATCCCAAGCTTTTATCTTTCTCATTTTGGAAGAACAGCATCTTGACACAATAGCCTACAAAAACATGTTTGGCTTTGATTTATTATTGCTTAATTTATGACCCATGTTGAGATAAATAATATGATCAGAACTATCAATACATGTACCAGGAAGTCTCGGTCAGCAATACTTCTCAGAAAAAATAAATGGTACAAAATAAACTTTACCAATAGATTTTGGTGCAACATTTTATAGAACTATCACTCTTCGGTGTCAAATTCAAGGAGGTGAAAAGTTCAGTTAATATATTATGGTGTGCTGTAGTGACACAGACTGTCTCTCAAAGAAAAGTGTGATATCAATAGCCATCAGATTTTCCTTTAGGTATCATTGTTCTTTATTTGAGCAGCGAGATTGCAGGGTGATCTGATACAAACACACTCAAATTACAAACATTAAGTTTTGTTTTATTTCACCCTGCAGCCCCCCCCACCACACACACCACACACACACACCACACACACACACACACACGCACATACACATTTTAAACGAGCAGGCAAGTTTGCAATGCATTTCAAGTGCATCATCTTGCTTATAAAAGAGCCCTCCATACTTCAAGGCTAAAATAACTGCTTGAAGCTGTAGTTTATTTCATTTGCATTTTCTTGTTACTTTAGTGACTAGCTGTATATTTTATGAATAATGATGCACAGTTTGTGTTGCTGCTTAGATTATTCTCCCTGCCAATTTATCATTTGAATAAACCTAGTGTATTCAGAATGAAGACCCCCCTCCCCCCACGCACTCACACAAGCCTCAACACCATCATTAGAATCAGCATGAACAATGTGTTGACATTCTGACAGCTTCTGCATGTCAGATTGTTTGTATTTGGTTGTGGCCCATGACCTTGTCCATTGAAGCTTGCAGGCTGTCCCTACACTGGCTGTGACTCTGATGACTAATGTTTCTAAATCAAACAGCTAATCTCATGCCAGTGGGCAGCACAGGTGCCACTCAACGCCACCTTCCTCCCGGACATGGATTTGTCTCCAAATGTACTCTTTATAAACTGAAAGTTGATGTCACCAAGAACACAGATGCGTCCTTTCAGTATTTTCTATATAAATGTGTCCAACTTCTGAATGTAAAAATATGAGAACTGCGTTTATCTGTCATACAAAAATAATAAGTAGAATAAATAATAACTGGAAGACTTTGAATATCTTCTGTCAAGGTGGCAACTGCAAATATATACTTAATCTGGTAATTTTTTAATTCAGTTTGCAATTAAATCACTTCTTTAAAACAGCGTAGGAGAATACATTTAGCATCACAGCGCTCTGATGCTCATCTATTAAGTTTAATGCTCCTAATCTTGTTTTATATATATTTCCTCATGGGGGGATAAGGATAATAATATAGGATACATTTTTACAGGACACACACCAAGCAATGAATTAATTTGCTTACTGTAGATATCCACTGCACCTATAAAATAAACCAAATAAAATAAACAATGGATATTCGCAATCCATCATTAGCATTGATTGAAATAACATCAGTTATCTCTTAGTCAATGCAAAAGTTAATGAGGCCACAATGAAGTATCAATATGCCTTCTGATCCATGAAAGGAGATTGACCGCAAAATGCAAAAACGGTGCGTTCTCTTAGTCAAATGTTTTCATGATGTGCTTTCACAGAGATATGGGGATCTGCTCAGGAATGATAGAAAACCTTCTGATGTGAGGTTACAGTTTTCTTCATGAAGCATCTGTAATTACAAGCACCATGAGCAAACAATTACAAAGCCCTAACGTTTGGAAAGGATTTCACCTTGACTTCATTCCTATTTAATGCAGATGATATGGGTGTTTAATGACCATTTGAACCACAGAATTCTGGTAATTACTCTGTTCTTGCTTTTTATACACATCAGGCCTGTGATAAGTCATTTTTCCTACTGCCCTGCTTCACTGGGTACCATTTGTATGGATGTATATTCTACATTATGTTTGATTTAGTTTTTTATCTTGATGTTTCTGGTGAGTGTTGTATTCTTTCAAAAACAGCACACAGCAATTAATAGGAAGGTGAAATGTACATTATGCACTGCAAGTAAAATATTAATGCCCCCCGGGGAATGTTGTCAATGAACCATGCAATCTTAAAAAGGTGTCACATTTTCCCTTGAAGGAACGGTTCACATTCATTGTATTGCTTGACTTCTGGAATAGGACATGTAAGGAGAAAGATCATGGGTATGTTTGTGTGGCATTCGCTGTTTGACACAACTTGACACAATAAAGGGAAAGCCTATGAAATATTTCTTGTGTTTAAGATTATATGTGCCAAATTCAGAAAACCTAATTGCATCAATCCCTTCCTTCCATGGGAAGCGTTTTAAGCCTCACCTTTGCGGTGAGATGAGAGCGATACTGACTACATCAATGTGCACTAGAGATTTTGATTTTTTCTTTCAGCTTTTATGTGAGTTATAAATGACAACTTTTCATGTTTTATTTGGTCGGTGTGTGCTATATCTGCCTCACACTCAAAACAGCTACTGAGATGCAAACCAGAAATGTGATAAATGAGCTGCAACGTGTTGTGCGTTTTGCCAAGGCCCTCCTATGCTGGCCTTCAGCCTAGAGCAAAAGAGTGCGGTGCAGAACCTTCCCATTGTTTCATACATCAAAGTACAATATATACCAGCTACTGTACTGACCACACTTGTTTGGTTTAGCAAAGTGCATTGTGCTCTGATGGACCATATGGATACCCACACATACCATTGACCCATTTTGTCTCTCTCTTGTTCTCTATTCTTGCCATTCTCCTGAACACAAGCCTAACTCCTTGCATGTGACATTTTTTACATACGATAAATGTATTTTCTCTTATTTACCTCATTCTAGGGTCACTAAAGGACAAGGAATTAATATTCAGAACCTCAGTTCCAGATCTGTGCTCACTTTGTCCAACATGACAGAGGATCGTTACGGAAACTACACGTGTATTGCTGCCAACAAGCTAGGAACAGCCAATGCCAGTGTGCCTCTAATCCGTAAGTCGCCAAGACGTTAAATAACTGCCAACTTGTTTCCATGGTTATATGCTATTGATTTGCCTAAGAACATGATTGTGTTTTCATGTTTAAATTGATGGCATATTATTAAACCTCAGTCACAGGGCTCCACATAATCAAATCCCTGTGCTTGCTGACTGTATTTGGACAAAACTTATTTTTCATTGATGTATATATGAGACAGCTTTTTATTACAGATCTAATGTACCTCTCTTAGTATGGACATTTTTGCAGTGTTTTTTTTGTTTTTTAATGGAAAAAGATTAGTGTGCGACATCCCTCAAAGAAGCCTAAAAGTATAAAACATTTGCTGAACTGGGTTTATTGGTTATTTCAGGAAAACAACAACTAGGACAAATTTATGGTTGTTTGCTTATTTAGCATGAAATAAATTGCTGTTTGGAGTAAAAGTACTGTATTATAATTAATGAGAAATTGTAATATAATGCCAAGTAAGGACGAGTAATGACTATTTTAAACTTTCTGAAATGAGGCCTAGAATTGTGGACCAGAATTCTTTATGCAGCATTGTATATTTGTGTGCGTGTCTATATATTTATATATTTGATACAGAAATAAAGGCTAGTGTCCCTTCAGTGCTTCAGTGTTTATCTATAACTGAAATGTCCAGGAATCCTATGAGATGCTTGGAGCGTCCTATAATGAGGAATGGCAAGCAATCTCTGTAGTCGGGACAGCCAAATGTTACACAAATAGCAGAACCAGCGGTAGAAAATCAATTCTGTGACTCTGAATTGCTATTTTAATACCAAATCAATATATATTGAAGAAGTGAAGGTGAATTCATAGATAGTTTAATGTTTAATGAAGGATTAACAATGGAAAGTGTTCCATTAAAATATAGGATAGACACTGAACAAAGGAATGTGTAGTTCTGCGGCTTGTTTTTATATTGTTTCTCCACCTTGTGTTTTATTATTCTGAAAAGAAGGCAAAATATCTAGGTTTGGTGTAAGCTGTGATTACAGTAGCTGGCAATGTTGACTTTTGGTTGGTTGAATTATATCACTTTATGTCCCTGTAGAGACATTATCATAATGTAGTATAATCGTATTTTAACTTTTGGTACTGTTGAGCCAATATTTGAGCTTGCAATAACCAAAATGTATATGAAAGTTATGTAACAAAATTTTCATAATGTTTGAGGCTTTATTGAAATTTTATAATACTGTTATTATGCATCCATTAAAAACTTATAAAACTTGTTTTGTTTTTACTTGAATAATTAGTCACTCAGCACTATCTGGCATCCCATGAATTATACATTAAAGTAGTGGAAACACAAATCCAAAAGAGCCACCCTCCCATAACCCATACATTGTAAATAGTGCCATATTTTCCAAATGGTACTATTAGTCATGTTAAAATATTAGTTGTTTAACATAAAAGCTCTTAAAGAAATCCCATCAACAACAAAACAGTGATTTAATGTAAAAGAAATGCATGAAAATAATACCCAGAGTGGTAACACTTTACAATACATCTCCCAGTTACAGTGGATTTACATAGTAGGTACTCTGTAACTACATTTAGAGTTATCCATTAGAACAGTGTAATTATGCTTTATTACAATGTAATTAATGTGTAAAAATGATTAAAGGTATATGTAAGTACACAATTGTAACTACAATTACTTATTGTAAAATGTTACCACAAAGGGGGTGTTTTTTTAGACACTATTATGTGTTTGTGAATTGAGTCTGCCTCGTATAAAATATTGTCATCTACAGACAGCATTCTGTGTTCTTAAACAGCAGGCACAAGTATTGTATTTTTTTAAGATGTTGCAATACATGGAGAACAATGTGATAAAACATTTATATAAAGCTTTTCAGGAGATGTTACATGTAGTGGTCCAGCTGTTTTGATGAATGCTTGTGAACTTCCAGCCACAGCAGAATTACAAATGGATGTATAAATAATATAGCTACATGCCAAGTGTAACTGCTGTGATTTCCTTAAGGCCCGTGTGTTTTAGAAAATGTAGAAGCACTGTATTTCTTTCAGCAATATTAGAATTGGATATAGGAGAGTAGAAATCCTAAAATCTGAGGTATTCTGAAGTATGACCACTGTCTTTTTTCAAAAGTTTGAGCACTGTTATTTTTCTTGTGTTTGTATTACTAGTATAACATAGAAACAATACATTAAAAAAAGCAAAACCATTAATGACACCGTCCTCTAGAAGACCTTAAAAAGAAATAAGATTGTTCATATTAGTTACACTGGAACAAGTTTACACTTTATGATGGTGTAATAACCCAACCCCCATTCCTCAAAACTGAATGTTTTAATCAATCTTTTTATTCACTATTGCATTATACATGAGCTAGTTTGGTGATTTTGGTTGAAATAATTTAAGGTAAAAGCAATGGTTGAAGTTCACAGGGGGATGCACTGTGGTACAGCAAAGGGAGAAATATTAGGAAACCACCAATCGACCATGGCACTCGTATCAGAGATTGCTGTGATCGGGATCTTTTAGGGAGGTGGCTACATTACAGAGGGTGCTTGTCAATGATGCCTCCCTACTAAAAGGTATTAAGTGGGAGTTGCTCATGAGTAAGTAAGTCATGCTCTTCCTGACTGTTATCTGGGTCATGCAAGTAAAATGATACTATTTTGGATTTCTTCTTTCTATTTTGTTAATGAAGAGGGCCACATCAGGTATTTTGTCTCCTGCACCCATTAGCATGCATTGTTTAATCAAGTGTAATCTACCAGAAATATTCACATTATGATTATTAATGTTATTAATGTTTTATTTTAAATGCCTGGAAATGGGTTATTGATATGTATATGAAATATGGTTTTGTTGTTTCTGTGCTGATTTTAATGACTACACAAACCATAGAAAGGGCTAACCTGCACAAAAGGGACCTAATGCCATTGTATAATATTTGTAATTGCAAATTAAAAGTGGTCAATAGCACTCAAATATCAAGCATGGATATCAAGGATATCAAGCATGCAGGCAGAAGCACTGTGCCTAATAAAAAGCACACAAAAACACTCTCCCGCTTTCTGTCTCACTCAGACTGGTATTATAGTCACTGAAAACCAAAATTGGAACAAATACTTATGCAGAAGATGTAATGAATCTGGATAGGAGTTAATCCCTGTTTGTAAGAATGCAACTTCTTCTGAAGACCTCAAGGATAGTGTCCATCTATGAGTATCTGTCTTGTTTTGGGATACACCACATGGGAGAGATTGTAACAAAATGAATGCATATTTTTTAAGACCTTGGCCAGTCAAAGAACACAACAAATAACTCAAATGAGACAGAAACCAAAAAAGCTGATGCACCAGGCTGTTCGGGTAAGTGCATTGGCCGAGTCCAAGCTTGAACTCAAACGAAAGCCTTTGGCCTGTTCTTGTGAGGCTGGAGGTGTTTACCCTGGGTGTGTGAATGGGGGAAAGGAGAGAGAATAAGGATCTCCACTACATTATCAAACTGGACAATCAGTCAATCCGACAGCTTCAAGGAGAGAGCACTCCAGTGAGTAAATTAAGCTGCCTGCCTTGCCATACTTTCTTATGCAATTATGCCCACACTACTATACTTGTCCATTTCAGAGGCCAGAGCTTGACAATGGTGATAACCATGTGTTCTCCATATACGTGTGCATGACAAATTGCTTTGCAGAGAGTACTGTGACTTGGTGCAGAGAAGAGGTTGCAGTGAAAGCACCTCTGTCCCAGTCCATGTGTGGCAATGTTTTTGCCTGAAATTATGCACATTATGCAAACAAAAAAAGAAAGGTTGAAGGTTGTACGGAAATATGTTAGTTATGGTACCGCAGTGTCTACCCAGACTGCCATGGTATTGGATGAAGGATGTTGAGAGCAAGCTGAAGCAAAGTCAAAAATATACCTGGAAGACATCACACATCTTCAACCACTGTATGTGTGAGAATGTTTTGTGTTCAAAAAGTTTTCTGTGGGAAACATCAAAGTATTTAATTCATGTGGCTAACTTCAGTAACATTCCCTTCATTTGCAAGAAGTGATGAGAAAAGCAGGTGTTCCAGGGGAAAGCAGTCTCTCATCATAAAAACAGTGACGCACTGTAATTTTGCTCGTGCATGCTGCCTGTAGTAAAATGAAAACCCTCCCAGTTGCTGCATGTACCCGCGAGTTTCAGTCCTGCCACATGGTGTGCTTTAAATAACAAATTGAAGTTGGTAAGACTAATTTACAGCATTGGTGTTACCTAGACAAGTCCTTGCCATTTTTGTCCATATGGGCTTGCCATACTGCTCTCAGTAAGGCTCGGTCTCTGAGGGGAAACATAAGTCTGAACAGTGCCTATTTAGACAATAACTATATTTGAAAACATGGCCTTAAAACATTTATGATGCTAATATTTCTTGTTTCGTTCCTTTTTTGTGACCATGTGCATACAATTAGTGCATCTTTGTTTTATGTGGCGTTGTAACGACAATTTAATAGCTCCACTTGAAGTGCTTTCTATTGCATTTGTTAAGAGGAACCTGCATGGCAAGGGCAGAGCTGGGAAGCAATGCCTTTCCAAAACCATACATAAAGCCCATCTGGATGGTAAACCATAATAAAGCACACTATATGACACAATAGGAACTTGCAAGTAAATGCAGCCAATGTTTCTTGTAATGTTCTTCCTCGACACAGATACAAAACAATTACCCAACGGGTTGTCTAGCAAAGAATCCAACTCTATTTCTAATATAGATTGATGAAAGCTTTTTGGTTAACATCAGATTAACATGCCCCACTGCTTTGTAAAGGGTGACCTACGCCTGAGGCATTAAAAGGTCTCCAAACCCCTGAAAAATTGATAAAGTTCTGTCTGACTTATGTTCTTGTAGGATATTGTCATCCCAAGAATTTGTTTTTGAATGAGACCTCACTTCCTCAAATTGACTTCCTCTCATATCCAGAGTTTCACAGCATGATGCACTATTAACCTGATTAAGTCAATTAGGCGCAGATGCCATCCTTGAATTTTGACATGGTTTATACTTTCTTATTGCATCCTATACTCTGTTTCATCACAGAGTTCCTTTGAATTTCTGTGTACCCTGATGCATTTTTTAATGTGGAAATATATAAATATCTGCCTTAAACCCTTTCTAGTGTTGATGCTTGTGCATGTCAGATGTTCTGGAAACATCCACTAGAAATACACGGTATACACAAATGCAGATGACAAATGAACACTTTTAATCCTTATCAACAAGCATTTTGTTCCTTGCAACTTCTGTGATGTGTTTCATGCCAGCTACAGCATCTTTCGGTGAGCATGTTGCTTTGTCCTAAACTGGTACTTTGGTTTCTGCAAACATCTTTGCACAGCAATGAATTCATATCAGAGGAGGCACCTTGACAGCAAGGAGTATTCATTGCTTTTTCTCAGTTCAGATATGTCTGTGCCAGCGAAGGCTCCACTGGTTGATGGTTAATGAATGACTTGTTCGTTTGTCATGCTTATCAATCATCTGTGTTTGTACGTGTCATTTTTCCTCATCTCTTCATCTAGCACTGTGTCATGAGCACTATTCTGTGACCATGCTTGTGTCTTCGTGCATAGATGTGAAAAAGGGAACAAAATGTGAAACTGACTGCAAGATATGTAGAACAGCATGTAACAATGGCAAGTACATTGATTCCTTTATATTTTCCAATGGCCATAAAGAACATTTGAGAGAGATATACATAAAATGTAAATTCATATTCATATAAAATGTAAACACACCTACCCACTACTTATGAAAAAAATATTTTGAATTGCAAATATAGTAACACATTTAAATAATATATTCATCTTAGATTAAGAAAAGTCCTTTATTTATATTGCTTTGTATCCAAAAATCTGAAAGAAACAGCTGAAAACATGAAATTAGATTTTTTTATTAAGTTTTATTATTATTACTATTACCTTTGTAATTATATTTGCAATGATAACATTTCATTACAGTAGGTCCCTGACTTACAAACATTCAACTTACAAACAAAGTGTAGTGTTTTTTTGTTTTTTCTGTTCGGGGAAAATCCAGACATCTAGCCAATAATTCTGGGTAACGATACGGGCAAACAAACGAAGACTTGATGGCAATAAATGCACAGAGAGCGGGAGAGGAGGTCAAGAAGGAGGACAAATAGGAACAGCGTCTGATCTACCAACAACCAACTGACAGAAAGCTTCAGTTTGGTAGAAAAAGCACTAGTGTGTTTTAAGGCATGGGACGCAAATAATGAAAGGTTTGCTAAGGTATCAGCAGCTGTGCAGGATGCTTTCTCGTGTCATAGGATAATACTAAACAAAAATAAAAAAGTCACTGAGCAAACATCTATCAAACCATTTTTCTTTTATGAAAAATAAGAAGCAGTAGAAGATGGTACCTTCTACATCTAAGGAATAAAGAATATACAGTATTTCCAACAATTTTCAACTTCTGAGCAGACCTCCAGAATGTTTGAAGTTTGTAAGTTGTGGGACTTACTGTAATTATCTGGAGAAAACTCAAACAGAATAGAAAAAGGTACGCACAAAAACAGAATCTGTTCTTTAAGCCATTACCGATAGTAGTTTAAAATGTATACAT